>NC_092413.1:221361546-221701175 GCF_040894005.1 Engystomops pustulosus | reverse complement strand
GACGGCACTGCTGCTGTGCCTAGAGCTACCGACTGATGGCGCCATGCCCACGGATGGTCGTTCAGAGGAGGAGGTGGAGGAGGGGTGGGAGGAGGAGGAGGCATAGTAGGCCTCAAACACCTGGACCGAGGTAGGCCCCGCAATCCTCGGCGTCGGCAGTATATGACCAGCCGCAGGGTCACACTCGGTCCCAGCCTCCACCAAGTTAACCCAATGTGCCGTCAGAGATATATAGTGGCCCTGCCCGGCAGCACTCGTCCACGTGTCCGTGGTCAGGTGGACCTTGTCAGAAACGGCGTTGGTCAGGGCACGGATTATGTTGTCTGACACGTGCTGGTGCAGGGCTGGGACGGCACATCGGGAAAAGTAGTGGCGGCTGGGGACCGAATACCGAGGGGCGGCCGCCGCCATGAGGCTGCGAAAGGCCTCGGTCTCTACTAGCCTATAGGGCAGCATCTCCAGGCTTAGCAATCTGGAAATGTGCACATTAAGGGCTTGGGCGTGCGGGTGGGTTGCACTATATTTGCGTTTCCGCTCCAGCGTCTGGGGTATGGAGAGCTGAACGCTGGTGGATGCTGTGGAGGATCGTGGAGGTGACGATGGGGTTTTTGTGGCAGGGTCCTGGGCAGGGGGCTGACTATCAGCTGACACAGGGGAAGGAGCAGTGGTGTGCACGGCCGGAGGTGAACGCGCTTGTTGCCACTGAGTGGGGTGTTTAGCATTCATATGCCTGCGCATACTGGTGGTAGTTAAGCTAGTAGTGGTGGAACCCCTGCTGATCCTGGTTTGGCAAATGTGGCACACCACAGTCCGTCGGTCATCCGGTGTTTCCTTAAAGAACCTCCAGACTTCTGAAAATCTAGCCCTCGCCGCAGGAGCCCTCGCCACGGGAGCTTCACTAGTTGACACATTTGGCGCTGATGCACCAGCTCTGGCCCTGCCTCTCCGTCTGGCCCCACCACTGCCTCTTCCAACCTGTTCTGGTCGAGGACTCTCCTCCGTCTCAGAAGCACTGTGTTCACCCGGCCTCTCAACCCAGCTTGGGTCTGTCACCTCATCATCCTCCAATCCCTCAGTCTGCTCCCCCCTCGGACTTCCTGCCCTGACAACAACTTCCCCACTGTCTGACAACCGTGTCTCCTCATCGTCGGACACCTCTTTACACACTTCTTCCACTACGTCAACAAGGTCATCATCACCCACAGACTGCGACTGGTGGAAAACCTGGGCATCAGAAAATTGCTCATCAGCAACCGGACAAGTGGTTTGTGACTGTGGGAAGGGTCCAGAAAACAGTTCCTCAGAGTATGCCGGTTCAAATGGCAAATTTTGCTGGGAGGGGGCAGACTGGGGGGGAGGAGGCTGAGGTGCAGGAGCTGGAGGAGTGCCGATTTCGGTGACATGGGTGGACTGCGTGGAAGACTGACTGGTGGACAAATTGCTCGAAGCATTGACGGCAATCCACGACATCACCTGTTCGCACTGTTCTGGCCTCAACAGTGCTCTACCACGAGTCCCAGTAACTTCAGACATGAACCTAGGGAGTGTAGCTCTGCGGCGTTCCCCTGCTCCCTCATAAGCAGGTGGTGTCTCACCCCGCCCAGGACCACGGCCTCTGACCCCTGCAGTAGTTGGACGCCCACGTCCCCGCCCTCGTCCTCTACCCCTAGCCCTCGGGTTAAACATTTTGAAAATGAGAGTTATAACTTGTATTTTTTTTTTAACTTTTTTTTTTTTTTTTTTTTTTTTTGTGTTTTTTAGTTTTTAAAACCAAACGATGCTATCCTATTGCTATGGCTATTTTCTAGCCAAGTATTACAGCACACTACTATGCCAGATGAGATGACGCTGAGTTATGAAAAAAATAAACGTAAAATAAAAAAGGAAATGGCAGACTGTGCCTAGTTGAAATACAACCCCGGGCCCTAATAAATTTTCCCACTTCGGTCTTTGCGATGGATATGTGCGTCACTAAAACACAGTGGTCGCAAGTCTGACTCCAAATTGCTCCCAATTTGATAGTAGATGCACTGCAGCAAGTACAGCCACCAGCAGATCAACCAGAAATCAAATATATATAACGCTACTGTAGGCGTAATTAAGACGTTTGTATTCTCCTATGGCTATTTTCTAGCCAAGTATTACAGCACACTACTATGCCAGATGAGATGACGCTGAGTTATGAAAAAAATAAACGTAAAATAAAAAAGGAAATGGCAGACTGTGCCTAGTTGAAATACAACCCCGGGCCCTAATAAATTTTCCCACTTCGGTCTTTGCGATGGATATGTGCGTCACTAAAACACAGTGGTCGCAAGTCTGACTCCAAATTGCTCCCAATTTGATAGTAGATGCACTGCAGCAAGTACAGCCACCAGCAGATCAACCAGAAATCAAATATATATAACGCTACTGTAGGCGTAATTAAGACGTTTGTATTCTCCTATGGCTATTTTCTAGCCAAGTATTACAGCACACTACTATGCCAGATGAGATGACGCTGAGTTATGAAAAAAATAAACGTAAAATAAAAAAGGAAATGGCAGACTGTGCCTAGTTGAAATACAACCCCGGGCCCTAATAAATTTTCCCACTTCGGTCTTTGCGATGGATATGTGCGTCACTAAAACACAGTGGTCGCAAGTCTGACTCCAAATTGCTCCCAATTTGATAGTAGATGCACTGCAGCAAGTACAGCCACCAGCAGATCAACCAGAAATCAAATATATATAACGCTACTGTAGGCGTAAGTAAGCCGTTTGTATTCTCCTATGGCTATTTTCTAGCCAAGTATTACAGCACACTACTATGCCAGATGAGATGACGCTGAGTTATGAAAAAAATAAACGTAAAATAAAAAAGGAAATGGCAGACTGTGCCTAGTTGAAATACAACCCCGGGCCCTAATAAATTTTCCCACTTCGGTCTTTGCGATGGATATGTGCGTCACTAAAACACAGTGGTCGCAAGTCTGACTCCAAATTGCTCCCAATTTGATAGTAGATGCACTGCAGCAAGTACAGCCACCAGCAGATCAACCAGAAATCAAATATATATAACGCTACTGTAGGCGTAATTAAGACGTTTGTATTCTCCTATGGCTATTTTCTAGCCAAGTATTACAGCACACTACTATGCCAGATGAGATGACGCTGAGTTATGAAAAAAATAAACGTAAAATAAAAAAGGAAATGGCAGACTGTGCCTAGTTGAAATACAACCCCGGGCCCTAATAAATTTTCCCACTTCGGTCTTTGCGATGGATATGTGCGTCACTAAAACACAGTGGTCGCAAGTCTGACTCCAAATTGCTCCCAATTTGATAGTAGATGCACTGCAGCAAGTACAGCCACCAGCAGATCAACCAGAAATCAAATATATATAACGCTACTGTAGGCGTAATTAAGACGTTTGTATTCTCCTATGGCTATTTTCTAGCCAAGTATTACAGCACACTACTATGCCAGATGAGATGACGCTGAGTTATGAAAAAAATAAACGTAAAATAAAAAAGGAAATGGCAGACTGTGCCTAGTTGAAATACAACCCCGGGCCCTAATAAATTTTCCCACTTCGGTCTTTGCGATGGATATGTGCGTCACTAAAACACAGTGGTCGCAAGTCTGACTCCAAATTGCTCCCAATTTGATAGTAGATGCACTGCAGCAAGTACAGCCACCAGCAGATCAACCAGAAATCAAATATATATAACGCTACTGTAGGCGTAATTAAGACGTTTGTATTCTCCTATGGCTATTTTCTAGCCAAGTATTACAGCACACTACTATGCCAGATGAGATGACGCTGAGTTATGAAAAAAATAAACGTAAAATAAAAAAGGAAATGGCAGACTGTGCCTAGTTGAAATACAACCCCGGGCCCTAATAAATTTTCCCACTTCGGTCTTTGCGATGGATATGTGCGTCACTAAAACACAGTGGTCGCAAGTCTGACTCCAAATTGCTCCCAATTTGATAGTAGATGCACTGCAGCAAGTACAGCCACCAGCAGATCAACCAGAAATCAAATATATATAACGCTACTGTAGGCGTAATTAAGACGTTTGTATTCTCCTATGGCTATTTTCTAGCCAAGTATTACAGCACACTACTATGCCAGATGAGATGACGCTGAGTTATGAAAAAAATAAACGTAAAATAAAAAAGGAAATGGCAGACTGTGCCTAGTTGAAATACAACCCCGGGCCCTAATAAATTTTCCCACTTCGGTCTTTGCGATGGATATGTGCGTCACTAAAACATAGTGGTCGCAAGTCTGACTCCAAATTGCTCCCAATTTGATAGTAGATGCACTGCAGCAAGTACAGCCACCAGCAGATCAACCAGAAATCAAATATATATAACGCTACTGCAGGCGTAATTAAGACGTTTGTATTCTCCTATGGCTATTTTCTAGCCAAGTATTACAGCACACTACTATGCCAGATGAGATGACGCTGAGTTATGAAAAAAATAAACGTAAAATAAAAAGAAACTGGCAGACTGTGCCTAATTCTACTCAAACCCCTAATAAATTTTCCCACTTTGGTGTTTGAGGTGGATATGTGTGTCACTAAGAGCTAAACACAACGGTAGCAAGTCCCCCTGCTAATTCCTCACAATATGGTACTAGCTGCAAATAAAAAAAAAAAAAAATTATAACGTTATTGTAGCCCTAAGAAGGGCTGTTGGGTTCTTTAAGAATCACTCCTGCCTAACAGTAAGCTAATAGAACACCCTAACGCTTTCCCTGAGCAGCAGCAGCTCTCTCCCTAGCGGCATCCAGACAGAGAATGATCCGAGCAGCGCGGGCAGCGGCTAGTCTATCCCAGGGTCACCTGATCTGGCCAGCCAACCACTGCTATCTACGTGTAAGGGTACCACGTCATGCTGGGTGGAGTGCAGAGTCTCCTGGCTTGTGATTGGCTCTGTTTCTGGCCGCCAAAAAGCAAAACGGCGGGAGCTGCCATTTTCTCGAGCGGGCGAAATACTCGTCCGAGCAACGAGCAGTTTCGAGTACGCTAATGCTCGAACGAGCATCAAGCTCGGACGAGTATGTTCGCTCATCTCTAGTAGTAATGCCCGGGGCAAACCACTGGTTGTTTATGAGCACTAGCATGGCCATTTTGGATGTGTGTGTGTGTCCGTGGGCTACTTGACTTACTGTCGTGTGCAGGGCTCTGGGCAGGCACACTCTCTCTCTATCCAGGTCCCATCGGCATCTGGGCTCCAGCTTTCCTCCACACTCCCTTCACTTCTAATGACTCTCGGGCCACCAGGGACTGGAACACCTGTGGATCAAACTTTTAGCTCAGAACTAACCGCTGAGAGTTCAGGACAGTCTCTGGACTCCATCTGTGCAGCTGCCTTCACCATCCTGTCAGCCACATACTTGCCCTTGGCTTGTATAGTTACCAAATTGTGTGTGCTTTAACTTTTACTATCCTCACCTCTTGTGGAAGTAAGAGAGCATCCATGAGCTCTTTACCCAGCTTGCCATGCTTAAAGGGGTTCCCTGCAGAGGTGAGGAAATCTCTAGCCTTCCATATGGGTTCATAGTCGTGTTTAGACCCCAGGACTATACCTTGAGTATAGATGTTTGCCCTTTTACCTTCCACCAGCTGTAGCACTTCCCTGAGTGCCATCACTTCACCTCCTGCGCACTTGGGCCATGGAAACAAAAAGTATAATTATGTTCTAAACGGTCAATTACTTAGTAAAACTGAAGCTGAAAAGGACTTGGGGGTATTGGTGGATGGTAAACTTAATTTTATTGACCAGAGCCAGGCGGCAGCTGCTAAAGCAAATAAAATAATGGGATGTATCAAGAGAGGAATAGATTCTCATGATAAAGACATAGTTTTGCCCTTATACAAATCCCTGGTCAGACCACACATGGAATATTGTGTACAGTTTTGGTCGCCAGTGTATAAAAAGGATATAGTAGAGCTGGAACGAGTGCAGAGGAGAGCTACCAGGATTATTAGGGGAATGGGGGAACTAGAATACACTGACAGATTAAAAAATTTGGGATTATTCAGTTTAGAAAAAAGACAACTGAGGGGAGACCTCATTACAATGTACAAATACCTGAACGGACAGTACAAGGATCTCTCCAAAGATCTTTTTATACCTCGGCCTGTGACCAGGACAAGGGGGCATCCTCTACGCATAGAGGAGAGGCGATTTTACCATCAACATAGACAAAGGTTCTTTACTGTAAGAGCAGTGAGACTGTGGAACTCTCTGCCGCAGGAGGTTGTTATGGCGGACTCTATGTACATGTTCAAGAGAGGCCTGGATGACTTTCTGGAGAGAAAAAATATCACGGGTTATGGGGATAAAACATTTATTTAATTCTTAAAGGTTGGACTTAATGGACTTGCGTCTCCTTCCAGCCTTATATACTATGATACTATGATACTATGATGGCCTAAGGGCAGGGGCACATTCTGGACTGCCAGCTTTCTTTCCTCTGTCAGGTAACTGCCTGTGGCTGAGAAGCAGTAGCCTAGGAAGACCACCTTCTCCTGGCAGTACTGGAGTTTGTCTCAGGAAACTTTGCAACCCTTCTGGAACAGAAAACACATAAGGTCAATAGATGCATCCTGGCAAACAACAACAGTAGGTCATCCGCATACTGATAAGGAGAACATCCAGTAAGGGGCTAGTCTGCCAGTCTACTCCCTATAGGGCCTTGGGGTATTGGCTGGGTGCGTTTTACCCCCCTTGTGGGAATCTGCACCAGGTATACTGGAATACTACACTGGTAAAGGCAAATAGGTACTGGAAATCTTCATGTAGGGGCACAGAGAGGAAAACATTTGCCAACAGGGAAGAGTTCTACAATGAAAGGCACTAACTCTATTTGGGGGGGGCTTTCAGAAGAGGGGGACTATTCTCGCTGACATCCTTGTCCGTTACCACCCCCCTTGTCCCGCCCTGTTGGGGCCGTCTACGTTTCCTAGAGTGTGGGAAGTCACTTCAGTAATGTCTCCTCCCACGTAACGCCCACTTGAGTCGGGCTGTCGGGGGAACCCAACTTTCTCTTAGTCTCACTGGTCTATGAAACTAGTCTCTGTTCTTCCTGGCTTTCTGTCACAAGTCTGGCAGAGATGTCTCTAGTCTGCTAACACCGGTCTCCGCTTTATCTCATCTAGACATATAAGATTCTCTCAACCATCTCTAGTTCAGTGTTCTGTGCTCTCTATAAAGTTCTGGCCAGACTCCAAGTCTCAAACAGAAGTCAGGTACACTTGTGTTGGTTTTTAATCAAAAAGGAACAAAAGTCAGTCATAGGCTCTGTAATACAGTTAGGGGCTTGTTCTTGCTTAGTCTGTTCGTGGGGTACAAAGGAGGACGTCACATCATACTGTCTTTTTGTATTCTTATCACAAGCAAATTCCTTTAAATCTTTTAGGCTGTCAGCTCTGTCTCCCCCACTCAACACAGATGCTTTCTGTGTGCTTCAAGGCCACTTCTCACAGACACACATAAGACAAAGCAAAGCCCAGCTGCACAGCTGCCCACAGATCTCACCCTGATTAACTCTTCCAACTCCAGAAAGCAGGTACCAGAGACATTGCAACACTTTTTCTAGTAATTTTTCTGCAATTGTCAGAATCAAATAAGTTTTAAAATAAAATAAACAAACAAACAGCGTTGCACACTCAAGACCCTTAGCAAATGTTTGAAATTGGTGAAAATATTCACCTGCCGGCATTTTATTTCAAACATCCGCCAGGACGCCTCAAGGGTGACTCAGCTGCTATCCTACAACCAGCCATTATGGCTGCCTACAGTGTAGAATCATAGGCAATTAACTTTCAGGGACTTGAAGGGAATATACTGTCTTAAGATGGCCACCACTGAAAAATGGTAAGGCGTGTCATCTTCTCTAACCCCCAGATACGGGGGTGGAGTCTAAGAGGGTGCTGGTCTGCAATCCAAAAGATTTTTTTTTTTTTTTTAATGGGCACTCTCTAGGATTCCTGTCCCTCTGTCCTGATCCGTCCGGAGTCACTGGTCTAAGTCTCCAGTAATCAACCCCATCCACTTTCCTTTGTCATTAACTCTCTACTTACATCAAAACAACCTTTTGCCTGGGTGTGCCACTTTTTGTCTTTGAGCCAGCCACCATTTTCATCAAGTGCTGTCTCTCACCTTTGCACACTCAGGGGATCATCTAACATTCCCATAAACTTCAATACCTCATAACTTCCTTTTACCCACTCTTTACTTTTCCTGTGTTACACTATGTCAGTTGCCTTTTTAGGTCTGCAGTGTCCAGCTACAGTCTTACTTTGCTCACTACCCATTTTGTGGAATCTGTGGAATACCTGATTTTGTTCAAGGGCTATAGATATCCTCCGTACATACAGCTCCAGACTACCCCGCTAACTATCAGTAAGTACAAATTAGAGACCTTCACACAATGTTTCAGAAATCAAGGAGAACCCTCAACTGTAAAATTCCCGTCAGTGTCCCTCTTGTCTCTACTGTCCTTTCCGCATCACGGGGCCGCATCAATCCCGAAGGAACGATACGTAAATTTGGCCAGAATTTGTCTCTGCAAACTTCCAGATTCTATCAGCGCTTACATGAACAAAAATCTCCACCATCACAAACTTTCTGAACTACATCAACAATTCACAAGAGGCCACTGCAGACCTTTTTCTACAACATACATAGTCACGTCCAGTCTCTGTCAGTCACTTTACAAGAGATCCTTTGCCGAAATTAAAGTGAACATACTATTAAATATGGACATGTAAGGCAAAGTACATAATATCACACAAGGAGATGACCTTACCCAGTCCCTTTCAGCCAGTGAAACAGAACTACAGTCAAGGTAGACAAAAATAGACTTGACTTACCCCGACAAGCGCTCATTGTCAGTTCTGGTCACTGGCCGCCTGGACTCTTGCGGAGGTAACCTCGATGGTTAGATGTCCATAAAAGTATGGCCACCCAGGAGACACCAATTCTTATAGATTTTTATCTGGGGCTCAAACCCCTAATCATTGTAAGGTGACTTTCAAATTAAATGAGTCTGTGTCCAGCGCTGGAATTTGACTAACTTGAAAGAAAAGACAAGACCTGTCCTTGCAGGAAGTTAGCAAACAAGACTGATAAGTTTATTGAGGGACCGACATTTATAGAAAACCATAAGGCACTTTACATAAGGCGTGTAATTAGGAAAGCAGCAACTATAATTGGGTGTTCTCACCCAGGAAATGTAACACTATTGGATGTAAGCACACAAAGGAATGTAGAACCATTGGCTGCCTTCACATAAACCAAATGTCCAGATGTTCACCTGGATACCTTCCACTAGGTGGTGCTAGCGAGCACTAAGTCTTTGTGTGCTGACGGGCACACCCAAACTTTGTTATCACTACACAAAGTTATATGAAATGAATGCTGAGTCCTTAAAATGTCCAACAATATGTAAAATGGCGTCTGAGTCCAGTGTAATATCTTTAACAAACACCCTAACGCTTTCCCTGACCAGCAGCAGCTCTCTCCCTAGCGGCATCCAGACAGAGAATGACCCGAGCAGCGCGGGCAGGGGCTAGTCTATTCCAGGGTCACCTGATCAGGCCAGCCAACCACTGCTATCGACGTGTAAGGGTACCACGTCATGCTGGGTGGAGTGCAGAGTCTCCTGCCTTGTGATTGGCTATGTTTCTGGCCGCCAAAAATCACAATGGCGGGAGATGCCATTTTCTCGAGCTGGCGAAATACTCGTCCGAGCAACGAGCAGTTTCGAGTACGCTAATGCTCGAACGAGCATCAAGCTCGGACGAGTATGTTCGCTGATCTCTAATTATATGGGATAATGTACAATGTGCAAAAAGATGATAATTGATAGGTTGGGACCGTACAGAAGATGGGAATTCATACCTGAGAGCTCAGGGCTTGGGAGGCTTGCCAGAGCTTTAAAGAAAACCTACCTTTAAAGAAAACCGCCCTGTAGGCTACTTAATGCTGATGCCGGCACATAGTTCAGTTAGGCTCGGCGAACTTTAGTTTAGCTAAAAAAAAGGATTTTCTTACATATGTAAATGAGCCCTCCGGTGCTACCCTACGTCATCTTCGGGCTGGCGATGGCTTCCGATGTTTAATTATTCCCGCCTCCTTCATATTACCCGTCCTCCTTCAGGTGCCGAGAGCCGTGACGTCAGTACGACGTGTGTATGGCGCAGTACGATTGGAATTTGCTAGATCGCAAGACCTGGCGGGATTAACTGGAGCAGGTGGGATGTGAGGGATTAATTAGTGTTAAAGTGGGGGATGTAAGCATAGAGGGATAAGGTGAAGAGGGGAAAGAGTCAGAGGGTAGTAGCAATGGGTCGTGGAATGATGAGGATGATTAATGGTGCCCATGATAGGCTTGGGTGATGTAAATCAGATATGGGCAATAGTGATAAATGGGCATTAAAGGTTTTTATAAGTTATATGACAATAGTCATAGGGCAAAAATTGTATGAGAATGTACAATAGATGGGAAAATGGTTACACTAGGTACATAAATTAATAAATGTATTGTATGGATGAATGGATAAATGATAAACTAATAAATAAATAAATGGTACGTAATATAAGTTGGTAAATGCTATGATATTGTATGAATTGATACTACATAAATTGGTGTATAATGTAAATTAATACTATACAGTATATGTTAAAGGGGAAAAAAAATTTAAAACCATTTTTAAATCATTTTCAAAAATTGCTCTTAAGAGACTCTTTTAGACCATTTGGGACCAGGCAATTCATTTTAAATATTCAAAACATTTCCCTCTGTCTAAGTTTGTTAAGGCGTTCATTGCTGTTGGGGATTTCTTCTATTGGAGTTACGGAGAAGGTCATGAAGTCTTTCTGGTGGTGGGTTAGTGCATGCCTTGAGTCACTGTGCTTCGTGTAGCCAGGGGCCGTGTTACAGTGGTGGTTGCTCATGCGGGTCTTGAGGTGTTGAGAAGTGTGGCCTATATATTGGAGGCCACAGGTACATTCCAAAAGGTAAATCACATACTCGGAGGAGCAATTCATGAATGATTTGATGTGGAATAATTTATTCATCGTAGTACTCCTAAATGTCTTAACTCTGTTTGAAATGTTGAGGCAGCAATTGCAGACGGATTGGCCGCATCTATAACTCTCTGTAAGAGTTGGAGTTCTGGGAGGTTTTACTCTGTAATTTGCTGGGTGCTAGGTTGTTTTTGAGAATCTGGGCTCTCCTGTAAATTATGGCTGGTTTCTCCGGGATATGGTTTGAGAGGAATGGATCATTCTGAATGACTAGCCAATGTTTACCAAGGATTTCTTGTATCCGATCATGTTCACTGTTGTAAGTTGTTAGAAAGTTGATCTTAAATTTAGTATTTTCAGTTGTTGTTTTATGATTTATCACGGGTTCGGGGCAGTCAGATTGTTCTAGATTCTTACTGCGTTCCAGGGCCGAATGTATCAGGGATTTTGGGAAACCTTTATCAAGGAATCTCTTCTTGAGTACCTGGCTTTGTTCAAGAAAAGTGGTAGTTTCGGAACAATTTCTCCTAATTCAGCGGCATTGGCTAAACGGAATGTTCTCCTTCCTATGTCTGTGGTGATTGCTTTTAAAGTATAGAAAGCTTTTCTTATCTACTTTTTAAAAATAGGTTTTTGTGTTGACTGTCCCTTTTTCCGCCTGAAGATAGAGATCAAGGAATCAGTTGCAAGGGGTGAGGAGTTGTGGGTGAAGGTCAGCCCCTAATCATTGGAATTGATAGATGATACAAATGGGGAAATTGTGTCTACATTACCATCCCAAATAAGCAGGAGGTCGATATATCTCTTGTAGAAAATGATGTTATCTTTCCAGTCTGGATTTGATTGGATGAATTGTTTTTCAAATTCCCGCATATAAATATTTGCAAAGCTTGGGGCAGATCTTGTCCCCATCACTGTGCCACAGATTTGTTTATAAATTTTATTCTGGAAAGTGAGCACATTGTTTAGGTCCATGTTACAAGAAGTCCAGCCTTAAGGTTCAACCCCCTGCCGGTATCATCCGTGATTGCTGCTGCCACCAATTACGGGTTTTAACTGATTAAATGTTGATGACAGATTTGATGTGTGTGCCACCATTTTACCAAGGTTTGACGCGTCTCCATGATGTCACGGGAGTGATCATCCAGAGGAAATGGTGCTTACACTTCTGGTGTTACAGGTCAGTGTATACACCCAGCCAAGACTATAACAAGGGTTAAAGTGGTCCAGGCCAGATTATTCCCCAGGGGTATAAGGTGGCCTAGGAGTTTACCCCCCCCCCCCCAGGCCAGAATATACCCCATCAGTAACAGTGTGATGTAAACAAGAAGTACTTACTTTTCCTACATTTTCTTTGGGATTCAGCTCTGGTAAGTAAGAAGTGTTTCCGCACACATAACATCAATGTCAGGCTTCATTCACACATTGACATTTACTGATGCAGTTTTATAGAGATCCTAATGGGTGAGAACATATAATGTAGATGCTGCTCGGGCTCTAATATTTACTCCACTTTGGGTTTGAACATCAAAAATAGCTTTAATTCAATAAACCCATCTCCCATTCTGATCTCAGCAGTCACATTGCCATTTCTGTTCTAAATTTTATTTTAAAAAATGTCCCTGTGTGAAGGTAATTTCTGATAAATGTCACCATGTTGCCCCTTAGAAACAAGATAGTTGTCCTTGGATAGAACTGTTTACGGACATGTGGTGTAAACATGGTGTTCACATTAGCCAACATTTACTAAAAACAGTGCAGTGTGTACTATGTGCAGTTACCTGTGTAGTGTGCAGGGGGCGCCTGACCCAGGATTTGTGGTACCCGTTCTTCATGAATCAGATTTTTTTTGGTGCACCTTTAACATGGGGTGTGCAACACAATTCTGTCAGACTTTGCATGTTAAATGTGGGGCACGGTCCAATTAAGCACCGGAACATCCATTTCAGTGCATAATTTTGTGTCACGGGAAGAATAGTGCAGCCACATATGTGTCTCGGACACTTCTTAAATACCTTTGCAAGCAGTTGATTCGCATTTTATTATTGGAAGATTTATTTAATATAATCACGACTTTTCACCATGAAAATATGAAACCTCCAAAAAAAGAACCATATTACCAGACCCCCTTACATTCCAAAACAATCGGAGTTGACGATTGGTGATGGGTTTTATCTCACAGATCTGCTGGTCCCATGCCGTTCCAACCTCATTGCACCGCAGTTCCATGTAGCAGTTGGCTCCCCCTGGTGACTGGTAGACACCCACAATGCATAGGGCTCGGGAGGGCAGTGATGCTGGTGGGACTACCTAATCTCTAAGTGGGAGTCCTAGAACTAGCCAATTCTTATTGTTGTGCAGACATTTGAGTGTGATCTTTTTTTGGAGGGGGGGGGGGGGTCATGTTTCCTTGATGAAGAGTCTCCTGTATCTGTCCTGTTGTTTTCTATTTCTGATTATTTTTAAGTATTTCTGTTCCTTTTTTAATGAACTGTAATCCAGGCTTATTGTTATAATAGAACTGACTGTATATCAATGGTGATGAAAAACCCAGAAAAATGAGGTCTTATTTTTGGAGATTTAGGGTAGAATCAGACTAGAGGTTATGAATAGAATGAGGCTCAGGGTATATCGTGTGTTATATGGCAGATCTTATCGTGTCTGTATCACTCTCTTTCCAAGCAGAATAAAAATATCTAATGCAAACAACATGCAAAACCCCGGCTCAGAGCACAGGCAAATATTTAGAATGAAATGAAGTTCTGCTCGGAGTAGAGAGGACGATAATTTCCCCTCAACCTACATTGAGAATTCCGGCCTTTCCTCCCTAAAGGGTTTCAGGCAGGGAGGACAAAGTACTTTTCCCGACCCCACTTCCATTACATGACCTTGTTCTTCTTCGTTGACATGTATGGTCATGTGACCGCTGCCCCCATTGCCGGGCAGGTGGGGTCCCATGGGTGAAAAGATCTGGTGGGATCTCGCATAGTTTAACTTAAAGTAGCATCACAGAGGATGTCTCTAAATGCAAATAACATACAACAATGTATGAGGACTAATAGATGCCTGTAAGGGAGGATAAGAAGCAGAGTGAAGAAATCAGGCGATGCCTTTTTGGGGATAACTGAGTATATTTGATGGTGGAGCTATCGAGAATACTAGTTCTCTTCGTCAGATATGATGTTATGCACGAAACAGAAAATTCACAGCATTTTATACACAATAGGCAGGGATCTTCAAATAATATTAAAAAAACTTTAAAACCACAGACTGATAAATATAGGGACATCTTATTTATGACAGGACGCCAATAAACACACTAAAAACCTGTGAGGCGAGACCGGAGAGCCCTGACTCTTATCTGCTTGTGGCCTCCAGGTCAGAGTTCAGGGGTCATGAAGAGCCATGAATGGTAAGACCACGTTGTAAGGTGTTGAATCTCCTCATTAATTTATAATCCCATTCTTTCATTTCCCTCTGTGTCTTAAAATGTCCCATTAAAATAGTAATCTGCAAGTCTCCCATAGTGTGGTCCTCTCTGGAGAATTGTGCAGCTACTGGGAGATCTTTCCTTTCATTTTAATATCAGATCGGTGTGAGTTCATTCACTGATGGACTCTGTGGCCCGTTTCCGTTTTTGCACAGTACATGCGCAGAGGTGCTGAGGCTGTATGAAGAGGGGCTCATGGGGTGAGCCCTCTTCATATAGTGGTGGGGTTTGCTGCATATTATCCCTTGCGATGCTGCTGCCAGAGCTGACGGCATTTAAAATACAGCAGTGTGTGGGCACCGCCATGTTTGTTCTGTTCGTCACTCCCTGGGACGTCATCAGGGTGCGGCAAATGGTTGACATGACAGCCTCAGGTCTTCATCAGACCCGAGGCTGCATGGCATCTGTAGTTTTGTTACAATGAGCCAATATCTCATTGTAATGAATACTGTGTAAAAATTTCAAAGGAATGATTAGACCACCTAGGGTTAAAGTATCTCCTAGAGGGTAAAAAAAGTTTCAAAAATATAAAAAAATTATAATCGCCACCCCTTTTTGTAGAACTGATATAAAATGCAATAAAGAAGATCACAAACATGTTGGGTATCGCTGCTTCTCAAAATGCCTGATCTATCAAAATATAAAAACGGTTATTCCCGGCGGTGAACCCCATAACAGAAAATAGCGCCCAAATGTCCAAAACGCTCCTTTTACACCATTTTACATCACATAAAAAATGTAATAAATGGTCCTGTCGCGATCACCGATCTGGACGTTCCGACAAAGATGAAGCCCGGTGCGATTCACGAAGCTCATGCGACCAAGTTCCTGCATCCGTCGCTTCCCCACTGAGGTCCGCTGGAGTTCACCTTCTTCTTCCCAGTGGTTTCTAAGTGCGTGTCTTGCGACATTTGAAATGTTAAATCCCACGCGTAGTCCAAATCCGCCAGGTTGTCCGACAGCCCGTTCCCCGATTTGTGTCGCCTGCAAGCCGGCGCCGAAGTGCCAACATCCGATCGTGTGCGGCAAAATCCCCTGTTAAATGGAAATCGCCGGGAAACCCAACGAAAATGCGCTCCGTGGACCCTTAGTAAATGAGCCCCATAGTCTTCAAATTGAAATAAAAACAACAGCTCATTTAGCAAAAAATAACACCGCCCCCAGTTCCGTACACCGGCGTATGAAAAAGTTATTAACGTCAGAAAAGGCGAAACTATTCATCACAATAAAACCTGTATAAATTTGGTATCACCGTGATCGTAGCGAACCAAAGAATAAAGTAGAGGTGTTATTTGGAGCGCACAGTCAAAGTCGTAAAACAGAGCCCACAAGAAAGTGACACAAATGCGTTTTTTTTTCTCCAGCTTCCCAGTACAAGGCCCAGAATAATAAATAACATCGCTGAGAGGTAAAATTTGTTTGAAAGAAAATAAGTCCTCACACAGCTCTGTACACGGAAAAACGAAAAAGTTATGGATTTTTCGAGGTGGAAAGCGAAACATTTACGAAAAAGTGCTTTAGAGGTTATGCCATATGGCAAGAAACTTTAAAAGAAACAAAAGAAAAAAGATGCACAAATTGACACTGTTTGATCACACAGAAAATTATATTAATTGCGATAAAAAATATTTGCTAAAAATGCACAGGTCTTCACAAAGTCCTATTGGCCAACAATTTCTGTGGGACTGGAAGGTGATGATGCAAACTGTTTTTTTAACTCAAAATATATGCAAAGGAAGGTACAGGCGGTCCCCTACTTAAGAACATCCAAATTAAAGACGACCCCCTAGTTACAAACGGACCTCTGGATGTTGGTAATTTCCTGTACTTTGGCCCGTGGCTACAATAAAGAGCTGTAACAGTTATCATAGGTGTTTGTAATGAAGATTTATTGTTAATCCTGGTTTTTATGACAACCAAACATTTTTAAAATCCAATTATCACAGGGACCAAAAACTTTTTGGTTACTTACCTGTCCGAGGAGTTCACAGAAAGTGCATTGTCCGTGTATAATGCGCTGTGCGGGGAGTCACTAAGATCATACGCCCGATATCCTGCATGTGTCACTTCCCCGCTCAGGTCCCCGGAGTTCACCTTCTTCTTCCTGGTGCATGTAAGTGCATTGTCCGTGTATAATGTGCTGTGCGGGGAGTCACTAAGATCCTGCACCCGATATCCTGCATGTGTGGCTTCCCCGCTCAGGTCCCCGGAGTTCACCTTCTTCTTCCTGATGCATGTAAGTGCATTGTCCATGTATAATGTGCTGTGCGGGGAGTCACTAAAATCCTGCACCCGATATCCTGCATTTGTGGCTTCCCCGCTCAGGTCCCCGGAGTTCACCTTCTTCTTCCTGGTGCATGTAAGTGCATTGTCCGTGTATAATGTGCTGTGCGGGGAGTCACTAAGATCATGCACCCGATATCCTGCATGTGTCGCTTTCCCGCTCAGGTCTGGCAGGGTTCACCCTCTTCTTCCTGGTGCATGTAAGTGCATTGTCCGTTTATAATGCGCTGTGCAGGGAGTCACTAAGATCGTGCGCCCGATATCCTGCATGTGTGGCTTCCCCGCTCAGGTCCCCGGAGTTCACCTTCTTCTTCCTGGTGCATGTAAGTGCATTGTCCATGTATAATGCGCTGTGTGGGGAGTCACTAAGATCCTGCACCCGATATCCTGCATGTGTCGCTTCCCCGCTCAGGTCCCTGAAGTTCACCTTCTTCTTCCTGGTGCATGTAAGTGCATTGTCCGTGTATAATGTGCTGTGCGGGGAGTCACTAAGATCCTGCACCCGATATCCTGCATGTGTGGCTTCCCCGCTCAGGTCCCCGGAGTTCACCTTCTTCTTCCTGGTGCATGTAAGTGCATTGTCCATGTATAATGTGCTGTGCGGGGAGTCACTAAGATCGTGCACCCGATATCCTGCATGTGTGGCTTCCCCGCTCAGGTCCCCGGAGTTCACCTTCTTCTTCCTGGTGCATGTAAGTGCATTGTCCGTGTATAATGTGCTGTGCAGGGGGTCACTAAGATCCTGCACCCGATATCCTGCATGTGTCACTTCCCCGCTCAGGTCCCTGGAGTTCACCTTCTTCTTCCTGGTGCATGTAAGTGCATTGTCCGTGTATAATGCGCTGTGCGGGGAGTCACTAAGATCCTGCGCCCGATATCCTGCATGTGTCGCTTCCCCGCTCAGGATTCCCCACCCCCCATTTCTGACACATGAAAGCAGCGCAGCTGCACCACAATTAAATTGCGTGCGACACAATCCCCAGTTAAATAACTGTCACAGCAGCGCAAATCCAGAAAATGTCAGAAAAACCCCAAAACCCTTAATAAATAACCCCGTTTGTCTGGAGCTACAACTATAAAGTATACAGTTCCGACTTACATGCAAATTCTTCTTAAGAGCAAACCTACAGAACCTATATTGTACGTAACCGGGGGACTGCCTGTAGTTTGAAAAAAAAAAAATTTATATCACTGTATGGATATCGACTAGAGATGGGTGAATGGATTCTAACGAAATGGAGTTAGATTAGAACTTTGGTTCTGCACGTATCCGAAGTTTACGTTGATTCGTGGGAACTAATCCCCACCCCCCTTTATAAGCAAAATGGCTGCAAGCACAACATATTACATGGGGCAGAGAACTCTGGGAAGAAGAAAAGAACACCCCCGATGACATGCATGTCAGTAGTTGGTGGAGCAATTTTTGCTCAAAGTTCAAGGTGTCTGTTTCTGTGGTTCTGTATTCCCCAAATTTCAATTCTATTTTTGTTGCTAAATTAGTTATCAAGAAATCCGTGTCAAATCCACACAGTTGGTGGAGTGATTTTTTCTCAAAGTCCAGGGTTTCAGTTTTTGGGGTTCTGTATTCACCAAATTTAAAATCTTTTTTGTTGCTAAAGTAGATATCAAGAAATTCATGCCAGGATTCTAACTACCTGCCTCAGCCACTATTCTGATTTTGCCATCCCCTAGATGCCACATTTCTGCTGCCAGTTGCTCCATCTGACTCCCTCCATCTTTACCAGGGACTGGAATTGTCACCCACCTCCACACTCTGTCATTGTGCCACTTTGTGGCCTACCATGTTGCTGTCGCCTCCAGAATTTGTCATTGTGCCACTCTCTGACCTCATGCTGCTACCGCCACCTCCACACACTGTTATTGTTCCACTCTCTGACCTTCTGCTGCTGCTGCAACCACCTCCACATTCTGTCATTCTGCTATGATGTTGCTGCTACCTCCATAATTTGTCAT
This sequence comes from Engystomops pustulosus, assembly GCF_040894005.1. Lineage (NCBI taxonomy): Eukaryota > Metazoa > Chordata > Amphibia > Anura > Leptodactylidae > Engystomops > Engystomops pustulosus. The sequence goes on along the minus strand of NC_092413.1, from coordinate 221,682,395 downwards.
TGTGCCACTCTGTGGCCTACCATGTTACTGCCACCTCCACACTCTGTAATTGTGCCACTCTGTGGCCTACCATGTTGCTGCCACATCCATAATTTGTCATTGTGCCACTCTGGAGCCTACTCATGCTGCTGCCAACGTACTGCTGTCTCCCTGGAACTCCCTGTGATTTCCATAATGCTGTTTTCACCCTCCATCACTCTATGACGTTGCCACTATGTTTGGTTTTCCCCTTCATTTCATCTGTCAGAAGGAATGAAAAGCTTCAGGATTGATAGCCAAAAGCAGGAGTGGATACAGAACACAGAGGACATGCAATTATCCCATTTACTGCTCATCTCTGTTTTGGGTAAACTCCTGTTTGTTTTTGGCTTTAGCAATACTGATGGATTATTGACCCATTGAAAGAGGACACTGATGAATGAAAAGAAGGGCAAAATGATCAGTGACGTCAATGCAAAATTACTGCCAACATCCTCTCCACTCTTTTGGGGGGTTTCTACATGTATCAGGGTTTAAGACAGGGTTCCCCAAACTACGGCCTGTATCGCTCTGGCCCCCGACGTTTGCCGCGCCAGAGCCGGGACCTCGCGGCCTGTGACAGTCGGGCAGGAGCCTCTGTCCGTCTGGACAGGAAGCTCCTGCCCGTCACTGTATAGTGCCGATGCGCCCGGAAACGGCCACTCGAGCACTATTACTGGAGCGATGTGGCCGGAAGACAACCCCGGCGCACATCGCTCCATGATCTAGGCTGCACTGCCGCACGATAACGTCATCACGCGGCCGCGCTACCCTTCCTGCCCGGACGCGGCACGAAGATAGAAGACGTGCCGCGGGAGACTTAGGTGAGTACAGGGTTTTTATTTTTTATTAAAAAGGGCAGTAAAAAGATTGTGGCGACCGGGAGCCAATAGTTGGTTATGAGGGGCAGCTTAGGGAATACTTATTTATGAGGGGCAGCTTAGGAAATAATTAATTATGAGGGGCAGCTTAGGAAATAATTAATTATGAGGGGCAGTATAGGAAGTAATTAATTATGAGGGGCAGTATAGGAAATAATTAATTATGAGGGGCAGTATAGGAAATAATTAATTATGAGGGGCAGCATAGGGAATACTTAATTATGAGGGGCAGCATAGGAAATAATTAATTATGAGGGACAGTATAGGAAATAATTATGAGGGGCAGTATAGGAAATAATTATGAGGGGCAGTATAGGAAATAATTATGAGGGGCAGTATAGAAAATAATTAATTATAAAGGGCAGCTTAGGAAATAATTAATTATGAGGGGCAGCTTAGGAAATAATTAGTTATGAGGGGCAGCATAGGAAATAATTAATGGTGGGGGGCAGCTTAGGAAATAATCAATGGTGGGGGGCAGCCTAGGAAATAATTAATGGTGGGGGGCAGCTTAGGAAATAATCAATGGTGGAGGGGCAGTATATGGAATAATTTAATTATGAGGGGCAGTTTAGGAAATAATTAATGGCGGGGGGAAGCATAGGACATAGTTAATGGGGGAGGGGCAGCATAGGAAATAATTAATGGTGGTGGTATAGGAAATATTTAATTATGAGTGGCAGTCTAGTAATTAATGGGGGGGGAGGCATATCCAATAATTAACGTAGAGAGGTCCCAGTATATTAATTAATTAATTGGGTCAATATATAAAATAGTTTATAAGGGAGTGCAGTATATTAAATAATTAATTGGGGGGGGGTACCAGTGTATTACGGATGCGGTCACATGTACCGCTATTTATTTTTAAACTTTAGTCCGGCCCTCCAACGGTCTGAGGGGGACAGTGAACGGCCCCCTACGTAAAAAGTTTGCGGACCCCCTGGTTTAAGAGAACAGGATCTGTCGTAATCTATGGAATTATCTGATGTCAGTGTAAAAGGAGTGCACTCTGTGATGTTATAGTGGGATCTTGGCCCTCAGCTCAGTCCTTTCGAGCTGGCACAGTTACCTTGTCAGGCTGCGTTCCCGCTTCGCTTATTTGGTGTAAGTGCACATGGAAGTGAAGAGTGAAACAATTCTAGGAGCGTTGTTTGAAGACCAACCCATGCTCCCTATGCATATTTAAGCATGGCACAACATTCTACAACACCCTACAGGGTCTCTGCAGCTAGGAAATACCTGTTTTCTAACAGGATTCGCCTTGATTCGATTTGGGTCAAATCGAATTTTGACAAAATATTTGTCGAACTCGGCAAATCAAATTTTTATAGGATGGTTTGTAGATGACTTTGACTGATAAAGAAAACAGGTAAGGAGATAAGGGGTTAAATAAATATTTTTGCTTTTATATGAGTAAATTGAGCTTCTCGTGTCATGTGATCCTCCATGTAATTGTAGACTTGTGCATGTTCATAAGCAAGGTGAATGCAGAGACATTTAAATAAATGACAAAGAGTTTGCACTGGACCTTGGATAAAACTTACTGGTGTCCTCAGATACAGGAGAGATGGCTGATACTACAGAGGGAGACACTGACGTCTGGTCACTCCTGGCCCCGGCACTGATGGCACTGATGGCCGGACTGGTGGTACATTCATTTATTATAGGAGTCAATGTCAGTGACTGGTGGAGAGGAAGATCAGTGACTCCCGTTGACCTCATTGTGACTTCTCTCGCTATTTGCCGGATCGGTGCTCAGTGTGTAATTACGATGGATTTGGTGGACTGTACATTTATGATGAGTAAACTGGACAGTGTAAATTTGTTTGTGATGAGACCTATCAGGAAAATCCTGGATTTAAGAGTAACTTTGCTTATTTTGGATGCGATTTATACTTTTTTTTGTTCTGCCAATATCTGGTTGACCTCTCTTCTCTCCATCGTCCTCTACGTGAAGATCTCCAACCTCCACACCACACTGTTCCTGTATCTGAGGAGGATGATCTCACACAGGACTAGACGTCTCATTGTAGCATCACTACTTCTCTCTGCTCTTAACAGTTTGATATCTCAGTGTATGTACAAGAATGTGACCACAGGGGGCACCTACAATATAACCAAAAGTCCAATATACAAGTATGGAAATGATTTATTATTTTTTTTCATGGGAACCTTCTTCCCTCTGATTTTTAATTCCATCTCCTCAGTTCTTCTCCTCGTCTCGTTGTATCATCACACAACAAGGATGAAGATGAGCAGTAACTTATCCATCAACCTGGAGACATATTACTCAGCCATGAGATTTGTGTCCTTCACTTTCCTATATAAGATCATGTTCTTCTTTTGCCACTATTTTGGTCTTTTTTATTACCATTTTTACTCGGGGATTCTTACTTGGCTTTGTATTTTCTTAGGATTTCTCCCGGCTCTACATTCCTCCTACCTGATCTACACAACGGTCAATCTCAGGAGTCAGATGTCCAAGGTTCTCCAGAACGTTATGGATTTCTTATTCCAAAGAAAAAAATACGGAAACCAGAGAGAACATATAGATAGTAACTCAGTAAGGAGAATGGGGTAGGGACAGTTATGAGTGGAGTAAATGAGAATCAAGTGGGTCCAGTATTGAAACTGAAAAAGTTACGGTAAAGTAATAGAAGAACGTCACGTGTAGTTACATCCCTATGGATTGATTTAATAACTGGAGTATAGGCAGTCCCCGGGTTACATACAAGATAGGTTCCATAGGTTTGTTCTTAAAGGAAACCTACCACTGGTAATGGTAGGTATTAGCTGTAAACACCGGGCACCAGCTCAGGGTGAGCTGGTGCCGGAGCTTACCTTTGCTAGTGTTTTAAACCGCTATATCACGGTTTAAACACATTTTGATGAACAGACCTGAGGTAGCTTCGGTGCCGCGTGCAACGCCAAAGCTGCTTCGGGTCTGTTCATCAAAATGTGTTTAAACCAGCTCACCCTGAGCTGGTGCCCGGTGTTTACAGCTAATACCTACCATTACTAGTGGTAGGTTTCCTTTAAGTTGAATTTGTATGTAAGTTGAAACTGTATATTTTATCATTGTAGATCCAGACAAAAAATTTTTTTTAACCCCAGTGACAATTGGAGTTTCAAAATTTTTAGCTGTAATTGGAACAAGGATTATCAATAAAGCTTCAGTACAGACACCTTACAGCTGGTCATTGCAATCTGGTATTAAAGTGAAACATCCAGAGACTTCACCATAGGGCACAGTGGTTAGAGGGGTCTTTATTTAACTGGGGGTCGTCTGTAAATCGAGTGTCCTTAAGTAGGGGGCCGCCTGTATTCAATAGCTGTCAGAGGATGTGTAATCAGTCAGTTAATGTATAGAAATTACTGGCAATCCACTTCTAAAACCAATCGCTGCTGTTAACCCTACAATCAATGGCACTTAAATGAAGGCGGGACATGGTCGACGGCACCATCTCAAATCCGCTTGTCATTGGAGGGCTCCATCCAGTTGCTATAAAAACCAGGACTATTACTGAGGGTCCCGTGTCTGTCATACCAGGATCTGTAAAGGAGATTGCCATTGGCAGGCTCTTTTTAAGACCCATTGATTTTATAATAAACTGATATACAGAAGTAGAACTACAGTAAGGAAAAATTGTTAAAATGTTTTAAAGATTACACACTTTAAAAAGAAATTAAAATCACAAAACCTTTCCCTACAATGCAAATAAGAATAAATTAACATTATTAGATTTAGAAATTGTCTTACTGTCCTAGCTCTACGGAGTGGACTCCATTCATTTTCATATCTGTACTGGAGCCTTTTGTAGTCTCTTGATCTGCCGGATTCTGTTTGACCAAACTGTATGAGCAGGTTTTATCTCTCAGTGATCCCTGTAGTAAAGTTTACTGTTGATTTAAAAAAAAAACTGATTCCCCTATGTTTTATTGTTTTGGGCGATACAAAATCCTGTTTTCATTACTAACCCCCCTGCGTGGGGTACACCTTGCGCCTTGACCTATTGTAAGGCATTTTCCTATGTTTTTTAAACAATAAAACCTTGTTGAAACAAAAAAAAATATATAAATTTTTCTAAAGTCCAGAAAGTTAGAACTTTATTAAACTGCTATTCACAATACAGGCAGTCCCCGGGTTACATACAAGATAGGGTCCATAGGTTTGTTCTTAAGTAGAATTTGTGAGTAAGTCGAAACTGTATATTTTATAATTGCAGTTCTAGACACTTTTTTTTTTGCCCCAGTGACAATTGGAGTTTCAAAATGTTTTGCTGTTATGGGACCAAAGTAGAGATGAGCGAGCATACTCGTCCGAGCTTGAAGCTCATTCGAGTATTGGCGTACTCGAAACGGCTTGTTGCTCGGACGATTATTTCGCCTGCTCGAGTGCTCGTTTTGAGTTAGCAGTTAGCAGATGTATGGAAACATCTGCAATGTCTCTGCAATGACTTCTCCACACATATCGTTCTTCACATACTATTGTGAAGAACACTGTATGTGTGGAGAAGACATTTCAGATGTTTCCATACATCTGCTAACTTAGAACACCAACTTTTTTCGATGCTCAAGTGCTCCTTTTCGAGTTAGCAGTTAGCACGAGGCATTTCAGCACCATGGACAGTTCCCTGCTTTCATAAATTGAGGGCTATGTATGAAAGCAGGGAACTGTCCATGGTGCTGAAATGCCTCGTACATTGAGCGAGCGAGCACATTGCAGATGTTTCGATACATCTGCGAACTTAGAACACCGACTTTTTCCGATGCTCGAGTGCTCGTTTCGAGTTATTTCTCAATAAAATGACACATTTTATTGGTCCCCTTGCATCAGAAAAAGTTTGGCTCGAGTAACGAGCGCTCGAGCATTTTAGTGCTCGGTCATCTCTTGACCAAAGATTATCAAATAAAACATTACAGACACCTTACAGCTGATCATAGCAGCCTGGGACTATAGTAACATCCAGAGAGCTTCAGCAGAGGTCACAGTGGGCAGAGGGGTCCGTCTTTAACTAGGGATCGTCTGTCAGTCGGGGATCGCCTATATACTTTTTTGAGTATTTGCCTCAGCAGTTGTCCTCCTTCTCGGCACCACTTTCTAATCCATGCAGTGCACTGGGGATCTGGAACAATGCCCAAGTGCCATGTAATTAGAATTTACAGTTTTTAGCTATTGTGGGAGATTTGGCCCAGTAGAGACCGTGGTAGCGGGGTGCTGTGATGCAGTTCACGACAGTGACACCAAAGTACAGTCCAAAACAGGTCTAGCCTGTGTTTATTTCAGCAGGAACAAAATAAAACAGCCTTCACATTCAGGCATCAAAAACAAATAATATCCTACCCGTCAGGGTGCTAACTAAACAATGGTTCTCTGACTCACCACTAACAAAAACACTTTTGCTGCTCCAGGCACAGAGGTCAAGGCTGCGTGCTCTCCAGCCTCCTTCCAGAGAGACAACACTTTCAGCTCTGCTGAGCGGCTTTATTAGCCTGATTGGGGCTGTTCCCACCACCTGTGTCCAAGGTGCTGGACAACACAACCTCAGGACTAAGGCCTTGCAAAATTGGAGTTTCAAAATGTTTTGCTGTTATGGGACCAAAGTAGAGATGAGCGAGCATACTCGTCCGAGCTTGAAGCTCATTCGAGTATTGGCGTACTCGAAACGGCTTGTTGCTCGGACGAGTATTTCGCCTGCTCGAGTGCTCGTTTTGAGTTAGCAGTTAGCAGATGTATGGAAACATCTGCAATGTCTCTGCAATGACTTCTCCACACATATCGTTCTTCACATACTATTGTGAAGAACACTGTATGTGTGGAGAAGACATTTCAGATGTTTCCATACATCTGCTAACTTAGAACACCAACTTTTTTCGATGCTCAAGTGCTCCTTTTCGAGTTAGCAGTTAGCACGAGGCATTTCAGCACCATGGACAGTTCCCTGCTTTCATAAATTGAGGGCTATGTATGAAAGCAGGGAACTGTCCATGGTGCTGAAATGCCTCGTACATTGAGCGAGCGAGCACATTGCAGATGTTTCGATACATCTGCGAACTTAGAACACCGACTTTTTCCGATGCTCGAGTGCTCGTTTCGAGTTATTTCTCAATAAAATGACACATTTTATTGGTCCCCTTGCATCAGAAAAAGTTTGGCTCGAGTAACGAGCGCTCGAGCATTTTAGTGCTCGGTCATCTCTTGACCAAAGATTATCAAATAAAACATTACAGACACCTTACAGCTGATCATAGCAGCCTGGGACTATAGTAACATCCAGAGAGCTTCAGCAGAGGTCACAGTGGGCAGAGGGGTCCGTCTTTAACTAGGGATCGTCTGTCAGTCGGGGATCGCCTATATACTTTTTTGAGTATTTGTCTCAGCAGTTGTCCTCCTTCTCGGCACCACTTTCTAATCCATGCAGTGCACTGGGGATCTGGAACAATGCCCAAGTGCCATGTAATTAGAATTTACAGTTTTTAGCTATTGTGGGAGATTTGGCCCAGTAGAGACCGTGGTAGCGGGGTGCTGTGATGCAGTTCACGACAGTGACACCAAAGTACAGTCCAAAACAGGTCTAGCCTGTGTTTATTTCAGCAGGAACAAAATAAAACAGCCTTCACATTCAGGCATCAAAAACAAATAATATCCTACCCGTCAGGGTGCTAACTAAACAATGGTTCTCTGACTCACCACTAACAAAAACACTTTTGCTGCTCCAGGCACAGAGGTCAAGGCTGCGTGCTCTCCAGCCTCCTTCCAGAGAGACAACACTTTCAGCTCTGCTGAGCGGCTTTATTAGCCTGATTGGGGCTGTTCCCACCACCTGTGTCCAAGGTGCTGGACAACACAACCTCAGGACTAAGGCCTTGCATAATAGCAAAACCTAGGGGAAACATACCGCCCATCCACAGTTAACCCCTTCAGTGTCTCACACTATGTAAAGGACAAGCTCATGTTATCATCCATACAATTTTTGGGATTGTGAAATCCTTTGATCTCTTTTTATTTATAAATTTTTTTAAATCAAATGCCGATCATGCTTTCACAGTCATGCGGGTCTCGGAGAGGCTTGTGGTTCTCGTCACAACTAATTGCTGACCTGAAGGGCAAATAAGTCCAATATGCTGGAGATCACAGGAGTTGAATCATACAAGCCTAAATCTCCTTTGTGCACAGTGGGGCACATTTACTTACAAATTCAGACAGTTCACTAAAAGTGCATTGTCCGTCTATAATGCTGCGTGCGGCGCTTCTCTAAGATCTTGTGCCAGAAATCATGAATTCCAGGTTCAGGTCCGACAGAGTCCACCATCTTTTTTGTGGTGCATCTTTAACATAGGGCGTGCGACACAATTTGAAATTTAAATATGGCGCTCAGTCAAAATCAGTCGGACCGTCTGACGGATCTCCTGCTAATATGTGTTGCATAGAGGCCAGCGCCGCTGCGCCACACATTCCCAGTGCAGACCTTAGTAAATGTGCCCCATTGACTCCACCATCAGAATAGTAAGTGTAGCCCTGAAGTATAATACAGGATGTAACTCAGGATCAGTACAGGACAGGATAAGTAATGTCATGTATGTGTAGTGATCTCGGTCACCCGTACCATCGTTGTACTCTTTCCTTTCGCTAATGCAGGCTCAGCCCCGGTGAATGAAAGCCTTGAGGCTGAATCTGCTGGGAAGCGGACTAGCAGGGACGAAGGAATGGAGGAGAAAAGACAGGAAAAAGACGGCTGTCCAGCTGAGGAATCTAGAGTGACTGCACCAGCAGAATAGTGAGTGCAACACAGGATTAGTGTAGGAAAAGTAATGTCATGTATGTACACAGTGACTTCACCAGCAGAATAGCGAGTGCAACTCTAGAGGTTACCTCATTAAAGGAGGGTGTGACTGTTTGTGGAGCTGCTCTGTTTTTGTGCTCCTGAGCTCCTGAAGTTCCATCTACCCACCCAGGACTTGCTCTCTCCCAGGGAGGGAGTTGGAACCAGGCCGGTGGGAGGCAGGAGAGGACAGCCACTGGCCAGCGCTATGTAGGATGCAGAGGTGAGATGTTCCACCAGGAGTCTTAGCAATATGGCTCCTACTCCCCCTGGGTCCAGTGTGATGCAACAAGGCCAGAAGCTGGATGTCCATGTCGGTGCGGGTGAGAGTGGTCCTTCTGGTGCTGAAGGTGTGAAGCAGAGTGCTCACAGAGTTAAGGATGACCATGCGCGGGGAGGCTGGGCGGTGCAGGGACCCCGGGAGTCCTTATCCACCTATGCCTCCCGGGTCCAGAGCCACCTCTGTGAGTACGAAGAAGCAACTAAGACCATCAGGAGGCTCCGCCAGGGCTGATACAGCATCAAATAAATGAAAAACAGAGATATGTAGTGAGATCAAAAAATTTAAAGCTGCTATTGATAAATTGATGAAAAGAAAAAGCTTTATGTGTGGTAACAGTGGTCCATTTAAAGAAAAACTTTTAAATGATGACATATTTCCAGAAATGGCTTAAAATAGAGAGCAAAGGATAATGAGATTGCAGTCTGAGAGCCCAGGGCTCCGGACCTCCCAGATAGAAAGTATTGTTTTGAGTTGATAATTTGCTGAGGTGGAGGTCAGCGGCACCATTTAGCAGCTAAAGATCAGCGGCGACTGTTACCTACCCCCAAGAAAAGTAAAACAACATCTGATACTGATGATACAGAGGGCACAAGTGTGACAAGAGTTGGGGTCCCCTCTGGGCAATGCAGGAGGTGGTTACATCCCCTAATGTTGTTGTTGGCCCAGCCAGTGTGAGTGGTGTCAGTAATGTTGTGGCTAATGTGAGTGGAATGAGTGATACAAAAACAGTACTAGCTATGGGAGTGAATGAAGGAGTGACTGGTGTACTGGTGGCGCAGCTGAATGTAACATGGAGGTGGGTAATGTTAATGTGGTGTGTACCACATTGGGGGTTGGTCCAGGTGCTCCCCTTGTGGAGGCCCCTGTTAAGAGCTATGCCAGTGTCGCTGCTGGGTGAAGTGGGGTTCCATCATCCTCGTCTCTGGACTTTGGTAGCAGCTTTTTCCAACTGAGCCTCCTGCAGGCCTTACAAAAGGGTGAAAGGACGATCAATTTCGCCGGGGAAGGAGGTTGACTTGTAGTTTTGGATAGAGAGGCACGGCCTGTCAGCCTTCCTGAGAGAAAAGAGGCAGGGAGACATCATGGTCGCACAAAACAACCAGAACAGGTGCTAACCATAGGAATGTGTTACATTTTCGGTGCTGTGGCAGTGTTGTGTTTCCCCCTCGGGCACTGGTAGTTGAGCTGCTACTTAAGATGGACTTCAAGGCAGCTGACTTCTTTGCCTTGTTCCATCCCTATGGTACATCCGAGTTACTGGACCTTCATGGTGAAGTTGAGGTGTTCAGGTAACTTGGTTGCCCATATTCATTCATCAGTCTTCTTGGGGAGGTATCGTAGCCTAATATTCTACAGGGGGCTTCCTTAGCTGTGTCACAGGTGTGGTGATCCTACACATTTCAGCACAAACTGCACCATGCGGAAGTGTGCGTTGTGTGGGGGTGTCAGCCATCTCGCTGCATCCTGTACAGAGCAGATTAGGTGTAACCTGTGTAGTGATCTCGGTCACCCGTACCATTGTTGTCCTCTTTCCTTTCGCTAATGCGGGCTCAGCCCCGTTGAATGCAAGCCATGAGGCTGAATCTGCTGGGAAGCAGACTAGCAGGGGCGAAGGAATGGAGTAAAAAACAGTAAAAATATGGCTGTCCAGCTGAGGAATCTAGAGAAGCGTCAACAGGAGAGAGAGTGGGGGGAGTCTCGGGCTGCTGAGAGAGACTAGAGACTGTCCTGGAGACTGAACTTGTGGCTGAGGCCCCAGAGGATGATGTACTGGATGAGGAGGTCAGGAGGAATGAGAGAGAGGAGAATACCATGTCTTTAGACTCCTCCGATTATGAGAGTATGGATGAGGATAATAGGGATTGGCTAGAGGAAAAGCATAAGTGGGGCACCAAAAAGAAGAAAAAGGATAAAAAGAAGGGAGATAAAAGATCTTCTCCCGCCCTGACTAAGGTATCTAAGGAAGGTGCAACCAACCCCCCGCTGATCGAACTTTCAAATTGATTCCTGGCCCTGGATGGAGTCCCTCCTATGGATGGAGGGGCTAAGGGTGAAGGGCCAGAGGTGGAGGAGGGGCCTGCAGAGGATGCCGAGTCTCCCTCTGGGGAATCAGGGTCCTCAGAAGGTTCTGCCCCCCAGTGTACAGCCAGCCTGCCCCCTGTATACAGCCAGCCCCCCCTGTATACAGCCAGCCTGCCCTCCCACATATACACCCAGCCAGAACCCCAATATACAGCCAGCCCCCCATGTGTATAGCCTTACAGCCGCCACTATATACAGCCTGCCTGCCCAAAGTATACATCCAGCCAGCCCCCCCTGTATACACCCAGCCAGCCCCCCATTATAGAGCCAGCCCACCCTGTAACATTTAATTTTTTCAGGAAAGCAGGCTGCTAGATTTTGCGGCTGTGTTTAAAGCTAAGAGAGAATGGAGACAAGGGCCTACCAATTAGTCTCTTACTTCCGGGCCATATAGCGGAGTGGCGGTCCTTTTTACAACACCGGTATAATGTTGACGAGCTATTGGGTAGGTGCCTGATCCTGGATGTCCTCATGAAGGGACAAGAGCTCTGTCTATTTAACATCTATGGTCCCCAGTCCAAGCGGGACAAGAAGTGTCTCTTTATGAGGATCAAGCCCTTCCTTTTAACAAGTCGGCAGGTGGTCTTTGGAGGGGACTTCAATGCTGTCACGAGGCCCCAAGATAGGGGAGGTTCCAGAGACAAGATGACTAATGATAGGGTTTCCCTTAAAGGCATAGCTAGTGAGGCTCATCTGATGGATGGCCACATCCAGCACACCCCAGGCCACGCAGGGTTAACATATTATAGGGGTAGCATTAAGGTCTAGAATAGACAGGTTTTATTTAAAGGAGGAAGCCATTTCTTCAGCAGTGTCCGTTGTTGAGGTGTAGTTCTCCGATCACTGTCTAACTTTTTTTTCTCTGAGTGTTACAGAGACCCCCCGGATGGGAAGAGGCTATTTGAAGCTCAATTCGTCTCTCCTAGAAGAAGCGGAGGTAAGACAATCCTTTGATGACTTTCTTCAGAGCCAGGTACCATTCCTGGGCCTTTGCAGCAGTAAGTCAGAGTGGTGGAAGACGTTTAAATAAAGGGTGGCCCGATTCCTCCATCAGCTCTCGAGCCTCAGGAGCCTGGACAGATACTGCCTGTGTCAGGGCCTGAGAAGGAAACTTGAGCATCTCGTCTCAACTGGAGTCATGAGAACATCTCCGGAGTGAAATCTTTGCTGAAGCAGTTTCAGTACGATAGACATGCATTTTTAGTTTTTCAGAGGGATTACGGAAAATACTGTTAACCTGACCCTTACAGAAACTGCAGGATGTCAGTGAGTGGTAAAGTTGTTACAGGACTGGTTGACAGTACAGGATCCCTGAAAAGGTCAAGATTGGGAATCCTGGAAGTCATGAGATCCTTCTACTCTCACCTCTTGGGCAGGAAGGTTCTAGATTGCGATGTGATGTCGACTTTCCTGGCTGAAACTGTCCCTGAGCCAGGAGTAGACCCCTCTCTTGATGTTTTAACAAAAATGATCAGGGAAGAGGAAGTCAGCCTGGTGATTGAAGGGCTCGCCCTCAAGAAATCGCCAGGTCCGGAATGCTTAACATCTGAGTTTTATAAGACCTTTAAGGACGCCTTGGTTCCCCTCTTAACTGAGGTATTCAATGAGTGTCTTTCCTCGGGCACTCTGTTGAAGTCAATAAGGAAGTCTGCCCTCATCATTAAGGGTAAGGACGTATCTATTATTGAGAACTGGCATCCCATAGCTCTTCTCAATGCGGACAGAAAGGTTTTGGCAAAGGTGCTGTTTAATCGGCTGGTGAAGTTTGCATCCCCGGCTCCTTTCGGGGACCCAGCACTGCTCTTTTTATGGCCACACTAGATTTAGTGCTGTGCTGTGTGTCTGGGAAGCAGTGGAGGAGGACAGGGCTGGTAACTGGAAAGGGTACTTGCTGACCTTGGATCAGGTAAAAGCATTTGATCAGGTCAACCACGAGTACCTCTGGTCTGTCCTCCTGAAATATAGCCTGCCGGGGGAGTTTGTAGATTGGCTGAAACTTTTGTATGCAGGGGCAGAGAGTTTCCGCTTGTGTACTGGCCGCTCTTTTGAGGTTGGGTCCAGTGTTCACCAGGGTTGTCCTCTGAGCCCAATGCTGAATGTGTTCACGATTAAACCATTCCCTATGAGGGTTGATAGTTGTCTCTTGATGGGAGTTGGGATGGACCAGGCGGCACCGGAACCACTCTAACTGTTTTTGTGCCCTCACGAGGGTAGGCACAATGGATGATGTCAGAGGTCGACCACTATTCAGAGACTTCTGGGTCCAAACTTAACCATGTGTGAGATCTCTAGCTGGGAGAAGGAGGTCCATGTTTTCAGCTACCACACACTCTCCAAAGACTTTGAATTTGGCCAGGGGTATAACCCTATGCAAAACTGGGAAAGCAGGCGTATGATCGCCACTCAGAAGGTGGACCAGTGGAAGGGTTTGGTTTTTGACCCTCAGGGAAAGGGTAAAACTGAATAAAATTTACCTGCTCCAACTGCTGATATATCTGGGTAGTGTATGCATCTTGCCAGAACCCCTCTGGACTTGGGTCTACAGTCTGTTCCTCCAGCTGTTAAGGATGAATAGGCTGAATCTAATCAAGAGGGAGGTTACTGACCACACGAGGAGACAAGAAGGGTTGTGTATGGTCAACCCTGTGCTATTCCTAGTGAAAAACTTTCAAAGATTAATGTTGCAAACCTCTTGTATACTAGCATAGAGAAGGGTTTCGGCCTTTGTTTCAGGAATGGGAGACAGGAGGGCACATGAAGGATCGTCGTACACCTCACAGGTATCTGCTGGCTTATTTTACCCCGGTTCTGAAAGTGTTTTGCCGGTGGGGTCTGGAAATGTGAGATAGCTGGACCGTGTCAAGGAAACTCCCTGACAAAAGGATTCTGTTGCCCATTTCCAGGAGCCTCTGGCCCTCTGGGATTGCCCAGTTTGGGATCTGGGGGTGGGTTTAGGTCTTTTGAATTCCATCAGGATCCTCTTGAAGTTTTTGGACATAGCTTGACACTGCTTCCATGGAAAGCTGTGTGTGAGGGACAATCGGAAGTGTAGGAGCTCTGAGGAAAGGGGTTGTCCCCGGGAGGAGTGTGATGGCCTGCTGGAGAGCATGGACCACTTCCTGCTTCAGTGCCCCTTTAACACAGAGGTGTACAACCGGGTGGGAGCTTCCATCAGTTTACCCGGGTTTGCCGGCCTGTCCTCTGTGTAGTGGGCATACGAAGCATTCAGAGGCCTGGGTGGGCTGGGCCGCTGCATGTTATTCCTAGTTAGCCTAGTGGTCAGGTACCAAATGTGGAACACACGTGTTTAGTATCGACGCAGCGTAAAATCCTCCCGGTGGATGAGGTGGTTAGGAACATTCTGGGTGACCTGGTGAAGGTGCGCTCTCTGGAGTATGAGAGGCTGGGCACGGGGAGGGCCTCTCTCCTTTGGAGGGGATTCTCCTTTAGTGTCCCTCAGTTTGTCATCTCCCCCATGGGGTTGGGCTGATGCTGACACTGTAGGTTTTTGTTTTTTGTTGTGAGTATATAGAGATGTAAGGCTTGCAGGCACCGGACCTGGGATTTATGTTAAATGTAAAGTGTATACTTAGTTATTGTGTATAGTTGTAGTTCATATGCATATATAGGTTGTTTTTGGGGTTTGGGTTTAGGTATTAGGTTGGGAGGGGGGTGGACGGGATTTGGACACCATGATCCTGGGCACTGGTCTGGACTACTGAACGTGAACTAGGACGTTAGACCAGTGTCTGGGTTTGATGGTGATGGACGTGGGAGTTCTAGTGAGTTTTAAGTGTTTATTTTTATTTATGTCTAATTTTTGCTGTGCATTATCTAGTTTTTAAAAAAAATACTGGTGGTGGGACTGGGTGCAGGCTTTCTTGAATGTGTGGTGTGTGTGTGTGTGTGGCTGAGCCAGGGGAGTTTTGTACAGTTTCTTTGTTGTGTTATATTGCCAGATGTTATGCCAGGCTTATTTTATGCTTGTTGTAATGTTTTTCACTTTTATATAAAATAAAAAGATCTACAGGATGTTAATCAGGATCAGTACAGGATAAGTAATGTCATTTATGTACACAGTAAATACACCAGCTGCAGTATGGTGAGTGAAACTCTGGAGTATAATACTGGATTTATGAGCAATTTAGAAATGTCATTTATCTAATATATAAAGCTGAGTGGATGGGGGATATTTATAAGGGCTTCTGTGCCACATCAGCTGCCAGTCGGGTGGTGGACATGGACGCAGAGATTGGGTGGTGCGGGGCATTCTTTCCTCACGCCTGTGCACTCTCTGCAGACGCCGAATTTTCACATGTGAAAAGTCGCCAGATGCATTTAGATCTCTCTGACGTAGAGATAAACTCTGTGCAGGACCCCGCCGGATACATGAAGAGGCCAAAGGCGGCTATGTATCCCACTGCGCGGGAGCAATGTTGAGGTTATCATATGCCGCTGCACGAACAGTATGTATGTATGTGTATGTATGTATGACCGCTAAAGGAATCTGCACCGTCACGTTTACAATCGCCAAATTCTCTCTGGGAAGGCCATAAACTACAATTTGAGACAGAATTTTCACGCTGCACTTTCCAAAATCCACTTATTACCCACCATATACAGGAGCCATTGTCTGCTGCTGCTGCTGTGGTAGTTTGAAGCTGAGCCGTGATTGGTTGCTGTTCTGCCACAGGTGATTAATATGAGCTCTGAACTGTGATTGGTTACTATATATGGTTACTATTGGCAATGAGTATTAGACAGCTTATGTGTGAGGTAAGATGGATATAGACAAAGACATGGGGGGCAGAGAGAGAAGAGACAGACAGAGACAGTCAGTGACAGAGACTTACAGAGACAGGCTGTGACAGAGACTGACAAACAGTCAGTAACAGAGACATACAGTCAGAGACAGAGGCTGACAGTCAGTGACAGAGAGTGACAGTGACAGTCAATGACAGAGACTGACAGAAACATTCAGTGACAGAAACTGACCGACAGTGACAAAGACAGACAGTCAATAACTGAGAATGACAGTGACAGTCAGTGACACAGACTGACACAGACAGTCAATAACAGAGACTGACAGCATGTGACAGAGACTGACTAACAGTTTGTGACAGAGACTGATAAAAAGTCAGTGACAGATAACATATTTTTTGTTATCCCATTCTTTTTTGTTAGAACTAAGAGCAGTTATTTACTATCCCAGGCAAAGCCGGGAGCTACAGCTAGTATTCTATAAAAGAAACTTATAAGATGAAAATGGATTCATTATTTTTGTTTCCTTTTATTCCATGAGTAAAATGAGCTTCTCCTGTGTGATGTGATCCGCTATGTAATTGAACCCTTTTGCCAACTCAAATTCAACGTTGTGTATTCTGCATTTCCATTATGAATTTAGCAACATTTCAATAAATGACAAAAACGTTTGCATGAGACCTTTAATAAGAACTTGTGTTATCGGGATCCTCACACTACAGGAGAGATGGCTGATACTATATGGTGTGACAGTAAATTCTGGCTATTCCTGGTCCCGGGACTGATGGCTCTCATAGCCGGACTGGTGATACATTCATTTATTATAGGAGTCAATGTCAGTGACTGGTGGAGAGGAAGATCAGTGACTGCTGTTGACCACATTGTGACTTCTCTAGCGTTTTCCCGGATCGGTGCTCAGTTTGCTTGTAGTTTAGATGTGATGTTGGTTACATTTTTGTTGAGTAAGCAGGAAATTCTAAATGTGTTTGTGGTGAATCTTGTTGGTAAAACCCTGGATTTAAGTGTCACTATGGCTATTTTGGAAGCGTTTTATTCTTTCTTTACTTATGCCAATGCTTGGTTAACAACCCTGCTCTCCATTGTCCTCTGCCTGAAGATCTCCAACCTCCACACCAGACTGTTCCTGTATCTGAGGAGGATGATATTACACAGGACTGGTCGTCTCAATGTAGCTCCACTAGTTCTTTGTGTTCTAAATTGTGTTATGGGTCAATGTATGAGATTGTCTAAGGTGACCACAGGTGGAACTGATAATATAACTACAATTAGACTTTTTAAGCGTGGAAGTTTTTTATTCAATTTTTTCATTGGAACCTTCTTCCCTGTGCTCTTCTATTTCCTCTCCTCAGTTCTCCTCTTCGTCTCGTTGTATCATCACACAACAAGGATGAAGATGAGCAGTAACTTATCCATCAACCTGGAGACATATTACTCAGCGATGAAACTTGTGTCCTTCACTTTCGTATACAACACTACGTACTTTTTTGGTCACTGTACTGCACTTTTATATCACCAATTTCACTTTGAGGTACTGACGTGGCTTTACCTTGTCTTGGAATTTCTCCCAGTTCTTCATTCCTCCTACCTGATCTATAGAACAACCAAATTCATGAACCAGATGTCCAAGGGTCTTCAGAATGTAATGGATTTTTTTTTCAAAGGAAAATTACAGATAGTAGAGAAACCATAGAAGTAGAAGTTATGTAAGGAGAATGGGATGTGGGGGGGGGGGGGCAGTTTTGTAGTAAATAAAATTTTACTGTGTGCAGAGGTTCAGTGATAGAGAAATGTGTACAGTAATATGTAGTTGTAGTGTGATGCAGGACTTTTAATGTATCCATGCAGAGGACCAGTAGCTAGGACATTGTGATTACTCTTAGGAGGATATATTAACACTGTTCTGTTCTGTGCTGCGCATGCAGTGCACGCACAGCTTGGGGAACTAAAGTCTCATTACAACCTACAGTCTCGTTGCCGCCCACTCCTCCTGCCTGACTGCCCAGCCAGCCTCTGGGACATGCCACGGTCTAGTTTATTTTAACGCAGCATGTCCTCGGCTACAGTATTACCCATCTGGCTGCCGCTCCCAAATCGGCCACCAGGGGCGCCGCCCGAGGCGAGAATCTCAACTCGCCTCATGGGTGGTGCACCCCTGGATATATAATAAGTCAGATACTGTCTATATAACTTACTGCCTGAACCATGTTCCTTTATTATCAATAACCACTTGCCCCAAACCAACTTGATATGTCATCGGTCTGTGGAAAGGGTGGCATGGAGAGAGCTCACATGCCAAGCACTGTCCGTAGAGGGTGGCGGATAGCTACATAATCCAGGAAACCCCCACCGCTGGTATCGTGTGTGTTAAATGTTTAAATGCCATAGGAAAAGCCATACGCCTAATTTAAGTGCCTGGTGTTGATTTTGGGCACCATAATGGCAGGGATCCTCACCTTCAGATGATGCTATGTTATAATGCGGAGTTATCAGGGGGGCAGCAAACTGTAGTGGTGAAAGTCGGGAGTCTCTTTGAGATTCCCAGGTCGGTCATTCTGCAGACAAATAAAGATAAATCTCATCTAATGCAATACAGTACTAGCACAGTATATGGAATGAGCAATCAGATATCTCAGGGGTCAGTGATTCCATTCTATGGAGGATGGGAGTAGTACAAGCTGTGTAGTGTAATACAGTTTATGGAGAATGGGAGTAGTACAAGCTGTGTAGTGAAATATAGTCTATGGAAGATGGGGGGAGTAGTACAAGCTGTGTAGTGTAATACAGTCTATGGAGGATGGGAGTAGTACAAGCTGTGTAGTGTTATACAGTCTATGGAGGATGGGAGTAGTGCAAGCTGTGTAGTGTAATACAGTCTATGGAGAATGGGAGTACTACAAGCTGTGTAGTGTAATACAGTCTATGGAGGATGGGAGTAGTACAAGCTGTGTAGTGTAATACAGTCTATGGAGAATGGGAGTAGTACAAGCTGTGTAGTGTAATACAGTCTATGGAGGATGATGGGAGTAGTACAAGCTGTGTAGTGTAATACAGTCTATGGAGGATGTTCATAGGCTGCAGGGTGACTTAGACAAACTGAGTGTTTGGTTCTCCATTTGACAAATGAGATTTAATGTGGGTAAATGTAAGGTTATGCACCTGGGGCTAATAATCCATATGCAACATAAGCCCTAGGGGGAGTAAATATTGGAGAGTCTCTCATTGAGAAGGACCTGGGTGTACTAGAGGATCATAGAATAAAAAGCAGCACAATGTCAATCGGCTTCCTCTAAAGCCAGCAGGATCTTGACATATATCAGAAGTGGTCTGGACTCTCGGGATAGGGATGTAATATTACCACTGAACAAGGCATTGGTTTGGCCTCACCTGGAATATGCCGTCCAGTTCTGGGGTCCGTTCCATAAAAAGGAGGCCCTGGAGCTGTAGAGTATACAACAAAGAGCCACAAAAATGATAAGGGGTATGGAGGGTCTCAGTTATGAGGAAAGATTGAAATAATTACATTTATTTAGTTGCGAAAATAGACGACTAAGAGGGGACATGATTAATTTATATAAATACATAAATGGTCCATACAGAAAATATAGTAGAAAATTGTCCCAGGTTAAACCAAATTAAATGCCAATGTTGTGCTTTCTACACTGTGAGAACTGTCAATCTGTGGAATAGCTGAGCTCAGGAGCAGAGCACAGCAGGAACAGCAGAAAGCTACAAGAAGGGTCTATATGCCTTTTTACATCATAATAATATTAATGGTTATGTTATAAAATAAAATTGTGTTCCCTTTCCTCATCCAATCCCTTTACTTCCTTGGTTGAAATTGATTGATTGATTAAACCAAATTTATTATATAACCTAAGGCATAAAACATTGTACATTTATTTTACGTTTCAAACATACAAAAGAATAAAAAATATTAAAATAAAAATTCTAATATACTTATATAAATGCAACTGGTAACTTACATATTTATAATAAATGTATTAGGATTTGCCTCATCCTAAAATACCTTATGAACCAAAATTTAAAAATCATTAAAGAAACAACGTTTTTTTTTCATATTTCTCAACGGATAAAACATTTTAAAAAAGGTACTATATGCTGGAAATTGCAGAATATGTGGCAGATGTTAAATCTTACAAGCCTGAATCTGACTTGTATACAGTACATATTCCAGAGGAATAGTGTATGCAGCTCTGGAGATGGTTACCTCGTTAGCAGAGGGGGTGTCGTGTGTGCAGCTGCTGTGTTTGTGCTCCTGAGCTCCTGGAGATCCATCTACCAACCCAGGGCCTGCTCTCTCCTCTACCAGGGAGGGAGTTAGGTTTCGGGGATGAGTGAGGGAGCCAAGTCCCAGGCTCCTGCTTCCCGCTCTAGGCCGGCGGGAGGCAAGAGAAGACAGCAACCGGCCAGCGCTATGGAGGACTCAGGGCTGAGACGTTCCACCAGGATTCAAAGCAATGCGGCTCCTACTCCTCCTGAGAACCTGAGAAGCTGGATGCCCAAGTCAGAGTGGCTGAGAGCGATCCTTCCAGGGCTGGACATGTGAAGTGGAGTGCACACAGAGGTAAGGCTGACCATGCAGGGGGAGACTGGGTGGTGCAGGGGCCCCGGGAGTCTTCTGTGACTGTGAAGAGGTGACTAAGACCATCAGGAGGGTTCTGGGAGGAGCTGCAATGTGCCCGCGCAAGGGTGAATACAGCGATGGGAAAACAAAGGTAAGAGGGGGAGGGGGTGAAGCCTGGTGTTGGCGGCGGTTCCGGGTCCCAGTCCCAGTCTTCCCAGCGGTGGTGATTACTCCATGAATAAGAAAGTCCTGTTTTGTATTGAAACTGGAAATGCTGAAAAGAGACATCCTGTAGAGACTGGTGAAAGATGGAGGGAAACTAAATGAAAACTGACATCTGACGCCAAAGAAGCGGAGGGCAAAAGTCAATCTGGTGTTGGGGTCACCTCTGGACAGACCATGCAGGCCGGGGGAATTGGTTCTGTGGAGGTGGACTCTGTCCTTATGACCAAAGATGCTGAGGCTGTCCTGCCGTCCGCCGTTACTGCTGGTCCAGCAAGTGTGAACGGTGTTGTGGCTGAAGGGTTGTTATCAGGGAGAGAAAATGCAGGTGATGGTGGTGCTGTGAGTGGAGGTGTTGCTATGAATGATGAGGCTGTTGCGAGTAGGGAGGCTGCTGTGAGTGGAGATGGTGGTATGGAGAAAGGTGTTGCTGGGACTAGTAGTGCTGCTATGGTGAGAGGTGATGGTGTTGCGGGATGTTTTGCCGGTAATAAAGGGGCTTTTATTAGTGTTGGTATGGTGGGATCTGGTCCTGTTGTGCCCTGTTGGAAGTTCCGACTCATGGCAGAAGTTATGCCAATGTCACTGCTTGGGGAGATTTGGCATCCTCATCTTCGGGGCAATATTTTGCAGCAGCATCTTCTGGAGGCAGCAGCATCTTCTGGAGGCCTCACTTTAGAGGGTGGAGAGGTTGATATGTCCTTTTGGATATAGAAGCATTGCCTTGGAGCCTTCCGAGAGGAAAAAGAGGAGGGATCTGCATGGTCCCTCCTGACAGCCGGGCCAGGTGGCGCCCCTAGGAATATAGTCAGTCTTAGGTGGAGGGGCAGTGATGTGTTTCCCCATTGAGCTAAGTTGGTTGACATCCACCTAGAGATGGGCTTCAAGGCAATAGACATCTTTACCTTGACTCATCCTTATGATACATCTGAGTTCAATGTCAGTTTTGTTCGCCCAAAGGGGCTTCAGCTCTTCAGGGGGAATTATGAGCTGAAAAAGAACATGCCCAGTTGGCGAGACTCTGCTGTTCAGGTTGGGTCAAGAAAGTGACAATTTTAACCATAATGAATCATTTTCTTGCTATGACATCATGGCTTGGGTGATATGGTGAAGTTTTAGAGACACCAATCGGGAACAATCGGGACGAGTTTGGCATCTGGTCAGGGGCCTGGACCTTTGTGATGAAGTTAAAGGTTTCAGGTAACTCGGTTGCAAACATCCCTTCATCAGCCTTCCTGGGGAGGGATCGCATCCAGATCTTGTACCAGGATCAGCAGAAGTCGTGTCAAAGGTGTAGTGCACATTGTGTTGACCATCTCGTCACATCCTGTAAGCAGATATGGTGTCACCTGTGTGGTGACTTAGATCACCCATTCAGCCGTTGTCCTCGTTAATTTGCTAATGCGGTTTTGGCTCCAGTGGGTGAAGGCCATGATGCCCCCGACCTGTCCTACAGCCCAATATTGTTGCGGAAGCCCCGAGGAATGATGAGTTGGATGAGGAGGTCAGGTGGATCCAGGGGGAGGAAGCGGCCACGCTGCTAGAATCCTCCAATTATGAGAGTATGGATGAGAATAATAGGGCGTGTAGGGAGTAAGCAGGGAACAAGGAAATTGAAAGAGAAGGAAGATTTAAAATCTTCTCCCACCCTGACTCAGAAGCGTAGGGAAGGTAAAACCGATTCCCCTCTGGTTGGACTTTCTAACTGGTTCGAAGCCCTTGAAAACATCTCTGCTTCAGAGGTTGAGGTTCCGGAGATGGCGGGAGGGCTTTCAGGAGATGTTGAGTCCTCCGCTGGGGATGCTTCATCCACTGAATGGCGAACAAGGGAAGACCACAGTGCGCTCATAGAGTAGTAGAGTAGTAACCTGTCGTAATGGTTGGGAAAATTTGGAGAGATGCTCACCAGATTTGGTTGTGCTATTTTAAGCACAACACTAATATAGGTGTAGAAGGTCAGGTGTTGCTGTCTCCCGGTGCTGCATGTGGACAAAAATCGTCAAGACACGGTTGCCAAACTGGTCTGGAAGCGTATTCGGTAGAGCAGGGTGGGTGCTTATCACGGTTTGGCGCACACGGATTAGTCACATACACAGATGTTGGATAACAGGATATTTTATTTGGTATCTCTGGAACAGAACGCGCTTTGGAGTCTAATATGACTCCTTTATCTAGTGCGTAGATACTGCAACGCAGGGAATCAGCCCATGTATGTGACTAATCCGTGTGTGCCAAACCGTGACAAGCACCCACCCTGCTCATCCACAGAATGGGAGACTGACCTGGGGTCAAGAGACGAGGATGAAAGAGCTAATATGAACACTACAGTATCAAAAAAGAGTGGAAAAAGGGTCCTCTTCCAAAATTGAGGAGAAGGGTGGTGGGAACTCTATCACTCATGATGGCGTCACGCACTCCGTTGACGCTGGAGTCCATTGATGTTGCCAGCATTAAGTCTGACCCATATAGCAGAGTGGTGGTTATTTTTACCCCAGTGGTAGAATGCCAACAGGTTGTTGAGTTAGGAATGGGGAGGTGTCTGATCCTGGATGTCTTCATGAAGGGACAAGAACTTCGTCTTATTAACATCTATGGTGCCCAGTCCAAGTTGGACGGGAAGTGTTTACGAGGATCAAGTCCTACCTTTTTACAAGTCGGCAGGTGGTCTTTGGAGGGGACTTCAATGCTGTCACGAGACCCCAAGATAGGGGAGGTTCCAGAGAAAAGCTGACTTATGATAGCGTCGCTCTTAATAGCATAGCTAGTGAGGCTTGCCTGGTGGATATCCACATCAAGCACACATCAGGCCACACAGGGTTCACGTATTATAGGGGTAGCTGCAGGTCTAAAATAGACAGGTTTTATTTAAAGGAGGACGCCATTTCTTCACCAGTTTCTGTTGTTGAGATGGAGTTCTCCGACCACAGTTTAATTTTGTTTTCTCTGAATGCTACGGAGACCCCCCGGATGGGAAGAGGCTAGTGGAAGCTCAATTCGTCTCTCCTGGAAGAAGCAGAGATAAGACAATCCTTTGAGGATTTTCTTCAGAGCCAGGTACCATTGCTGGGCCTTTGTAGCAGTAAGTCAGAGTGGTGGGAGATGTTCAAGAAAAGGGTGGCGAGATTCTTCCACCAGCTCTCAAGCCCCAGAAGCCAGGACAGGTAACACCTTTATCAGGGCCTGAAGAGGAAAATCTTTGCTTAAGAGGTGTCAGTACGATAGACACTTTGGTTTTTGAGAGGGATTACGGGAAATACCATTCGCCCGACCCTTACAGAAACTGCAAGATGTCAGTGAATGGTAAAGTTGTCACAGGACTGGATGACAGTACGGGATCCATAAAAAGGCTCAGATCGGGGATCCTGGAGGTTGTCAGATCCTTCTACTCACACCTTAGGCAGGAAGAATGTAGATCAGGATGTGATGTCAGCTTTTCTGGCTGAAACTGTTCCTGTACCAGGAGTAGACCCCTCTCTTCAGGGAAGAGGAAGTCAGCCTGGCGACTGAAGGGCTCGTCCTTAAGTAATCAACAGGTCCGGATGGCTTAACATCCGAGTTTTATAAGACCTTTAAGGATGCTTTGGTTCCCCTCTTGACTGAGGTATTCAATGAGTGACTTTACTCGGGCGCTCTGCCAAAGTCAATGAGGAAGTCGGACCAGTGGAAGGGTTGGTCTATAACCCTCAGTGAAAGGGTGAATCTGATCAAAACTTAACTGCTCCCGCTGCTTATATACCTTAGCAGTGTAGGCATCTTGCCAGAACCTATCTGGACACGGGTCTACAGTCTGTCCTTCCAGCTGTTATGGGGGAATAGGCTGAACCTAATCAAGAGGGAGTTTACTTACCGCATGAGGAGACAAGAAACGCTGTGTGTGGTCAAACCTGTAGTATTCCTAGTGAATACCTATCAATTTCGCAAACCTCTGGAAAGAGAGAGCTCCTCCATGGGTATACTCCTGTAAGGGATTGGTTTGGCCTTTGTTCCAGGAATGGAAGACAGGAGGGCAAGTGAAGAATCTCCATTCAACACATGGGCAGCTTCTGGCTTACGCTACCCTGGTTCTGAAGGTGATTCGCTGGTGGGGTCTGGGAATGTCAGGAAACTCCTCGACAAGAGGGTTCTGTTGACCCATTTCCAGAAGCCTCTGGCCCTCAGGGATTGCCCAAGCCAGGATCTGGGGGTCTTTTGAATTCCATCAGGATTCCTTTGAAGTTCTGGGACTGTTTGGCACTGTTTCAATGGAAAGCTGTGTGTGAGGAACAATCTGAAGTGTAGGAGTTTTGAGGAATAGGGATGTCCCCATGAGGAGTGCAGTGGCCTGCTGGAGAACATGGACCACTTCCTGCTTCATTGTCCCTTTAACACAGAGGTGTGTAACTGGGTGGGTGCTTCCATCCATTGGCCCGGGTTGGCCAGTCTCTCCTATGGGCCTATGGAGCATTCAGAGGCATGGTGGCCAGGACTGCTGCACATTATTCCTAGTCAGCCTAGTGGTCAGGTACTAGACGCATGGTGCTTAGTATCGACGCAGCGTAAAATCCCAGTGGATGAGGTGGTTAGGAAAATTTTGGGTGACCTGGTGAAGGTGCGCTCTTTGGAGTATGAGAGGCTGGGCACGGGGAGGGCCTCTCTTCTTTGGAGGGGTTTCCCCTTTAGTGTCCCTTAATCTGTCATCTCCCCTCCTGGTGTTGGGCTGATGCTGCACTGTAGATTTTTATTTTGTCTCACAGCCTTAGAAAAAGCTTTTTTCCCCTGACCTTTAGTGTGATTTCCCATTGTGACCCCAGACCTGTTCCCATTTACTCTCCTCCGCTGCCCACCCTGACCTTCTGCTCCACCTCTGACCCTGAACCTTTGCCACCTGTCTCGACCTCCTGCCTATCCCCGACCGCAAACCTGCCTTCTGTTGCTGTACCTTGCCTTGGCAGCCACCCCGGACAAAGTCGCACCGGTGGAACGTCCTGGTGGTACCACGCCACAGTAAGTCCACCCAGCTTTGCAGCACGCTCTAGTGAAAACCAGGTGCCACAAAAACTCTGGTCCCAGGCGTCGGCTTACGTCATCGTCCACGGTGGTACACTGGGTCCCCTACCCCTGGAGCCTGACAAGTAAGGTCATGTATGCACACAGTGACTGCACCATCAGCAGAATAGTGAGTGCTGCTCTCGAGTATTATACTTAATTTCCAATTTAGGACCAGATGAGGAATGTAATTTATCCATATTATGAAAGCAACCTAATGCAAATTTACCCCTGTAAATTGTACGAACATAGAGGATTATAAGACACAAGCACAAGTCCTGAAAAGAAGATTTAAGGAGAAAAAATATCCCCAAAAGATTATAGATGAAGCCTTTTCGAAGTATGCCAGGAAAACTCAAAAAGAATGCCTGCTACCTAGGGACAAGAACAGTTCAGTAAAAAGGGAAACAAAAAGAACAGCATTCAATTTTATTACCACATACGATAGAGGTAATACTAGGATTAGGGAAACCCTAGAGAAACATTGGAAAATACTTAAGAAAGACCCCATTCTTAAAGATGTTCTCCCCGTTCGCCCCCTTATAACATTTAAAAAAGCCACGACTATCAAAAATGTAGTGGCTCCGAGTAGGCTAAAAACTGACAAAATAATGGGGACTAGTAGAAACCAAAAACCAGGAGTCGAAAAGTGTAATCACAAATTATGCTTATGTTGCGATTCCATCAGAGAGGGGACAACCACATTTACATCGGAAACCACTAAGGAAACATTTAAGATAAAATCGAAAATGTCATGCTCCTCAAATTTTGTGATTTACTTGGTAGACTGCTTATGTGGAAAGCAGTATGTTGGTCGGACCATCCAGTCTCTCAGAGTGAGACTCAATGGCCACCGGCATAAAACCAAAATAGGGTTTTTAAAACAGAGCTTGTCAAAACACATTTTTTTAGAGCATAATGGTGATTTTAACTGCATAAAAATAACACCTATAGAACAGATTCACGAAAATAATACCAATCGTCTAAAGACTCTGAATCGGAGGGAATCGTTCTGGATTTTTAAGTTGAACACACTGGCTCCGAACGGCCTTAATGAAGTTATTGAGTCAGTTTAGTATACACCTGCATTATCATCCTTTTACTCACGGTTGTCCCCTGCGATATGAAAATCATCCTTATTGAAGCCACCTAATCCTCCTGACGTGCGAACGCTTCTGTCTTATTTTGATCCATCCAGCGATCCGTAGTTGAGATCGTGACGCCGGGAATAGGCATCGCGGCTTGAATCACGTCACACCCCTAGTTCACTAAAACATAGAATAGGTCAGTACAAATAATTTTAGTTAGCTATGAATTGTATCTAATGTGTTTTATGATATATATATGTCCTATAGTGATTTTTTATGAATTTTATGAATTGTACACATGATCGACTGTGCGCCTCGGTGTATGATGAATCCCCGTTACTTGTGTTACCGGGTTGAACTCTATCATGTGACCGGTATTCTATCACTTCCGGGGTCCCGGTGTCACGGTAATGTATTTAATGTTGAATTGTTACATGTTCTGTTATGCCTGACGAAGGCTCCAGTCCGGAGCAGAAACGCGTTGCAACTTTTTAAAAATAAAATCAGTCGTTTATTCCTTTAAATGACATTTTGAGTCGGAATCAATATCACAAGGACAGCGCCGGTCCGAAATCCATTTTCATCCCTCGGGACCTATTCTAAATTTACCCCTTTGAAAATTGCCAGTTAACCCAAGCATACTTCTATCTAGCTGCCTGCATAATTTAAAGAGCAATATTTTTCAGACAGCACAAGGTTTTTATGGGTAATGAACATAAGATCCCGCATCAGGGTGCAGGCAGCTAGAGAGGTAGGCTTGGGTTAACTAGCGATTTTCAAAGTGGTAGATTTCCTTTAAAAGGTGAAAATGGATTACTTGTTTTTGTTTCCTTTTGTAAAATGAGCTTCTCCTGTGTGATGTGATCCGCTATGTAATTGAACCCTTTTGCCAGGTCAGATTCAATGTTGTGTAGTCTGTTTTTCCATTACGAAATGAGCAACATTTAAATAAATGACAAAAACTTTGCATGAGACCTTTGATAAGAACTTGTTGTGTTATCGGGATCCTCACACTACAGGAGAGATGGCTGATACTATATGGTGTGACGGTGATGTCTGGTTACTCCTGGCCCTGACGCTGACGGCTCTCATAGCCGGACTGGTGGTACATTCATTTATTATAGGAGTCAATGTCAGTGACTGGTGGAGAGGAAGATCGGTGACTCCTGTTGACCACATTGTGACTTCTCTTGGGATTTCCCGGATCGGTGCTCAGTTTGCTTGTAATTTAGATGCGATGTTGGTTACATTCTTGTTGAGTGAGCAGGAAATTCTAAATGTGTATGTGGTGAATCTTGTTAGGAAACCCTTGGATTTAAGTGTCACTGTGGCTATTTTGGAATCAATTTATACTTTCTTTTCTTATGCCAATATCTGGTTGACATCTCTGCTCTCCATTGTCTTGTGCCTGAAGATCTCCAACCTCCACACCAGACTGTTCCTGTATCTGAGGAGGATGATATCACACAGGACTGGTCGTCTCATTGCAGCCTCACTACTTCTCTCTGGTATAAATTGTGTGATAGGTCAATGTATGAGACTGTCTAAGGTGACCACAGGTGGAACTTATAATGTAACTACAATGAAACTATTTAAGGCTGAAAATAGTTTATTAATTTTTTTTATCGGAACTTTCTTCCCTCTGCTCTTCTATTTCACCTCCTCAGTTCTCCTCTTCGCCTCATTGTATCATCACACAACAAGGATGAAGATGAGCAGTAACTTATCCATCAACCTGGAGACATATTACTCAGTGATGAGATTTGTGTCCTTCACTGTCATATATAACAGCATGTACTTCTTTGGTCATTTTATTGTTTTTTTATTTTACCAGTTTTATTATGTGTTGATTATTTGGCCCTTCCTTATCCTGGACTTTCTCCCAATTCTACATTCCTCTTACCTGATCTACACAACGGCAAAACTCCGGAATCCGATTTCCAAAGTTCATCAGAATGTAATGGATTTCTTTTTCCAAAGGAAAAATACAAAAACAAGAGAGACCATAGAAGTAGCAGCTCAATAGGGAGAACGGGGGGGGGGGGGAGTTATGTAGTAAATAAGTATCATCCTGATGGACTCCTGCTTCTGTGATGCCCAGCAGATACAAAGATTTGGATAATCAGCTTAACAGAAGAACAAGATGTGTTAAGGTGGTTAGATAACCCTTGGAGTGCAGGAGAGTTGGACAGAGGTGAAGGAAGGAGGGAAGGACTGACTAGAGAACACTCATGGGATAGGTGGATGGTAGGCGAGTAGTGAAATTTAAGGAGAACCTGTCGTCAAAGATTGGCCTAATAAACCACTACCAGTTTGGTGGCATCATTCAGAAAATCAACTTCGCAGTTAGATGTAAGTTACATGAATAAAGTCAGGGAGGCGGAGAGTTTAACACTGAAGTCAAGCTCTCCCTGCCGTTGAACACCTACTACATGTGATTGACTTAATGCATCAGATATCAGGAGATTTGATCAATGATGTCTCTGGATGCAGGACCATGAATTACAGTGAAGGGGTTGTTTTAAGGCAGGGAAAGCTTGACTTCATTGTTTAAATCTCCGCCTCTTTGACTTCATAAAACCAATTTATATCTCACTTTAAAGTTGATTTTCTTGATGATGGCACCACACTGGGCCTTAATAGAAACATCACCTAGAATCTGCTCAGCTGCTTGACAACATACTGGTAGTGGTTTATTAGGCCAAATCCTGATGACAGGTTCCCTTTAACATTAGGACAATGACATAAATGATTTTAAAATATGTGTGAGTGTTAAATTTTGCTTTTATAGAAGAGTTTCGAGTATATCGCTCCCTGGATAACACTTTGCTACCAAATAACATAAATTCCTTGTAACTGACTGATCAGCACTCTCCACATGTATCATACATGCACCTCACACCACCACCGTCCACACTGTGCTCCTAATGAATATACACTGGGACTTCCTCATAACTCGTAATAGATATTATGCACCTGAAAAAAATGCAGAAAAATACCCTAAGTAAAGACATTTACTGCTGCCACAAAAAGTAAATGCCACAAAAAGTAAATCAGACTCAATGTAATCCATTAGAAGGTGATACCACGAGGCAGGTTACTCTGCAGGCCTATGCATTAAGCATTGTGTACTTGTATACATGACCTGGATCTTACAGTCCTTGCCTTACTCCATGCCTTATGAAAAATGTAAATTCTTGGGAAGAGGAGTCTCATTTCTATTGTTTCATCTGACCATGATATCACCCTGGAATGTCTCAGTTTGTTTGCATTTGTACCCCATGATCTTTACAGTGCTGTAGAAAATAATGGCTAAAATATCAAGAATTCTTCTTCTTGAGCCCTGTGGCTCCTCTTCTTTCATCTCTTTTCTGTAACAGCCATCAGACACGCATCCACGGAACCTTCCAGCTGGTGCACAATATGACGTCATTGGCAACAAAACCACAGCATTATAGTCTGCGTCAGCCGGCAGTTCAGGTGGACGCGTCTCTGCCGGCAAATACAGCACAGAGAAGACAGAAGAGGAGCCGCACAGAGGATTGGGGACGCCGAAGGGTGAGTATGTAAGTTTATTTTTTTATTTGACTCGTGTATAACCCCATTATACCTCATTTGTTTTTGATTCCTTTAATTCCATGAGTAAAATGAGCTTCTCCTATGTGATGTGATCCGCTATGTAATTGAACCCTTTTGCCAGCTCAGATTCATCCTTGTGTAGTCTGTTTTCCCATTACAAAATTACCAAAAAATAAATAAATTACAAAAACTTTGCATGAGACCTTTAATAAAATCTTGTTGTGTTACCGGGATCCTCACACTACAGGAGAGATGGCTGATACTATATGGTGTGACGGTGATGTCTGGTTACTTCTGGCCCTGACGCTGATGGCTCTCGTAGCCGGACTGGTGATACATTCATTTATTATAGGAGTCAATGTCAGTGACTGGTGGAGAGGAAGATCGGTGACTCCTGTTGACCACATTGTGACTTCTCTTGGGATTTCCCGGATCGGTGCTCAGTTTGCTTGTAGTTTAGATGTGATGTTGGTTACAATCTTGTTGAGTGAGCAGGAAATTCTAAATGTGTATGTGGTGAATCTTGTTAGGAAACCTCTGGATTTAAGTGTCACTGTGGCTATTTTGGAATCAATTTATATTTTCTTCACTTATGCCAATGTTTGGTTGACATCTCTGCTCTCCATCGTCTTGTGCCTGAAGATCTCCAACCTCCACACCAGACTGTTCCTGTATCTGAGGAGGATGATATTACACAGGACTGGTCCTCTCATTGTAGCCTCACTACTTCTCTCTGGTATAAATTGTGTGATAGGTCAATGTATGAGATTGTCTAAGGTGACCACAGGTGGAACTTATAATGTAACTACAATAAGACTATTTAAGGCTGAAAATATTTTATTGATTTTTTTTATCGGAACTTTCTTCCCTCTGCTCTTCTATTTCCTCTCCTCAGTTCTCCTCTTCGTCTCATTATATCATCACACAACAAGGATGAAGATGAGCAGTAACTTATCCATCAACCTGGAGACATATTACTCAGCGATGAGATTTGTGTCCTTCACTGTCATATATAACACTATGTACTTCTTTGGTCATTTTATTGTTTTTTTATTTTACCAATTTTATTATGTGTTGATTATTTGGCCTTACCTTATCATGGACTTTCTCCCAGTTCTACATTCCTCTTACCTGATCTACACAACGGCAAAACTCCGGAATCAGATTTCCAAAGTTCTTCAGAATGTAATGGATTTTTTTTTCCAAATGAAAAATACCGAAACAAGAGAGACCATTGAAGTAGCAGCTCCATAGGGAGGACGGATGGGGGGCAGGGGGGGGGGTTATGTAGTAAATAAGTATCATCCTGATGGACCCCTGTTTCTGTGATGACCAGCAGATCCAAAAATTCGGATTATTAGCTTAACAGAAGAACAAGATGGGTTAAGGTGGTTAGAGCAGGAGAGATGGACAGTGGTGAAGGAAGGAGGGAAGGACTGACTAGAGAACACTCATGGGATAGGTGGATGGTGGGGGAGTAGTGAAATTTAAAGAGAACCTGTCATCAAAAATTGGCCTAATAAACCACTACCAGTTTGGTGGCATCATTCAAAAAATCAACTTCGAAGTTAGATGTAAGTTACATGAATAAAGTCAGGGAGGCGGGGAGCTTAACACTGAAGTCAACTAACTGATCAGTGCTACCCACATGTATCATAAATTCCCCTCACACCACCACCGTCCACACTGTGCTCCTAGCAAATACACACTGGGACTCCCTCATAACTTGTAAAAGATATAAAGGCTTTATACTAAAGGGGGCTCGAGGCTATTTACTAGAGGGGCTTGCAGGCTATAAACTACAAGGGGTTGGCAGGCTGTATACTGCTGTAGGGTGGCAGGCTATGTACTACAGAGGGCTGGCAGGCTACATACTACAGGGGGCTGGCAGGTAATATATTAGAGGGGCTGGCAGGCTATATACTACAAAGGGCTGACAGGCTATATACTACAGGGGGCTGGCAGGCTGTATACTGCAGGTGGCTGGCAGGCTATATAATACATGGGGCTGGCAGGTAATATGCTACAGGGGGCTGGCAGAATTTATAGGCTATATGACCGGCTATAAAAGACAAAAGGCTGGAAGGCTATATACTACAGACGGCTGACAGGCTATATACTGCAGGGGGATGTCAGGCTATATACTAAAGGGGGCTTGCAGGCTATATACTAGAGGGTCTGGCAGCCTATATTGTACAGGGGGCTGGCAGGCTATATAGTAGAGGGTCTGTCAGGCCATATACTACAGGACGCTGGCAGGCTATATAATACATGGGGCTGGCAGGCTATATACTACAGGGCCTGGCAAGCTATATACTACAGGGGCTGACAGGTTTCAAACTACAGGGGGCTGGAAGGCTATAAAAGACAAAAGGCTTGCAGGCTATATACTACAGAGGGCTGGCAGGCTATATACTACAGGGGCTGTCAGGCTATATACTAAAGGGGGCTTGCAGGTTATATACTAGAGGGGCTGGCAGGCTATATACTACAGGAGGTTGGCAGGCTATATACTACAAATGGCTGGCAGGCTATATACTGAAGTGGGCTTGCAGGCTTTATACTGCAGGTGGCTGACTGGCTATTTTATATATGGGGCTGGCAGGCAATATACTACAGGGGGCTGGCAGAATGTATAGGCTATATGACAGGCTATAAAAGACAAAAGGCTGGAAGGCTATATACTACAGGGGGTTGGCAGGCTATGTACTACAGGGGCTGGCAGGCTATATACTACAGGGGCTGAAATGCGATATACTTCAGGGGGATGGAAGGCTTTGTACTACAGGGGGCTTGCAGGCTATATACTAGAGGGGCTGGCAGGCTATATACTACAGGGGGCTGGCAGGCTATATAGTAGAGGGGCTGGAAGGCCATATACTTCAGGAGGCTGGCAAGCTATATAATACTTGGGGCTGGCAGGCTATATACTACAGGGGCTGGCAAGAGATATACTACAGGGGCTGGCAGGTTTTAAACTACAGGGGGCTCAAAGGCTATAAAAAACTAAAGGCTTGCAGGATATATACTACAGAGGGCTGACAGGCTATATACTACTGGGGGCTGTCAAGCTATAAAAGAAAAAAGGCTTGCAGGCTATATACTACAGAGGGCTGGCAGGCTTTATACTACAGGGGCTGTCAGGCTATATACTAAAGGGGGCTTGCAAGTTATATTCTAGAGGAGTTGGCAGGCTATATACTACAGGGGGTTGGAAGGCTATATACTACAAAGGAATGGCAGGCTATATACTGAAGTGGGCTTGCAGGCTATATACTACCGGGGCTGGAAAGCTTATAGTACTGGGGGCTGGAATGCTTTATACTACAGGGGCTGGAAGACTTTGTACTACAGGGGGCTGGCAGGCTTCATAAATAGGGAGCTGGTAGGCTATTTACTACAGGGGGCTGTCAGGCTATACACTAAAGGGGTGTGTGAGGCTATATACTACAGGGGGCTGCCAGGCTATATGCTACAGGGGCTGGCAGAATATATACTACAGGGTTCTGTCAGGCCATATACTACAAGGGGCTGGCAGGCTATATACTACAGGGGTATGGTAGGCTACATACTACAGGGAGCAGGGAGACTATATACTATAAGTGGCTGGCAGGCCATATGCTACCAGGGGCTGGCTGTCTATATACAAACAGGGGCTGTCAGGCTATATATTACAGGCGGCTGACAGGCTATATACTACTGGGGACTGGCATGCTATATACTACAGGGGGTTGACAGGCTATATACTACTAGAGGCATGCAGGCTATATACTACAGCGGGTTGGCAGGTTACATACTACAGGGCGCTTGCAGGCTATATACTACAGGGGGCTAGCAGGCTATATAATACAGTGGCTTGCAGGCTGCATACTACAGGGGGCTGGCAGGCTTTAAACTATAGGGCGCTGGCAGGTTATATTATACAGGGGCTTGCTGGCAGGCTATATACTTCAGGGGATTGGCAGGCTATGTACTACAGGGGCTGGCAGGCTATATACTACAGGGGCTGAAATGCGATATACTTCAGGGGGATGGAAGGCTTTGTACTACAGGGGGCTTGCAGGCTATATACTAGAGGGGCTGGCAGGCTATATACTACAGGGGGCCGGCAGGCCATATAGTAGAGGGTCTGGAAGGCCATATACTTCAGGAGGCTGGCAGGCTATATAATACTTGGGGCTGGCAGGCTATATACTACAGGGGCTGGCAAGAGATATACTACAGGGGCTGGCAGGTTTTAAACTACAGGGGGCTCAAAGGCTATAAAAAACTAAAGGCTTGCAGGATATATACTACAGAGGGCTGGCAGGCTATATACTACTGGGGGCTGTCAAGCTATAAAAGAAAAAAGGCTTGCAGGCTATATACTACAGAGGGCTGGCAGGCTATATACTACAGGGGCTGTCAGGCTATATACTAAAGGGGGCTTGCAGGTTATATTCTAGAGGGGCTGGCAGGCTATATACTACAGGGGGTTGACAGGCTATATACTACAAAGGGATGGCAGGCTATATACTGAAGTGGGCTTGCAGGCTATATACTACCGGGGCTGGCAAGCTTATAATACTGGGGGCTGGAATGCTTTATACTACAGGGGCTGGAAGACTTTGTACTACAGGGGGCTGGCAGGCTTCATAAATAGGGGGCTGGTAGGCTATTTACTACAGGGGGCTGTCAGGCTATACACTACAGGGGGGTGTCAGGCTATATACTACAGGGGGGTGTCAGGCTATATGCTACAGGGGCTGGCAGAATATATACTACAGGGGTCTGGCAGGCCATATACTACAGGGGGCTGGCAGGCTATATACTACAGGGGGGTGTCAGGCTATATACTACAGGGGGGGTGTCAGGCTATATGCTACAGGGGCTGGCAGAATATATACTACGGGGGTCTTTCAGGCCATATACTACAGGGGGCTGGCAGGCTATATACTACAGGGGTCTGGTAGGCTACATACTACAGTGAGCAGGGAGACTATATACTACAAGTGCCTGGCAGGCCACATGCTACCAGGGGCTGGCTGGCTATATACAAACAGGGGCTGTCAGGCTATATATTACAGGCGGCTGACAGTCAATATATTACAGGGGACTGGCATGCTATATACTACAGGGGGTTGACAGGCTATATACTACTAGAGACATGCAGGTTATATACTACAGCGGGCTGGCAGGTTACATACCACAGGGGGCTTGCAGGCTATATACTACAGGGGGCTAGCAGGCTATATAATACAGTGGCTTGCAGGCTGCATACTACAGGGGGCTGGCAGGCTTTAAACTATAGGGCGCTGGCAGGTTATATTATACAGGGGCTTGCTGGCAGGCTATGTGCTACAGGGAGCTGGCAGAATATATATGACAGGGGGCTGGTAGGCTATATACCAGAGGGGGCTGTTAGGTTATATACTACAGGGGGCTAGCAGGCTTTATACTACAGGGGGCTGGCAGGCTATTTACTACAGGGATCTGGGAGAATATATAATACAGGGGGCTGGCAGGCTATATACTAGAGGGGGCTGTTAGGTTATATACTACAGGGGGCTAGCAGGCTTTATACTACAGGGGGCTGGCAGGCTATTTACTACAGGGAGCTGGGAGAATATATAATACAGGGGGCTGGCAGGCTATATACTACAGGATGCATGGGCTGGCTTTATACTACAGCGGGCTGGCAGGCTATATACTACAGGGGGTTGGCAGGCTATATTCTTCAGGGGGTTGGCAGGCTATGTACTACAGGGGCTGGCAGGCTATATACTACAGGGGCTGAAATGCGATATACTTCAGGGGGCTGGAAGGCTATGTACTACAGGGGGTTTGCAGGCTATATACTTCAGAGGGCTGGCAGGCTATGTACTACAGGGGTGTGCAAGCTATATACTACAGGGTCTGGAAGGCGATATACTTCAGCGGGCTGGGAGGCAATGTACTACAGGGGCTGGAAGGCTATATACTAAAGGGGGCTGGCAGGCTATATACTACCAGGGGCTGACAGGCTATACACTACCAGGGGCTGGCGGTCTATATACTACAAGATGCATGGGCTGGCTTTATATTACAGCAAGCTGGCAGGCTACATTCTACAGTGTGGGTGGGCTGGCTTTATACTACAGGTGGCTGGCAGGCTATATACTAAATTGGCTGCCAGACTATATACTGCAGGGGGCTGGGAGGCTATACACTACAGTGGGCTTGTAAGCTATATACTACAGGGGGCTGGAAGGCTAAATACTACAGAGGGCTGGTGCGCTATATTACAGGGAATAGTAGGCTATATACTATAGAGGCTGGCTATGTACTACAGGGGCTAGCAGCCTATATACTACTGAGTGCTGGCAGGCTATATACTACAAGGGCTGGCAGGCTATATACTACAGGGCTTGGCAGGCTATTTACTACAGGACGCTAGCAGGCTACATTCTAAAGTGTGGGTGCGCTGGCTTTATAATACAGGGGGCTGGCAGGCTATATACTACAGGGGGCTTGAAGGCTATATGTGCAGGGGGCTTGCAGACTACATGCTACAGGGGGCTGGTAGGCTTTATACTACAGGGGGCTGGCAGGCTATTTACTACATGGAGCAGTAGGCTATATACTACAAGGGGCTTGCAGGCTATATACTACAGGGGGCTGGCAGGCTATATACTACCAGGGGCTTTGACAGGCTATATACTACAGGGAGCTGGCAGGATATATACTACAGGAGGTTAACAGGCTTTATACTACAGGGGGCTGCAAGGTTATATACTACATGGAGCTGGCAGGCCATATACCTCAGAGAGCTGGCAGGCTATATAATAGGGGGGCTGACTGGCTATATGCTACAGTTGGCTGGCAGGCTATATTCTACAGGAGCTGGCAGTCTGCATGCTACAGGGGTCTGGCAGTCTGCATGCTACAGGGGTATATACTACAGAGGGCTTCCTGGCTATGTACTACTGGGGGGCTGGCTATATACTGTGGAGGCTATGACCAATGCATTTCCCACCCTCGGCTAATACTTGAGTCAATAGGTTTTTCCAGTTTTTTTTGTGTTAAAATTGGGGGTCTCGGCTTATACCCGGGTCTGCTTATACTCAAATATATTAAGCAACTGCAAAGAGCGACTTTATGCCCCAATTCAGTCACATTTCCATGCAATTATTGCTTCCACCACCAATTTATTGCAGACCACACCAGCACCACATGCATACACCCAGATACACCCTTCTTTAGGTGCTGTTCATACAGCCAGACACACAAGAACACTGCTTAGTAGTAATTTAGCTCCTCATGTGTATGAAGACGTATATAGAGCATTAGGGAGCAAATTTATTAATTGATAGATTTCCTTTAAAAGCTGAAAATGTTTTTGTTTCCTTTTATTCCATGAGTAAAATGAGCTTCTCCTGTGTGATGTGATCCGCTATGTAATTGAACCCTTTTACCAACTCAAATTCAACGTTGTGTATTCTGCATTTCCATTATGAATTTAGAAACATTTCAATAAATGACAAAAATTTTGCATGAGACCTTTAATAAAATCTTGTTGTGTTATCGGGATCCTCACACTACAGGAGAGATGGCTGATACTATATGGTGTGACAGTAAATTCTGGCTATTCCTGGTCCCGGCACTGATGGCTCTCATAGCCGGACTGGTGATACATTCATTTATTATAGGAGTCAATGTCAGTGACTGGTGGAGAGGAAGATCGGTGACTCCTGTTGACCACATTGTGACTTCTCTTGGGATTTCCCGGATCGGTGCTCAGTTTGCTTGTAGTTTAGATTTGATGTTGGTTACATTCTTGTTGAGTGAGCAAGAAATTCTAAATGTGTATGTGGTGAATCTTGTTAGGAAACCCTTGGATTTAAGTGTCACTGTGGCTATTTTGGAATCAATTTATACTTTCTTCTCTTATTCCAATGTTTGGTTGACATCTCTGCTCTCCATCGTTGTGTCTCGTTGTATCATCACACAACAAGGATGAAGATGAGCAGTAACTTATCCATCAACCTGGAGACATATTACTCAGCGATGAGATTTGTGTCCTTCACTGTCATATATAACACTATGTACTTCTTTGGTCATTTTATTGTTTTTTAATTTTACCAATTTTATTATGTGTTGATTATTTGGCCCTTCCTTATTCCTTATCCTGGACTTTCTCCCAGTTCCACATTCCTCTTACCTGATCTACACAACGGCAAAACTGAGGAATCAGATTTCCAAAGTTCTTCAGAATGTAATGGATTTCTTTTGCCAAAGGAAAAACACAGAAACAAGAGAGACCATAGAAGTAGCAGCTCAATAAGGAGAATGAGGGTGGGGGTTATTCTCACCTGAATTTTAAGCAACTGCAAAGAGCGACTCTGCGCCCCAATACTGTCACATTTCCACACAATAATTGCTTTCACCACCCATTTATTACAGACTAAGGGATGCCCACACCAGCACCATATGCATACACCCAGATACACAGTCCTCTAGGTGCTGTACATACCAACCCCCCCCCCCCCCAAACTTACATACTCACCTTTGGACGGTTCAGATACTCGCTGCAGCTTCCGGATCCTCTGATCCCCGCGGCTCCTTTTCTTTCTTCTCTTTTCTGTAACAGCCGTGAGACACGCATCCACGGAACCTGCCGGCTGGTGCACAATATGACGTCATCGGCGACCACACCGCAGCATCCTAGTGTGCACCAGTCAGCAGTTCAGGTGGACGCGTCTCTCCCGGCTAATACAGCACAGAGGAGATAGAAGAGGAGCGGCACTGAGGATCGTGGACGCCAGAGGGTGAGTATGTAAGTTTATTTTTTTTATTTGACTCGTGTATAAGCGGAGGTGAGGTTTTTCATTTTTTGTGCAGAAAATCTTGGCATATACACGAGTATATACCTAATTTGTTTTTGTTTCCTTTAGTTCCATGAGTAAAATGAGCTTCTCCTATGTGATATGATCCGCTATGTAATTGAACCCTTCTGCCAACTCAGACTCAACGTTGTGTATTCTGTATTTCCATTACAAAATTACCAAAATTTAAATAAATGACAAAAACTTTGCATGAGACCTTTAATAAAATCTTGTTGTGTTTTTGGGATCCTCACACTACAGGAGAGATGGCTGATACTATATGGTGTGACGGTGATGTCTGGTTACTCCTGGCCCCAGCACTGATGGCTCTCATAGCCGGACTGGTGATACATTCATTTATTATAGGAGTCAATGTCAGTGACTGGTGGAGAGGAAGATCGGTGACTCCTGTTGACCTCATTGTGACTTCTCTTGGGATTTCCCGGATCGGTGCTCAGTTTGCTTGTAGTTTAGATGTGATGTTGGTTACATTCTTGTTGCGTAAGCAGGAAATTCTAAATGTGTATGTGGTGATTTTTGTTAGGAAACCCTTGGATTTAAGTGTCACTGTGGCTATTTTGGAATCAATTTATATTTTCTTCTCTTATGCCAATGCTTGGTTGACATCTCTGCTCTCCATCGTCTTGTGCCTGAAGATCTCCAACCTCCACACCAGACTGTTCCTGTATCTGAGGAGGATGATATTACACAGGACTGGTCGTCTCATTGTAGCCTCACTACTTCTCTCTGGTATAAATTGTGTGATAGCTCAGTGTACGAGATTATCTAAGGTGACCACAGGTGGAATTTATAATGTAACTACAATTAGAGTATTTAAGGTGGAAAATAGTTTATTGATTTTTTTTATCGGAACTTTCCTCCCTCTGCTTTTCTATTCCATCTCCTCGGTTCTCCTCTTCGTCTCGTTGTATCATCACACAACAAGGATGAAGATGAGCAGTAACTTATCCATCAACCTGGAGACATATTACTCAGTGATGAAACTTGTGTCCTTCACTGTCATATATAACAGCATGTACTTCTTTGGTCATTTTATTGTTTTTTTATTTTACCAGTTTTATTATGTGTTGATTATTTGGCCCTTCCTTATCCTGGACTTTCTCCCAATTCTGCATTCCTCTTACCTGATCTACACAACGGCAAAACTCCGGAATCAGATTTCCAAAGTTCTTCAGAATGTAATGGATTTCTTTTCCCAAAGGAAAAATATAGAAACAAGAGAGACCATAGAAGTAGCAGCTCAATAGGGAGGATGAGTGGGGGGAGAGGTTATGTAGTAAATAAATATCATCCTG
The DNA here is from genome assembly GCF_040894005.1 of Engystomops pustulosus. Lineage (NCBI taxonomy): Eukaryota > Metazoa > Chordata > Amphibia > Anura > Leptodactylidae > Engystomops > Engystomops pustulosus. Next base: position 221,641,868 of record NC_092413.1, on the reverse strand, counting down.
ATGGATTCCTGTTTCTGTGATGACCTGCAGATACAAAGATTTGGATTATCAGCTTAACAGAAGAACAAGATGTGTTCCGGTGGTTATATAAACCATAGAGTGCAGGAGAGGTGGACAGTGGTGAAGGAAGGACGGAAGGACTGACTCTTTCATGGGATAGGTGGATGATAGGGGAGTAGTGAAATTTAAAGAGAACCTGTCATCAAAAATTGGCCTAATAAACCACTACCAGCTTGTTGGTATCATTCAGAAAATCAAATTCTTAGTTAGATGTAAGGTACATGAATAAAGTCAGGGAGGTGGAGAGATTAACACTGAAGTCAAGCTCTCCCTGTCTCTGAACACCTCCTCCATGTGATTGACTGATTGACTTAATGCGATGGACATGAAGAGATTTTTTTTTTTTTTATTTCAACAAGCTTTATTGTTGAAATTTACCTTACATGTTGCATATTTTGCTTCCAAAAGCATAAGGTTTACAAATTGTAAATTCACACTTATTCAAAAGCATTTATCCTTTATAGCCTTGGTTGTGCAAAGAAAAGGGGAGGGGGGGGACAGGCAGTCCTTTTTCTGCCTCGTGGCGCAAAGTCCGAGCTGTTTGGTGGAGGCAGGGAGGCATCCAGAGGGGGGGGGGTAAGGGGAGGATCAGTGTGGGTGGGAGAAGAGGGCGTAGGGTAACAATAAGGGAGTTAACCTTTCAACTGTTTGGATAACATAAATTGAGCAATTCTTACAAATTGCACAGGTAAGCACTTAGTCAATCCATATCCATTACAGATAGGGTCAGATTCTGTCTGTTTGGTCCACGTCCCCATTTCCCACCATATAAGTGTCTTGTCTCGGTTAGATTGTGTTCTCATGCTGTTGGTGTATGGCAAAAATAAGCTTGTTAAGGGTCAAGGTGTGTGCTCCAGTAGCTAATGGTGCACCACAGAAGAGGTCTCCGTCAGCTCCTATGCTTGATCCAGTTTTCCCACGTCTTCAAGGTGGACTCGTGTGTCCTTTATGTCCAACTTGCGATTTCCTATCATCTGAATATCTGGTCCATTTCATCTCTCCACTCTTGTATCGTTGGGGTGGAGTTGCTTAGCCAGTGTTGTGGGATCAGAGTCTTGGCTGTTTGTATCATTATTGTGGGAAGGCGATTTTTCCTAGGTTTCCAGGTTTTGTTCGGAAGCCATAGTAGGACAGATTCCGGTGTGAATTTAATACTTAGGTTTGTAATAGTGTTTATGGTTCAAGATATTTTTTTAATTTGCGGGCATGTCCAGAATATATGTAGGTGGGAAGCCCCACTTAGGTTACATCTCCAGCATTTGCTATGTGAAATCAACCCCATTCGCTGAAGGGCAACAGGGGTTCTATGCCATCTCGTTAGTATCTTATAGGAGTTTTCCTGAAATTTCGTGCATCTGGAGAACCCGTGGGAGTTGGTCATGATCTTTCGGATGTCACTTTCCGAAATTGTCGGAAGGAGGATGATATCGCGCAGGACTGGTCGTCTCATTGTAGCCTCACTACTTCTCTCTGGTATAAATTGTGTGATAGGTCAATGTATGAGATTATCTAAGGTGACCACAGGTGGAACTTATAATGTAACTACAAATAGACTTTTTAAGGTGGAAAATAGTTTATTGATTTTTTTTATCGGAACTTTTTTCCCTCTGCTCTTCTATTTCACCTCCTCAGTTCTCCTCTTCGTCTCTTTGTATCATCACACAACAAGGATGAAGATGAGCAGTAACTTATCCATCAACCTGGAGACATATTACTCAGCGATGAGACTTGTGTCCTTCACTGTCATATATAACAGCATGTACTTCTTTGGTCATTTTATTGTTTTTTTATTTTACCAGTTTTATTATGTGTTGATTATTTGGCCCTTCCTTATCCTGGACTTTTTCCCAATTCTACATTCCTCTTACCTGATCTACACAACGGCAAAGCTCAGGAATCAGATTTCCAAAGTTCTGCAGAATGTAATGGATTTCTTTTTCCAAAGGACAATTACAGAAACAAGAGAGACCATAGAAGTAGCAACTCAATAGGGAGGACGGGGAGGGGGGGGGGGGGTTATGTAGTAAATAAGTATCATCCTGATGGACCCGTTTCTGTGATGACCTGCAGATCCAAAGATTTGGATTATCAGCTTAACAGAAGAACAAGATGTGTTAAGGTGGTTAGAGCAGGAGAGATGGACAGTGGTGAAGGAAGGACGGAAGGACTGACTCACTCATGGGATAGGTGGATGATAGGGGAGTAGTGAAATTTAAAGAGAACCTGTCATCAAAAATTGGCCTAATAAACCACTACCAGCTTGTTGGTATCATTCAGAAAATCAAATTCTAAGTTAGATGTAAGGTACATGAATAAAGTCAGGGAGGTGGAGAGATTAACACTGAAGTCAAGCTCTCCCTGTCTCTGAACACCTCCTCCATGTGATTGACGGATTGACTTAATGCGATGGACATGAAGAGATTTTTTTTTTTTTATTTCAACAAGCTTTATTGTTGAAATTTACCTTACATGTTGCATATTTTGCTTCCAAAAGTATAAGGTTTACAAATTGTAAATTCACACTTATTCAAAAGCATTTATCCTTTATAGCCTTGGTTGTGCAAAGAAAAGGGGAGGGGGGGGACAGGCAGTCCTTTTTCTGCCTTGTGGCGCAAAGTCCGAGCTGTTTGGTGGAGGCAGGGAGGCATCCAGAGGGGGGGGGGGGGGTAAGGGGAGGATCAGTGTGGGTGGGAGAAGAGGGCGTAGGGTAACAATAAGGGAGTTAACCTTTCAACTGTTTGGATAACATAAATTGAGCAATTCTTACAAATTGCACAGGTAAGCACTTAGTCAATCCGTATCTATTACAGATAGGGTCAAATTCTGTCTGGTTGGTCCACGTCTCCATTCCCCACCATAGAAGTGTCTTGTCTCGGTTAGATTGTGTTCTCATGCTGTTGGCGTATGGCAAAAATAAGCTTGTTAAGGGTCAAGGTGTGTGCTCCAGTAGCTAATGGTGCACCACAGAAGAGGTCTCCGTCAGCTCCTATGCTTTATCCAGTTTTCCCACGTCTTCAAGGTGGACTCGTGTGTCCTTTCTGTCCAACTTGCGATTTCCTATCATCTGAATATCTGGTCCATTTCATCTCTCCACTCTTGTATCCTTGGGGTGGAGTTGCTTAGCCAGTGTTGTGGGATCAGAGTCTTGGCTGTTTGTATCATTATTGTGGGAAGGCGATTTTTCCTAGGTTTCCAGGTTTTGTTCGGAAGCCATAGTAGGACAGATTCCGGTGTGAATTTAATACTTAGGTTTGTAATAGTGTTTATGGTTCAAGATATTTTTTGAATTTGGGGGCATGTCCAGAATATATGTAGGTGGGAAGCCCCACTTAGGTTACATCTCCAGCATTTGCTATGTGAAATCAACCCCATTCGATGAAGGGCAACAGGGGTTCTATGCCATCTCGTTAGTATCTTATAGGAGTTTTCCTGAAATTTCGTGCATCTGGAGAACCCGTGGGAGTTGGTCATGATCTTTGGGATGTCACTTTCCGTAATTGTCAATCCAAGGTCGTTTTCCCTTGCTAGAATGTGTGCTGGCTTATGTCCGTGGTCTTCTAAAGTCAATAATTGGTGGTAGAACTTAGATAATAAGTGTCTAGTGATAGTTGTGTTTAATATTTGTTCCTCTGGCCAAGATGAGTTAACCTTTGTCATTGGGGCTACTTGTTTGCACAGGAAAGAAATGTCATGTTTATGCATGAAGTGCATGTTAGGAAGTATTCTATTTAGGGAGTTCAGTAAAGTTTCAGGCTTGTCTGCTAGTTCCATGAGTTCTTTTGTTGTAAGGTTTTTTAAGAATTGCCAGGCACCGGATATTGCTTTCCAAGGGTTCCCTTGGAAATGTTGCGTTGGAACATAGGGATCCAATTAGATGTTGAATTCCAAGCCCACGCTAATGCGGTCGGCTGAAGGAGAGCATACTCTATGTCCATTCCTAGAATATTAGTACTTTTGTTATTTAATTGCACCCATCTCCTGAGATGTATTGCTAGGTAATACTTTTTAGGATCTGGAAGGCCGATTCCTCCTTTTTGCTTAGGCTGTATCAGCTTGTTGTACGCTAATCTCAAACTTCCTCCTTTCCATAGAAACTTCCTAAATAAAGACCTCATGGATGGGAACCATCTGCAACATGTAGAGGAGTTTGGGCATTATGAACGTTTTTAGGAGTTTTTTTCTTCCCAACCAGGACATAAGAGGCGCATTTATTGATTTTAGTTGTTGGTCAATTTGTGAGAGTAGGGGATGGAAGTTGTCTTTATAAAGTGAGGAGGGGTTGTGGGGGATATATATCTCTAGGTATTTGATTTTTGTTGATTACCATGCGATTGGGTAGTTACTCTGTAGGTATGTAATGTGTGACATTGGTGTCGAAATATTCAGCGCTTCGGATTTATTAAAGTTTACTTTAAAATTTGAGATGTGGCCAAATGTTTCCATAAGGTGGAAGATATGGGGGAATGCATTTTTGGTATTCTTGATCATCATTAGAAGATCGTCTACGAATGCAGCGTTTAAAAGTACATTTGGGCCGATTTTAACCCCTTGAATTTGGGGGTGTTCCCTAAGGGCCTGGAGTAGGGTTTCCATTACTAACACAAACAATGATGGTGATAATGGGCACCCTTGTCTTGTGCCATTTATGATGTGCCATTTACCTTAATTCTAGCGCTGTGGTGAGTATATAATGTTTTTACTGCTCCCAAAAAATATTCAGGGAATCCAAACATTCCTCTTACCTGATCTACACAACGGCAAAACTCCAGAATCAGATTTCCAAAGTTCTGCAGAATGTAATGGATTTCTTTTTCCAAAGGAAAAATACAGAAACAAGAGAGACCATAGAAGTAGCAGCTCAATAGGGAGAATGGGGGGGGGGGGGGTTATGTAGTAAATAAGTATCATCCTGATGGACCCCTGTTTCTGTGATGACCAGCAGATCCAAAGATTTGGATTATCAGCTTAACAGAAGAGCAAGATGTGTGAAGGTAGTTATATAAACCTTGGAGTGCAGGAGAGTTGGACAGTGGTGAAGGAAGGAGGGAAGGACTGACTAGAGAACACTTATGGGATCGGTGGATGGTAGGCGAGTAGCTAAACAAAACTTAAAAAGAACCTGTCATCAAAAATTGGTCTAATAAACCACTATCAGTTTGGTGGCTTCATTCAGAAACTCAACTTCTAAGTTAGATGTAAGTTACATGAATAAAGTCAGGGAGGCGGAGAATTTAACACTGAAGTCAAGCTCTCCTTGCCGCTGAACACCTCCTCCATGTGATTGACTTAATGCATAGGAATTGAGGAGATTTGATCAATGATGTCCCTGGGCGAAGGAACATGAATTACAGTGAAGGGTTTGTTTTAAGGCAGGGAAAGCTTGACTTCAGTGTTAAACTCTCTGCCTCCTTGACTTCATAAAATATATTTATATCTCACTTTAAAGTTGATTTTCTTGATGATGGCACCACACTGGGCCATAATAGAAACATCACCTAGAATCTGCTCAGCTGCTTGACAACATACTGGTAGTGGTTTATTAGGCAAATTCCTGATGACAGGTTCCCTTTAACATTAGGACGATGACAGAAATTAATTTTAAATTTGTGTGAGTGTTAAATTTTGCTTGTATAGAAGTGTTTCGAGTATATCGCTGCCTGGATAACACTTTTCTGCCAAATAACATAAATTTCTTGCAACTGACTGATCAGCGCTCTCCACATGTATCATATATGCACCTCACACCATAACCGTCCACACTGCGCTCCTAGCGAATATACACTGGGGCTCCCTCATAACTCGTAATAGATTTTATACACCTGAAATAAATTCTGAATAAAGACATTTACTGCTGCCACAAAAGTAAATCAGACTCTATGTAATCCATAAGCCGGTGACACCACGAGGCAGGTTACTCTGCAGGCCTATGCATTATGCATTGTGTACTTGTATAAATGACCTGGATCTTACAGCTTTATTCATTTTTATTCATTTACTCTGAGGCCTAATGAAAAATGCAAATGCTTGGGAAGAGGAATCTCATTTCTATTGTTTCATCTGACCATGATATCACCCTGGATTGTCTCATTATGTTTGCATTTGTACCCCATGATCATTAAAGTGCTGTAGAGTATGATGGGTAAAATATTAAGAATTATTATTATTATATAAATTATTATTGATTATGGAGCAATTTTTGCTTATTATTGATTGTGACACATAACAATCAATCATTCAAAGAGACACCTACAAGCACTGTCCTGATGGTGGCCCTGTCCTACAGTGAAGGTATGTACATCAGGTTCTATATTGACAAGCTTTAAAAGAACTATTGGCGCCCGCCCACCCGGCATAAGTCATTATTTCTCTCATTATGCCAGTTACAAAATTAAACTTTTCCTCAGTCATGTGCAACACCCCTGTCGATGCAAGCCTGTGAAGGGTCTGATCAACCCCACAGCAGGTCACTACATAACAAATACCTCACACAGATGAGCACTGCAGCGGTATAGACTGCCTGGTAAGGCAGGAGTTAATTGTTTTATGTGATGTAAAATGTGTCATCCAATCACATGTGTTATACCTGTGAGCTGAGATGTAATTGGAGGAGTAGCCACCACCTGACCAGTGGGAGTAACAAAACCCCTGATCAGGAAACTTCTAGAGCTCAGTTCCAGTCAGTTCTCTCTCAGAAGAGAGCCCAGTTAGCTGAGGAAGAGCTCAGTCAGACTCAGCAGAGTCAGTGCAGCCAGCACACCAGACCAGAGCAGGAGAGCCCAACTCCCTGCCTGAAGAGTGAAGAGTTAGTCAGTGAGAGAAAGGGATATCATCCTACCTGCAAGGGTGATATCTGAAGCAACCCAGGACAAGCTGAAGCATCCTACTAGGACACAGCCATCTCCCAGCCTGCCATTGCATCCAGGCTGATGATCTACCTCCTGTGGCTCCCTCCAACTGCATCTCCAGCATTCTACCATTCTGTCAAGGCACCTTGCTAATGTTCCTGTCGGTTCCAATAAAGAACTGTAAGTTATTTTTGTTCAACGTCTGCCTCAGTCTGGTCCCTGCTACTACGGCTGTCACCATCACGGGCACCCTGTCTACCACACAGAGACTCATACTCTAGACACCAAAGGGTAGTCCCAGGGAGAACCGCTATAGCAGCCTCTCCCTCATCATTTTCTTGCCAACACCACCTGCTGGAGACCCGCCAGGCTGTAGGACAGCCCTCCGGTTCCCCATACCAAGCACCGTGACAATAGCGTGCCTAGGCCGCAACCGCCAGCCACTCAGGTACTGCGGGCCCGGCTGACTCCAGGCCCCAAGAAAAGGCTAGGCCCCGGTGGGGGATGTTGCACATGTATTTAGTGAATCACTCCCTGCACCTAGTAAAGCAGATAAACACCTTTGAGGTTCCTGTTCCTAGTCAGGGACACCCACTTATTCTCACGTGAATATTTAAGCAACTGCAAACAGCAACTCTGCACCCCAGTACTGTCACATTTCCATACAATTATTGCCTCCACCACCCATTTATTACAGAGGGATGCCCACACCAGCACCATATGCATACACCCAGATACACAGTCCTCTAGGTGCTGTACATACACCCAGATATGCAAGAACACAGCTTAGTAGTACTTTACCTCCTCAAGTGTATGGGAACATATATAGAGCATTAGGGAGCAAATTTATTAATTGATAAATTTCCTTTCAAAGATAAAAATGAATTACCATATATACTTGAGTATAAGCCGACCCAAGTATAAGCCGAGACCCCTAATTTTACCACCAAAAACTGGGAAAACCTATTGACTCGAGTATAAACCTAGGTTAGGAAATGCATTGGTCACAGCCTTACAGTATATAGCCAGCCCCCTGTAGTATACAGCCTGCCCACTTTAGTATATAACCAGCCAGCCCCAGTAGTATACAGCCAGCCAGCCCCATGTAGTATACAGCCAGCCACCCCCAGTAGTATACAGCCAGCCTCATGCAGTATACAGCCAGCCAGCTCCCAGTACTATACAGCCAGCCAGCCCCATGTAGTATATGACCAGCCAGCCCCATGTAGTATATAGCCAGCCAGGCCCATGTAGTATACAGCCAGCCCAGCCCCATGTAGTATAGAGCCATCCAGCCCCCATGTAGAATACATCCAGCCAACCCCATGTAGTATACAATGGAGGCCATCCAGCCTCATGTGGTATACAGCCAGCTGACCCCATGTAGTATACAGCCTGCCAGCCCCATTTAGTATACAGACTGCCAGCCCCCACGTAGTATACAGCCTGCCAGCCCCATGTAGTATACAGCCTGCCAGCCCCCATGTAGTATACAGCCTGCCAGCCCCCATGTAGTATACAGCCAGCAAACCCCATGTAGTTCACAACCAACCAGCCCAAATGTAGTATACAGCAAGCCCCATGTATTATACAGCCAGCCAGCCCCCTGTAGTATACAGCCAGGTAGACCAAATGTAGTATACAGCCAGCCAGCCCCCATGTAATATACAGCCAGGACAGCCCCCAGTAGTATACAACCAGCCACCCCCCATGTAGTATACGGCCAGTAAACGCCCATGTAGTATACAGCGAGCCAGCCCCAATGTAGTACACAGCCAGCCCCATGTAATACAGCCAGCCCCCTGTAGTTTACAGCCTGCCAGCCCCCAGTAGCATACAGCCAGCCAGCCCCATGTAGTATACAGCCAGCCTGCCCCATGTTGTAAACAGCCAGCCAGCCCCATGTAGTATACAGCCAGCCTGCCCCTGAAGTATATGACCAGCCAGCCATATGTAGTATATAGCCAGCCAGGCCCATGTAGTATACAGCCAGCACAGTCCCATGTAGTATAGAGCTATCCAGCCCCCTGTAGTATACAGCCAGGCAGACCAAATGTAGTATACAGCCAGCCAGCCCCCATGTAATATACAGCCAGGACAGCCCCCAGTAGTATACAACCAGCCACCCCCCATGTAGTATACGGCCAGTAAACGCCCATGTAGTATACAGCGAGCCAGCCCCAATGTAGTACACAGCCAGCCCCATGTAATACAGCCAGCCCCCTGTAGTTTACAGCCTGCCAGCCCCCAGTAGCATACAGCCAGCCAGCCCCATGTAGTATACAGCCAGCCTGCCCCATGTTGTAAACAGCCAGCCAGCCCCATGTAGTATACAGCCAGCCTGCCCCTGAAGTATATGACCAGCCAGCCATATGTAGTATATAGCCAGCCAGGCCCATGTAGTATACAGCCAGCACAGTCCCATGTAGTATAGAGCTATCCAGCTCCCATGTAGTATACAGCCAGCTAACCCCATGTAGTATACAATGGAGGCCAGCCAGCCTCATAAAGTATAGGACCAGCCAGCCCCATGTAGTATATAGCCAGCCAGGCCCATGAAGTATACAGCCGTCCCAGCCCCATGTAGTATACAGCCAGCCTGCCCATTGTAATATACAGCCAGCCTGCCCCCTGTAGTATATAGCCAGCCCCATGTAGTATACAGCCAGCCCCATGTAGTATACAGCCAGCCTCCCGATGTATTGTACAGCCAGCCTGCCCCTGTAGTATACAGCCAGCCAGCATCCTGTAGTATACAGCCAGCCTGCCCCATGTAGTATACAGCCAGCCAGCCCCTAGTAGTATACAGCCAGCCCCATGTAGTATACAGCCAGCCTGCACCCTGTAGTATACCGCCAGCCTGCCCCCTGTAGTATGCAGCCAGCCAGCCCCATGTAGTATACAGCCAGTCAGCACCTAGTAGTATACAGCCAGCCTGCCCCATGTAGTATACAGCCAGCCTCCCCATGTATTGTACAGCCAGTCTGCCCCTGTAGTATACAGCCAGCCTTTCTCCTGTAGTATACAGCCAGCCTGCCCCAGGTAGTATACAGCCAGCCCCTAGTATTATACAGCCAGCCAATCCCATCTAGTATACAGCCAGCCTACCCCTGTAGTATACAGCCAGCCTGCCCCTGTAGTATACAGCCAGCCAGCCCCCAGTAGTATACAGCCAGCCTCATGTAGTATATGACCATCCAGCCCCATGTAGTGTAAAACCAGCCAGCCCCATGTAGTATACAGCCAGCCCAGCCCCATGTAGTATAGAGCCATCAAGACCCCATGTAGTATACAGCCAGCCTGCCCCATGTATTATACAGCCAGCCTGCCCCATGTAGTATACAGTCAACCTGCCCCCTGTAGTATATGACAAGCCAGCCACACGTAGTATATAGCCAGCCAGGCCCATGTAGTATACAGCAAGTGCAGCCCCATGTAGTATAGAGCCATCTAGCCCCCATGTAGTATACAGCCAGCCAACCCCATGTAGTATACAATGGAGGCCAGACAGCCCCATGTAGTAGATATCCTGCCAGGCCTATGTAGTATACAGCCAGCCCAGCCCCATGTAGTATAGAGCCACCCAGCCCCCATGTAGTATACAGCCAGCAAACCCCATGTAGTATACAAGCAGCCAGCCACAATGTAGTATACAGCCAGCCACATGTAGTATACAGCCTGCCAGCCCCCTGTAGTATACAGCCAACCAGACCCAATGTAGTATGCAGCCAGGCCAGCCCCCAGTAGTATACAGCCAGCCATCCCCCAGTAGTATACAGCTAGCTTCATGCAGTATACAGCAAGCCAGCCCCCAGTACAACCCAGCCCCATGTAGTATAGAGCCAGCCAGACCCCATGTAGTATACAGCCAGCCAACCCCCATGTAGTATACAGCGAGCCAGCCCCAATGTAGTATACAGCCAGCCGCATGTAATATACAGCCAGCCCCCTGTAGTATACAGCTTGCCAGCCCCCAGTAGCATACAGCCAGCCCCATGTAGTATACAGCCAGTCAGCCCCTAGTAGTATACAATGGAGGCCAGACAGCCCCATGTAGTAGATATCCTGCCAGGCCTATGTAGTATACAGCCAGCCCAGCCCCATGTAGTATAGAGCCACCCAGCCCCCATGTAGTATACAGCCAGCAAACCCCATGTAGTATACAAGCAGCCAGCCACAATGTAGTATACAGCCAGCCACATGTAGTATACAGCCTGCCAGCCCCCTGTAGTATACAGCCAACCAGACCCAATGTAGTATGCAGCCAGGCCAGCCCCCAGTAGTATACAGCCATCCATCCCCCAGTAGTATACAGCTAGCTTCATGCAGTATACAGCAAGCCAGCCCACAGTACAACCCAGCCCCATGTAGTATAGAGCCAGCCAGACCCCATGTAGTATACAGCCAGCCAACCCCCATGTAGTATACATCGAGCCAGCCCCAATGTAGTATACAGCCAGCCGCATGTAATATACAGCCAGCCCCCTGTAGTATACAGCTTGCCAGCCCCCAGTAGCATACAGCCAGCCCCATGTAGTATACAGCCAGTCAGCCCCTAGTAGTATACAGCCAGCTAGCCTCATCTAGTATACAGCCAGCCTGCCCATTGTAACATACAGCCTGCCTGCCCCCTGTAGTATATAGCCAGCCCCATGTAGTATACAGCCAGCCAGACCCATGAAGTATACAGCCAGCTTGCCCCACGTAGTATACAGTCAGCCAGCCCCATGTAGTATACAGCCAGTCTGCCCCCTGTAGTATACAGCCAGCCTGCCCTCTGTAGTATACAGCCAGCCTGCCCGCTGTAGTATACAGCCAGCCTGCCCCATGTAGTATACAGCCAGTCAGCCCCTAGTAGTATACATCCAGCCAGCCCCATGTAGTATACAGCCAGCCTTTCCCCATGTAGTATACAGCCAGCCTTTCCCCATGTAGTATACAGCCAGCCCGCACATAAAGCAAGCACATAAAAAAAACTTACATAGTCACCTTCCGGTGGTCCCGATGCCTGCCGCAGCTCACAGATCATCCGGTCTCCGTGGCTCCTTTTCTTTCTTCTCTTTTCTGTAACAGCCGGGGGACACTTATCCTCGCAATCTGCCGGCTGGCGCACACTATGACGTCTTCAGCGGCAACACCGCCCCATAATAGTGTGGGCCAGCCGGAAGATCGCATGGACGCATCTATACCAGCTAATACAGCACAGAGAAGACAGAAGAGGAGCGGCACTGAGGATCGTGGACGCCGGCGGGTGAGTATGTAAGTTTACATTTTTTTATTGACTCGTGTATAAGCCGAGGTTTTTCATTTTTTTGTGCTGAAAAACTTGGCTTATACCTGGGTTTGCTTTTGTTTCCTTGTATTCCATGAGTAAAATGAGCTTCTCCTATGTGATGTGATCCGCTATGTAATTGAACCCTTTTGCCAACTCAAATTCAACGTTGTGTATTCTGCATTTCCATTATGAATTTAGAAACATTTCAATAAATGACAAAAACTTTGCATGAGACCTTTAATAAAATCTTGTTGTGTTATCGGGATCCTCACACTACAGGAGAGATGGCTGATACTATATGGTGTGACAGTAAATTCTGGCTATTCCTGGTCCCGGCACTGATGGCTCTCATAGCCGGACTGGTGGTACATTCATTTATTATAGGAGTCAATGTCAGTGACTGGTGGAGAGGAAGATCGGTGACTCCTGTTGACCACATTGTGACTTCTCTTGGGATTTCCCGGATCGGTGCTCAGTTTGCTTGTAGTTTAGATTTGATGTTGGTTACATTCTTGTTGAGTAAGCAGGAAATTCTAAATGTGTATGTGGTGAATCTTGTTGGGAAACCTCTGGGTTTAAGTGTCACTGTGGCTATTTTGGAAGCGTTTTATTCTTTCTTTACTCATGCCAATGTTTGGTTGACATCTCTTCTCTTCATTATCCTCTGCCTGAAGATCTCCAACCTCCACACCAGACTGTTCCTGTATCTGAGGAGGATGATATTACACAGGACTGGTCGCCTCATTGTAGCATCACTACTTCTCTCTGCTATAAATTGTGTGATAGGTCAATGTATGAGATTGTCTAAGGTGACCACAGGTGGAACTCTTAATGTAACTACAATTAGACTATTTAAGGCTGAAAACATTTTATTGATTTTTTTTATCCGAACTTTCCTCCCTCTGCTTTTCTATTCCATCTTCTCAGTTCTCCTCTTCGTCTCATTATATCATCACACAACAAGGATGAAGATGAGCAGTAACTTATCCATCAACCTGGAGACATATTACTCTGTGATGAAACTTGTATCATTCACTTTTATATATAACACTATGTACTTCTTTGGCCATTTAATTGTTTTTTTATTTTACCAAATTCATTATGTGATAATTATTTGGCCTTACCTTATCCTGGACTTTTTCCCAATTCTACATTCCTCTTACCTGATCTACACAACGTCAAAACTCCGGAATCAGATTTCCAAGGTTCTTCAGAAAGTAATGGATTTCTTTTTCCAAAGGAAAAATACAGAAGCAAGAGAGACCATAGAAGTAGCAGCTCAATAGGGAGAATGGTTGGGGGGGGGGGGGTTATGTAGTAAATAAGTATCATCCTGATGGACCCCTGTCTCTGTGATGACCATTAGATCCAAAGATTTGGATTATCAGCTTAACTGAAGAACAAGATGTGTTAAGGTGGTTAAATAAACCTTGCAGTGCAGGAGAGTTGGACAGTGGTGAAGGAAGGAGGGAAGGACTGACTAGAGAACATTCATGGGATAGGTGGATGGTAGGGGAGTGGCTAAACAAAACCTGAAGAGAACCTCTCATCAAAAATTGGCCTTTAAACAATACCTTTTTGGTGGCATCATTCAGAAAATCAACTTCGAAGTTAGATGTAAGTTACATGAATAAAGTCAGGGAGGCGGAGAGTTTAACTGATCAGCGCTACCCACATGTATCATAAATGCACCTCACACCACCACCGTCCACAGAGTGCTCCTAGTGAATATACACTGGGACTCCCTCATAACTTGTAAAAGATATAAAGGCTATATACTAAAGGGGGCTGGAAGGATATATACTAGAGTGGCTTGCAGGCTATATACTACAGGGGGTTGTCAGGCTGTATACTGCTGGAGGCTGGCAGGCTATATACTACAGAGGGCTGTTAGGCTACATATTACAGGGGGCTGGCAGGTGAAATAATAGAGGGGCTGGCAGGATATATACTACAAAGGGCTAACAGGCTATATAGTACAGGGGGCTTGCACGCTGTATACTGCAGGTGGCTGGCAGGCTATATAATACATGGGGCTGGCAGGCGATATGCTACAGGGGGCTGGCAGAATGTATACTACAGGGGGCTGGCAGGCTATATAGTAGAGTGTCTGGCAGGCCATATACTATAGGAGACTGGCAGGCTGGCTATTTACTACAGGGGGCTGACAGGCTATAAAAGACAAAAGGCTGGAAGGCTATATACTACAGAGGGCTGGCAGGCTATATACTGCAGGGGGCTGGCAGGCTATATAGTAGAGGGTCTGGCAGGCCATATACTACAGGGGGCTTACAGGATATATAATACATGGGGATGGCAGGCTATATACTACAGGGGCTGGCAGGCTTTATACTACAGGGGGCTGGCAGGCTATATACTAAAGAGAGCTGGCAGGCTATATACTACAGCGGGCTGACAGGCTATAAAAGACAAAAGGCTTGCAGGCTATATGCTACAGAGGGCTGGCAGGCTGTATACTACAGAGGGCTGTCAGGCTATATACTTAAGGGGGCTTTCAGGCTATTTACTAGAGGGGCTGGCAGGCTATATACTACAGGGGGTTGGCAGGCTATATACTACAAATGGCTGGCAGGTTGTATACTGAAGTGGGCTTGCAGGCTATATACTACAGGGGCTGGCAGGATATATAATACAGGGGGCTTGAATGCTTTATACTACAGGGGCTGGAAGGCTATATACTACAGGGTGGGTGGGCCGGCTTTATACTACAGGGGGCTGTCAGGCTATATAAATAGGGGGCTGTCAGGCTATATGCTGCAGGGGCTGGTAGAATATATACTACAGGGGGCTGGCAGGCTATATATTACAGGGGGCTGTTAGGTTATATACTACAGTGGTCTGGCAGGCTATATACTACAAGGGGCTGGCAGGCTATTTACTACAGGGAGCAGGCAGGCTATATAATACAGGGAGCTGGTAGGCTATATGCTACAGGGGGCTGGCAGGTTCTATACTACAGGATGCATGGGCTGGCTTTATACTACAGTGGGCTGGCAGGCTATATACTACAGGGGGTTGGCAGGATATATACTACAGGGGCTAGCAAGCTATATACTACAGGGGCTTGAAGGCTATATTCTTCAGGGGGCTGAAAGGCTATGTACTACAGGGGCTGGAAGGCTATATACTACAGGGTGCTGGCAGGCTATGTACTACAGGGGCTGGCAGGCTATATACTATTGGGGCTGGCAGGCTATATTCTACAGGGGGGTGGTAGGTTATATACTAAAGGGTGCTGGCAGGCTATATACTACAGGGGGCTGGCAGAATATATACTACTGGGAGCTGGCAGGCTATATTCTACAGGAGATTTCAGGCTATATACTACAGGAGCTGGCTGGCTGTATAATACAGGACTTGGCAGGCTACATTCTACAGCGTGGGTGGGCTGGCTTTATACAACAGGTGGCTGGCAGGCTATTTGCTACCGGGGCTGGCAGGCTATATACTGCAGGGGGCTGGCAGAAAATATACTACAGGGTTATGGCAGGCTGTACACTAGAGGGGGCTTGTAAGCTATATACTACAGGGTGCTGGAAGGCTACAGAAGACTGGCAGGTTATATTCTACTGCATGGGTGGGCTGGCTTTATTCTACACAGGGCTGGCAGGCTATATGCTACACAGAGTTGGTAGGCTATATACTGCAGGGGGCTGGTAGGCTATATCATACAGGGGGCTGGCAGGCTATATGCTACAGGGGGCTGGCAGGCTATATACTACAGGGGCTGGTAGGCTATATACTACAGGTGCTGGCTGGCTATATACTACAGGGGCTAGCATTCTTTATACTACAGAGTGCTGGCAGGCTATATACTACAGGGGCTGGCAGGCTATATACTACTGGGCTTGGCAGGCTATATACTACAGTGAGCTGGCAGGCTACATTCTATAGTGTGGGTGCGCTGGCCTTATACTACAGTGGGCTGGCAGGCTATATACTACAAGGGGCTCGAAGGCTATATACTGCAGGGGGCCGGCAGGCTACATGCTACTGGGGGCTGGAAGCTATATACTACAGGCTATATACTACCAGGGGCTGGCAGGCTATGTACTACAGGGGGCTGGCAGGCTTTAAACTATAGGGGGCTGGAAGGTTATATACTACAAGGAGCTGGCAGGCTATATACTACAGGGTGCTGGCAGGCTTTATACTACAGGGGGCTAGAAGGTTATATACTACAAGGAGCTGGCAGGCTATATTCTACAGGAGCTGGCAGTCTGCATGCTACAGGGGTCTGGCAGGCTATATACTACAGAGGGCTTCCTGGCTATATACTACTGGGGGGCTGGCTATATACTGTGGAGGCTATGACCAATGCATTTCCCACCCTCGGCTAATACTTGAGTCAATAGGTTTTTCCAGTTTTTTTTGTGTTAAAATTGGGGGTCTCGGCTTATACCCGGGTCTGCTTATACTCAAATATATTAAGCAACTGCAAAGAGCGACTTTATGCCCCAATTCAGTCACATTTCCATGCAATTATTGCTTCCTCCACCAATTTATTGCAGACCATGGGATGCCCACACCAGCACCATATGCATACACCCAGATACTCCCTCCTTTAGGTGCTGTTCATACAGCCAGACACACAAGAACACTGCTTAGTAGTAATATAGCTCCTCATGTGTATGAAGACGTATATACAGCATTAGGGAGCAAATTTATTAATTGATAGATTTCCTTTAAAAGCTGAAAATGTTTTTGTTTCCTTTTATTCCATGAGTAAAATGAGCTTCTCCTGTGTGATGTGATCCGCTATGTAATTGAACCCTTTTACCAACTCAAATTCAACGTTGTGTATTCTGTATTTCCATTATACATTTATCAACATTTCAATAAATGACAAAAACTTTGCATGAGACCTTTAAAAATATCTCGTTGTGTTACTGGGATCCTCACACTACAGGAGAGATGGCTGATACTATATGGTGTGACAGTAAATTCTGGCTATTCCTGGTCCCGGCACTGATGGCTCTCATAGCCGGACTGGTGATACATTCATTTATTATAGGAGTCAATGTCAGTGACTGGTGGAGAGGAAGATCCGTGACTCCTGTTGACCACATTGTGACTTCTCTAGCGTTTTCCCGGATCGGTGCTCAGTTTGCTTGTAGTTTAGATGTGATGTTGGTTACATTTTTGTTTAGTAAGCAGGAAATTCTAAATGTGTATGTGGTGAATCTTGTTAGGAAACCTCTGGATTTAAGTGTCACTGTGGCTATTTTGGATGTGATTTATAATTTCTTTTCTTATGCCAATATCTGGTTGACATCTCTGCTCTTCATCGTCTTCTACCTGAAGATCTCCAACCTCCACACCAGACTGTTCCTGTATCTGAGGAGGATGATATCACACAGGACTGGTCGTCTCATTGTAGCCTCACTACTTCTCTCTGCTATAAATTGTGTGATAGCTCAGTGTACGAGATTATCTAAGGTGACCAAAGGGGGAACTTATAATGTAACCAAAATTAATCTATTTAAGACTGGAAGTTTTTTATTGAATTTTATCATTGGAACTTTCTTCCCTCTGCTCTTCTATTGCACCTCCTCAGTTCTCCTCTTCGTCTCGTTGTATCATCACACAACAAGGATGAAGATGAGCAATAACTTATCCATCAACCTGGAGACATATTACTCAGCGATGAGATTTGTGTCCTTCACTTTTATATATAACACCATGTACTTCTTTGGTCATTTTATTATTCTTTTATTTTACCAGTTTTATTATGTGTTGATTATTTGGCCCTTCCTTATCCTGGACTTTCTCCCAATTCTACATTCCTCTTACCTGATCTACACAACAGCAAAACTCCGGAATCCGATTTCCCAGGTTCTTCATAATTTAATGGATTTTTTCTTCCAAAGGAAAAATACAGAAACAAGAGAGACCATTGAAGTAGCAGCTCAATAGGGAGAATGGAGGGGGGTTGTAGTAAATAAGTATCATCTAGATGGATCCCTGTTTCTGTGATGGCCAGCAGATCCAAAAAATCGAATGGGTTAAGGTGGATATATAAACCTTGGAGTGCAGGAGAGTTGGCCAGTGGTGAAGGAAGGAGGGAAGGACTGACTAGAGAACACTCATGGGATAGGTGGATGGTAGGCGAGTAGCTAAACAAAACTTAAAGAGAACCTGTCATCAAAAATTGGCATAAACCACTACCAGTTTGGTGGCATCCTTCAGAAAATCAACTTTGAAGTTAGATGTAAATTACATGAATAAAGTCAGGGAGGCGGAGAGTTTAACACTGAAGTCAAGCTCTCCGTGCCGCTGAACACCTCCATGTGATTTACTTATTGCATCGGACTTAAGGAGATTTGATCAATGATGTTCCTGGATGCAGGACCATGAAACTGCTCCTCCATGTGTCCTTTTCAAATATATGAAACGCCCATCACATGGCTTAGCAACGCCCCCTGCTCCTCTACAGCCAATCCTGAGTAATGGGAGTTATTCATTCATTTGAAAAGGACACATGATGGAGCATTATCCTAAGGATGGTGGATGGGGGGAAACACACAGCACATGGTATTGAAAGGTACTATATAACATTTTTTTCTGTAAAACCTATTTTTTATACAAACACACCTTGACAGTGTATGTACTATGCTCTGCGTAGACTAGGGGAATGCTAAAAATGGTGCCAGGTGCTAGGTTCCCTTTAAGGACACAGATTTTTTTGTTCATTTTTCTCTCTCCACCTTCAAAAGTCTATAACTTTTTCATTTTTCCATGGACAGAGTTGTGTGAGGGCTTATTTTCTGTGTAACAAATTTTACTTCTCAGTTACTTATAATTCCAGGCCGTGTACTGGGAAGCTGGAAAAAAAATGTGGTGAAATTGGCGTAAAAACGCATTTGCATCACTGTCCTGTGGGCTCAGATTTTAAAACTTTTGTTGTGCGCTCCAAATGCTTAGTCTCCTTTATTCTTTGGTTTGGTACGATCATGATGACACCAAATGTATAGGTTTTATTGTGTTTTAATACTTTTTCTATAATTAAAACAATGGGGCACATTTATTTACCCGGTCCTGTCGTGATCCCCAATTCGGACTGTCCGATGAGGATGAAGTGCGGCTCGATTTACCAAAATCCTGCTCAGCTCCGCTGGAGTTCACCTTCTTCTTCCTGGTGTATGTAAGTGCATGCGCGACACAATTTGAATTTTAAATCCGGCGCTTAGTCTGAATCAGTCAGGTTGTCCGACGGCCACGGCCCCGATTTGTCAGGAAACCCAACGGAAATGCAGTCTGCGGACCCTTAGTAAATGTGCCCCAATGTGTACGAAAAAAGAAAATTGTTTCGCCATTTTCTGACGCTAATAACTTTTTCAAACTTTAGTGTACGGAGATATGTGATGTGTAATTTTTTGCTAAATGAGCTGACATTTTCATTACTACAATTTTGAGAACTGTGCAACCTTTTGTTAACATTTTAATAAAATTTTTAGGTGATATAAAATGCTGTAAAAGTGGCGTTTCGGACATTTGGCTATTTTACGTCAAGGGGTTCATCTCCGGTATTAACCATTTTTATATTTTGATAGATTGGGCAATTTGGAACGCAGCGATACCTAACGTGTTTGTGATTTTTCCTGTTTATTTAGTTGTATCAGTTCTAAAGAAAGGGGGTGATTTGAATTTGTAGGTTTTTGCAGTATCTGACATTTTTACGTAGGATTCCTTACAGTGAGCCACTGGCGCATTGGAATGAATCTCCAGAAGCCGTATAGCAGACCCGAGGCTGCCATGGCAACCAATCGCAGCTCTTCGATGATGTCAGGGAGAGAAGCGCCAACTAAATCAATGCTAGCACCAATCGTGGGTATTTGCAGTGGGTGTTTGCTGCAATATGCAGCAAACCAAACCTCAGTATGAAGAGGGCTCACCCCATGAGCCTTCTACATACACCCTTCATAGCTCTGTACGGCGCAGCGGGTGAATGAGATATAAGTATATAAATGTGTGTAATTGTATAAACATGTTTGTGTAAATATGTATTTATTGTTTTCAGTGGAAGGGGGGCCCCATGCAGAAGTTTGCCATGTGGCCCAGCCTCTCATTGTTACGCCACTGCCCCTATTGTTGAAAATTTATGAACTTTTTTTGAGGACAGGAGTAGAAAAACATCAAATCTGTACTGGACGGTTTTTTTTGGTGTTCACCGTATAGCCTAATAATCATGTTATCTTTATTCTATGGGTCGATACGATTACGGGGACACTATACTTGAATATTTTGTATTATGTTTTACTAAATTTGCCAAATAAAACCCTAAAGTAGGGAAAAATCTATCATTTGTGGATCACCATCTTCCAAGTGGCATGACATTTTTACTTTTTTGGCTACAGAGCTGGTTGATGGCTTGTTTTTTGCGGGACATGTTGTATTTGTGGGATTAAATAGGTAAAAATGATAATTTTTGACGGGTTTCTTAAGTTTTTTTTACGGTGTTCATCATATGGGCTCAATAATTATTTTCTTTTATTCTACGGGTTGTTACGGACACAGTGATACTATATATGAGGGGTTTGTGTTATGATTTAGACTTTCTTGTGCATTAAAGACCCCCTGAAGGCAGTTTAAATGCTGCGGGTGTTACTCTGGGATGTTACTGGTAGATTGACAGTGGTAGCAGTAGATTTCCGCTGACATCCCGCAACTCCTGATATCGTCTTGGATCCGGTACAGAGAAGTGCAGCGCTGAGAGCTAATTGAGGGAGCCCCCGCCTTACTAGAACGGTGCTGAGCGGTGATGGGTTAACCAGATTTAACAGTCAACGATTTAAAAAGTTATGCATCTGAAAAAATTGTGATGCTTAAAGGGGTATTCTCGTCTGGGCACTCACATTCAGTTTCACTAATCTTCCATATGTAAACATTTCTTCAATTGGATGTTATTAAAAAAAATGTTCCTGTGTGAAGATAATTTCTCATAAATGTAGTCATGTTGTCCCTTAGAAACCAGATAGCTTCCTCGGATACGACCACGTCACACTCTGGCAGCGGTGGCCAGACATGTGCTATTGAGCCCTGCCTGACCTCCAGGATTCAGCAATCATTACCGGAGGACAGCTGTGGGACTTGCAGTAACTCCTGGACAGTTCATATACAATAACCATTTGTTTATTTGTGCAATCCCTCCAGCAGAGGTGGTCGTATCCGGGGAAGCTATCTCGTTTCTAAGGGACAAAATGACTACATTTATGAGAAATTATCTTCACACAGGAACATTTTTTTTAATAACATCTAATTGAAGAAATGTTTATATATGGCATATTTATCAAACTGAATGTGAGTGCCGAGATGAGAATACCCCTTTAACTGTACAAGATTTTCTCCAAATTAGTTTTTATTCTGTAAAATTCAATAAAATACAAATTTGGTATTGCTGCATCCGTAACAATCTGTTTAATAAAATAGAATCATTACTGGACGTGAACGGTGCACCCCGCTTTAAAAATACTCTATAAAGTGATTTAAAAAATCAGCCCTTAACCAGATTTTTCAGCTGAAAAATAAAAAGGTTATGCATTTGAAAAGACAGCGATGCTGAAATGAACATTTTCTTCAAATTACTTTTTATTCAGTAAAAGTGGGGAAAAAATACTTAAAAAAATCTATATAAATGTATTAAAATGTAAATGTACAATTATTTTATAATTGTGGCGACTAGAGATGGACGAATTTTTCAAAAATTCGATTCACAAAGTTCGACAAATTTTCCGACAAAAGTAGATTCGACCCGTATCGAACCATGGCGAATCACTTTGAAAAAAAGAAATTTCCTTGCTGCAGAGAGCCTGTAGGGTGTTGTAGAACAATGTGCCATGCTTAAATATGCATAGGGGGCGTGGTTTGGTCTTCAAACAATGCTGTGTTTTACTATGACACGCAAATGACAGCCGTCGCTTTACTCTTCACTTCCATGTGCACTTACAGAGGCCAACTTTCCCAAATAAGCGAAGCGGGAACGCAGCCTGACAAGGTAACGTCTGTGCCAGCTCGAAAGGACTGAGCTGAGGGCCAAGATCCCACTATAACATCACAGAATGCACTCTTTTTACACTGACATCAGATGATTTCGTAGAGTATGACAGAGCCTGTTCTGTTAAAGGAAACCTACCATTTCAAATGGTAGGTTTAAGCTGTAAACACTGAGCACCAGCTCAGGGTGAGCTCAGGGTGAGCTGGTGCCGGTGCTTAGTTTCGTTAGTGTTAAAACCGCGGTATCGCGGTTTTAACACTTTTTAAACTTTATAGCAGAAGCCGCCTGTGGCATTTCCTATGTAGGCGCCGAAGCAGTTTATGCTATAAAGTTTAAAAAGTGTTAAAACCGCGATACCGCGGTTTTAACACTAATGAAACTAAGCACCGGCACCAGCTCACCCAGAGCTGGTGCTCGGTGTTTACAGCTTAAACCTACCATTTGAAATGGTAGGTTTCCTTTAAACCCTGATACATATAGAAACCCCCAAAAAGAGTGCAGAGGATGTCGGCAGTAACTTTGCATTGACGTCACTGATCATTTTGCCTTTCTTTTCATTCGTCAGTGTCCACTTTCAAACAGAGATGACCAGTAAATGTAATATTTGCATGTCCTCTGTGTTCTGTATCCACTCCTGCTTATGGCTATCAAAGCTTTTCATCCTTCTGACAGATGAAATGAAGGGGAAAAGCAAACATAGTGGCAACGTCATAGAGTGATGGAGTATGAAAACAGCATTATGGAAATCACAGCGGGTTCCAGGGAGACAGCGGTCAGTTGGCAGCAGCATGAGTAGGCTGCAGAGTGGCACAATGACAAATTTTGAAGTTGGCAGAAGCATGGTAGGTTACAGAGTGGCACAATGACAAAGTGTGGAGGTAGCAGCAGCAGCAGGAGGTCAGAGAGTGGCACAATCACAGTGTGTGTGGGTGGGCGGCAGCAGTAGGAGCAGCATGAGGCCAGAGGGTGGCACAATGACAGAGTCTGGAGGTGTCGGCAGCAGCAGGAGGTCAGAGAGTGGCACAATGGCTATTTCTGGAGGTGACAGCAACATGGTAGGCCAAAGAGTGGTGCATTAACAAAGTTTGGAGGTGGTGGCAGAAGCAGGAGGTCCGAGAGTGGCACAATCACAGTATGTGTAGGTGGGCAGCAGCAGTAGCAGCAGCATGAGGTGATAGTGTGGCACAATGACAGAGTGTGGAGGTGGGTGAAAATACCAATCCCTTGTAAAGATGTTGGGAGGCAGATGGAGCAACTAGCAGCAAATGTGTGGCATCAGACGGATGGCAGCATCAGAATAGTGGCTGAGGCAGGTAGTTAGAATCCAGACTCATTTCTCAACATTTGGTGCAGGCGTCATGAACATATAGGTACAATGTGTGTCGATAAAGGACAAGAAAATAAATTGAAAATAAAAAATAAAAGCAATCCGTATAAAAATGCCAATAGAGTGTTAGGGCGATGTAGATAAAACATTGCATGATATCATAGCATGGTATAAACTAACAAAAAACGTACATAACAAGTATTAATAGGTAAGCCAACATAAAATTGCATAAAAAGCATCAACTAAGTTAAAAAAAGAATATGTTTGATAGAGAGTCCAACAAAATGGATTAAGCATATAATGAAATTGAGCGGAAATATAAATATAAATACAAATAAATAAATGTGAATACAGATACAACAATAGACATATCAATGAATATATAAAACGAATGTGGATTGGAAGTGGAGTGTCCATGATGGATCCCAATAATGAAGTAGGCAGATAACAAAGGAATACTTATAGCTTGTGGAATTTAGTGGTCATATAGACAAAAAGTAAATAATGCAATGCAGAGAAACATGAGGCAAATAGATAATTGAGGGACTGGGGTTCTTACATAGAAGCTTAGGTCTTAAGTGTCTTCCCAGACATTTATTTTTTTTTAGTAAGCCACACCCCCATTTTTGGCACGAGCCACTCCCCCATCAGTCTGTTTAAAGTGACCACACTCCCACCACATCTTTACAGCTCTGGGAAGACACTTCTTGTCCTTTATCGACACACATTGTACCTATATGTTCTTTTAGTCTCTCCTCACTTGAAAAAGGAATCGCCGAAATGCGTTGTGTTACCGAGACACCAATAAACAGTACTCTCCGAATCACTTTTGACTACTAGTGTGCGCCATAGTGACAATCACCCCATCATCCCATGCATCTGATCCAGACCAGTGTGGTTACTGCACTCTGATGATCCCGTCAACAGGCAGCACCTGATTGGTACTCAGCTCAAGCCTTCCACTAGTGTTGTGCCTGGAACTTGCACAACTCTATCTGGTGAGCCTCATTCTTTCCTCCCCCATCTGTTTTAAGAGGGCTGTGAC
This sequence comes from Engystomops pustulosus, assembly GCF_040894005.1. Taxonomy (NCBI): domain Eukaryota; kingdom Metazoa; phylum Chordata; class Amphibia; order Anura; family Leptodactylidae; genus Engystomops; species Engystomops pustulosus. The sequence continues at coordinate 221,617,301 of NC_092413.1, read as the reverse complement.
ATCACTTAAGCCTTCCGGTCACTGATTGGCTTACAGGTCTGCACATGTGATCGAGGGTGTTCCTTTCTTCTTCCCAGATTTCTCTTCCCCATGTAACATGTTGTGCATTGTGGCAAAATCCCCTGGATGTGTTAGAACAGTGGTTCTCAACCTTTCTAATGCTGTGACCCCGCAATACAGTTCCTCATGTTGCGGTGACCCCAAACCGTGAGATTTGCAGTAAAAACGCAATAAAATTGAGGCTCTGATGGCTTTAGCCGACCCCCGGTTTTGGTAGTTCGACCCCCAGGTTGAGAACTGCTGTGTTAGAGTGTTCCAGAGCTATAACCACTTATAGTAACACAGGGCAGATCTGAAAAAATGGGTCTGTGTCCTAGAGGCCAAATTAGGCCGAGTCCTGAAGGGGTTAGTGCCCAATTGCTGAATTGCGGCAGTCAACACTCAAGTGAGGGCTTTGGGGATCATTTACTTACCTGGTCCGCAGGAGTTCACAGAAAGTGCATTGTCCGTGTATAATCCACTGTGCCGCGATTCACTAAGATCGTGCGCCCGATATCCTGCATGTGACACTTCCCCGCTCAGGTCCCTGGAGTTCACCTTCTTCTTCCTGGTGCATGTAAGTGCATTGTCCGTGTATAATCCACTGTGCCGCGATTCACTAAGATCGTGCGCCCGATATCCTGCATGTGACACTTCCCCGCTCAGGTCCCTGGAGTTCACCTTCTTCTTCCTGGTGAATGTAAGTGCATTGTCCGTGTATAATGCGTTGTGCGGGGAGTCACTAAGATCGTGCATCCGATATCCTGCATGTGTCACTTCCCCGCTCAGGTCCCTGGAGTTCACCTTCTTCTTCCTGGTGCATGTAAGTGCATTGTCCGTGTATAATGCGTTGTGCGGGGAGTCACTAAGATCGTGCATCCGATATCCTGCATGTGTCGCTTCCCCGCTCAGGTCCCCGGAGTTCACCTTCTTCTTCCTGGTGCATGTAAGTGCATTGTCCGTGTATAATGTGCTGTGCGGGGAGTCACTAAATCCTGCGACCGATATCCTGCATGTGTCGCTTCCCCGCTCAGGTCCCCGGAGTTCACCTTCTTCTTCCTGGTGCATATAAGTGCATTGTCCGAAATCCTGCATGTGTCGCTTCCCCGCTCAGGTCCCCGGATTTCACCTTCTTCTTCCTGATGCATGTAAGTGCATTGTCCGTGTATAATGCGCTGTGCGGGGAGTCACTAAGATCCTGTGCCCGGTATCCTGCATGTGTCGCTTCCCCACTCAGGTCCCCGGAGTTCACCTTCTTCTTCCTGGTGCATGTAAGTGCATTGTCCGTGTATAATGCGCTGTGCGGGGAGTGCATCCGATATCCTGCATGTGTCGCTTCCCCGCTCAGGTCCCCGGAGTTCACCTTCTTCTTCCTGGTGCATGTAAGTGCATTGTCCGTGTATAATGTGCTGTGCGGGGAGTCACTAAATCCTGCGCCCGATATCCTGCATGTGTCACTTCCCAGCTCAGGTCCCCGGAGTTCACCTTCTTCTTCCTGGTGCATGTAAGTGCATTGTCCGTGTATAATACGCTGTGCGGGGAGTCACTAAGATCCTGTGCCCGGTATCCTGCATGTGTCACTTCCCCGCTCAGGTCCCCGGAGTTCACCTTCTTCTTCCCGGTGTATGTAAGTGCATTGTCTGTGTATAATGCGCTGTGAGGGGAGTCACTAAGATCGTGCACCCGATATCCTGCATGTGTCGCTTCCCCGCTCAGGTCCCCGAAGTTCACCTTCTTCTTCCTGGTGCATGTAAGTGCATTGTCCGTGTATAATGCGCTGTGCGGGGAGTCACTAAGATCCTGCACCGGATATCCTGCATGTGTCGCTTCCCCGCTCAGGTCCCCAGAGTTCACCTTCTTCTTCCTGGTGCATGTAAGTGCATTGTCCGTGTATAATGCGCTGTGCGGGGAGTCACTAAGATCGTGCACCCGATATCCTGCATGTGTCGCTTCCCCGCTCAGGTCCCCGGAGTTCACCTTCTTCTTCCTGGTGCATGTAAGTGCATTGTCCGTGTATAATGCGCTGTGCGGGGAGTCACTAAGATCCTGCGCCCGATATCCTGCATGTGTCGCTTCCCCGCTCAGGTCCCCGGATTTCACCTTCTTCTTCCTGATGCATGTAAGTGCATTGTCCGTGTATAATGCGCTGTGCGGGGAGTCACTAAGATCCTGTGCCCGGTATCCTGCATGTGTCGCTTCCCCACTCAGGTCCCCGGAGTTCACCTTCTTCTTCCTGGTGCATGTAAGTGCATTGTCCGTGTATAATGCGCTGTGCGGGGAGTCACTAAGATCCTGCGCCCGATATCCTGCATGTGTCGCTTCCCCGCTCAGGTCCCTGGAGTTCACCTTCTTCTTCCTGGTGCATGTAAGTGCATTGTCCGTGTATAATGCGCTGTGCGGGGAGTCACTTAGATCATGCACCCGATATCCTGCATGTGTCGCTTCCCCGCTCAGGTCCCTGGAGTTCACCTTCTTCTTCCTGGTGCATGTAAGTGCATTGTCCATGTATAAAGTACTGTGTGGGGAGTCACTTAGATCATGCACCCGATATCCTGCATGTGTCGCTTCCCCGCTCAGGTCCCTGGAGTTCACCTTCTTCTTCCTGGTGCATGTAAGTGCATTGTCCATGTATAAAGTACTGTGTGGGGAGTCACTTAGATCATGCACCCGATATCCTGCATGTGTCGCTTCCCCTGCCATTTTCAAAATTTTAAATCATATAATTTTCAGGCAGATTGTTTTACCCCCTAAATAAGTTGCTGCATAACATTTCCCATTTGTCTACTTTACATTTTCATCATTTTTGAAATGTCTGGATAATTTATTTCGATCTCACGCAGCTAAAAAACGAATATCAGTTTTCCGTATTTCCAAGGAGATTTTAGAATTTTAAATATATAATATTTTATTTCAACCCAATTTCAAGTCTGCCCCCCTCAAAGTTTCAGAAACAGTTTTTGGGAGATTGTTAAGCCCTTGAGATCTTCATAGCAATTACATCAAAATGGAGGTGACATTTAGGATGGTCAAATTGTGTCGCTTATACCTTCATTTAGCCTAAAAATTTACAATGCACACATTACTAAAAGATAAAAACAGAAAACCCATCTTAAAATGTATTAATCAATTTCTTCTGAGTACAGAGACCCCCCATATGTGGCCGTTACTTGTGTTATGGGGGCACAGCGAGGTGCAGAAGCGAAGGAGGGACCTGCAGCTGCCAAGATATTAGTTTCCTCATTGGTCCCTTTTGTAGGCTATAAAATTTTAGCTTTTTCGTTATTGGGGCCATGTGATGGCATTTTTTTTGTGGGATGAGATGCTTTTTCCAGTGTTACCATTGTGGGGTCGGTACCTCCTAAAGTTGAAAATGTATTAACTTTTTTTGAGGGCAGAAATAAAAAAGCATCAAATGTGTATTGGATGGTGTTCACCGTAAAGCCTAATAATCATGTTATCTTTATTCTATGGGTCGATACGATTATGGGGATTTCACACTTGAATATTTTTTTTTTTACTATTTACTAAATTTGCAAATAAAACCTTTTGAAAAGTCGTCATCCAAGTGGCAAAACATTTTTATTTTTTGGATATGAAGCTGTTTGATGGCTCGTTTTTTGCGAGACATGCTGTTCTTTGCACCTTTATCATTATGGAGTACATATGTTTTTTTTTTCATATCTTTTTATTGCATTTTTTGTGGGATGAAATAGGAAAAAATCATAATCTTTAGTGGGTTTTTAACAGGTTTTTTATGGTGTTCATCAAGCGGTTCAATAATAATCTTTTTTAATTCTATGGGCCATTAAGGATGCGGTGATGCTATATATGTGGGGTTTGTGTTATGATTTAGACTTTTTCACATTATATGTCTCTTTATATGTTTATGAGGCTTATGGACATTTTTAATTAAGCACATTTTGTTTTTTACTTTTTTATTAAAAGTTAAAATTGCTTTCTCATGAAAATACCCTGCAATACTGATGTATTGCAGGTTATTAGCTCAGTTGGCCTATGCACATGCACTGTCACAAACTGGATCTTACAGGCACTGCCTGAGTACAGCCCTAGGGTCCTGAATGGTCCACAGGGCTGCCATTAAAGCGTTGCAACATACTGGTAGTGGTTTATTAGATGGATTTCTGATGACAGGTTCCCTTTAACCTGGAACAACTTTCCACCATATTTTTTTGTATGGACCATTCATCTATTTATATAAATTTATCATGTCCCCTCTTAGTCATCTCTTTTTCAAACTAAATAAATCTAGTTAATCTTAATCTTTCCTCATAACTGAGACCCTCTATACCCCTTATAATTTTTGTGGCTCTTTGTTGTATGCCCTCCAGGGCCTCCTTTTTATGGACTGGTGCCCAGAACTAGACAACATATTCCAGGTGAGGCTGAACCAATGCCTTGTACAGTGGTAATATTACATCCCTGTCCTGAAAGTCCATGCCACTTCTGATAGATGACAAGATCTGGCTGGCTTTAGAGGCAGCTTATTGACATTGTACTGTTATTTAATATATGATCTACTATTACACCCAGGTCCTTCTCAGCAAGGTTTCCCATCAGTTCTAAGATGAGTCTTCTACCGTAAGTGGAATTGGAAAGATCCAATATTCTAGAAATCACTTGGCCTTGGAACAACCAACTTCTCTTACTATGGCTGATAGGGTCACATCTTTGGCCTTCATCTGGACAACCTGTTTCCGGGGTGTTTCAGTACCTTTGGAACAGTACAACATTTTTGCAAAGTCAGGAAAACTAAACAGTTCGTCGCCAGTTAAATAGGGTTTGTCAGATAATAAAGGAAATTAGCACCAGGTGCCAGATAAACACCAAATTTTGTTCTCTAATTTTGATCAGCGCCTTTTATTATCTCATTTCCATTTTATTCTGTACTTTGGAATATATACAATTTATGCAACAAGATGAAAATATTGATATATTACTCATGTTAGGATATTCATATTCATTTAGGAACAGACAATGATCTTGATGTTTGGGAAATTGTGTGTTGTGCTCTAGTTTTGGTCCCCAGTGTGTATGTATATATATATATATATATATATATATATATATATATATATATATATTTACATTCACCTTTATTAGGTGCACCATGCTAGTAACGGGTTGGACCCCTTTTGCCTTCAGAACTGCCTCAATTCTTCGTGGCATAGATACAACAAGGTGCTGGAAGCTCCTCAGAGATTTTGGTCCATATTGACATGATGGCATCACACAGTTGCCGCAGATTTGTCGGCTGCACATCCATGATGCGAATCTCCCGTTCCACCACATCCCAAAGATGCTCTATTGGATTGAGATCTGGTGACTGTGGAGGCCATTTGTGTCCAGTGACCTCATTGTCATGTTCAAGAAACCAGTCTGAGATAATTCCAGCTTTATGACATGGCGCATTATCCTGCTGAAAGTAGCCATCAGATGTTACAGGGTACATTGTGCTCATAAAGGGATGGACATGGTCAGCAACAATACTCAGGTAGGCTGTGGCGTTACAACGATGCTCAATTGGTACCAAGGGGTCCAAAGAGTGCCAAGAAAATATTCCCCACACCATGACACCACCACCACCAGCCTGAACCGTTGATACAAGGCAGGATGGATCCATGCTTTCATGTTGTTGACGCCAAATTCTGACCCTACCATCCAAATGTCGCAGCAGAAATCGAGACTCATCAGACCAGGCAACGTTTTTCAATCTTCTACTGTCCAATTTCGATGAGCTTGTGCAAATTGTAGCCTCAGTTTCCTGTTCTTAGCTGAAAGGAGTGGCATCCAGTGTGGTCTTCTGCTGCTGTAGCCCATCTGCCTCAAAGTTTGACGTTCAGAGATGCTCTTCTGCCTACCTTGGTTGTAACGGGTGGCGATTTGAGTCACTGTTGCCTTTCTATCATTTCGAACCAGTCTGCCCATTCTCCTCTGACCTCTGGCATCAACAAGGCATTTCCGCTCACAGAACTGCCGCTCACTGGATGTTTTTTCTTTTTCTGACCATTCTCTGTAAACCCTAGAGATGGTTGTGCATGAAAATCCCAGTAGATCAGCAGTTTCTGAAATACTCAGACCAGCCCTTCTGGCACCAACAACCATGCCACGTTCAAAGGCCACAAATCACCTTTCTTCCCCATACTGATGCTCGGTTTAAACTGCAGGAGATTGTCTTGACCATGTCTACATGCCTAAATGCACTGAGTTGCTGCCATGTGATTGGCTGATTAGAAATTAAGTGTTAACGAGCAGTTGGACAGGTGTACCTAATAAAGTGGCTGGTGAGTGAATATAGATACATAAAAAGAGCAAGAAATTTCATAGGACGTAGGACACTGTATATATGCACAGTTATGTGTATATTCTGTATATAAGATCAAGAGCATGATACCCAGCATGAGAGGCAAGAGAAACGGTAATGTCCACTGGGGGTACACTGACAACTTGCCTTTTGAAGGGCAGCATCAGGTAAGTGGGTATCTTATTATGAGATTAGAACTCACAAGAAAATAGACGGTCTCCCTATTCTGATGTTTGGAGAGATTAGGTTGTCTTTTTACAGAATGACTCTACTGGGGAAGATACTATTTTTTCCATCCCTTCTTGTCACTGGCGCCAGCTGTAATAAGAGCCTTTGGCTGAACATGACGTCTGCAGTAGAATTTTAATAAAATGTAAAATCTTTGTCTATAAACAATTGATAAAGTCTCGCTGTGTTACCAGGATCCTCACAAGAGAGATGGCTGTTATCACGGAGGATGACACTGATGTCCTGTATCTGGGTCTCCTGGTCCCGGCGCTGATGGCTCTCATAGCCGGACTGGTGATACATTCATTTATTATAGGAGTCAATGTCAGTGACTGGTGGAGAGGAAGATCTCTGACTCCTGTTGACCTCATTGTGACTTCTCTTGGGATTTCCAGGATGTGCATTCAGTGTGTTAATATTTTAGGCTTCCTCTTATATGCATTTTTCTTGAGGAGCCTGAAATCACGAGTAATTCTGGTTATTACAAATACAGTCTATAATGTCCTTATTTTTAACAATATCTGGTTGACATCTCTTCTTTCCATTGTCTACTACCTGAAGATCTCCAACCTCCACACCAGACTGTTCCTGTATCTGAGGAGGATGATATTACCCAGGACTGGTCGTCTCATTGTAGCTTTGATACTTTTCTGCGCTTTATATAGTTTAATGAGTGTTCTTCTGCTAATTAGTAATAAAAGCAATAAAGGAAAATACAACACAACAAGTAATAATGAATTTATAGGTTGTAATTCTATTCATTCAACGTACATTATTCCCATCGGAATCTTCCTCCCTCTGATTTTTAATTTCACATCCTCAGTTCTCCTCTTTGTCTCGTTGTATCATCACACAACAAGGATGAAGATGAGCAGTAACTTGTCCATCAACCTGGAGACATATTACTCAACGATGAGATTTGTAGGCTTCACTTTCATGTATAACACCGTCTACTTTATGGGTCATTTTACCAATGTTTTTTACTTATGTTTTTACTGTACAACAATTAAATGGGTTTATGTTACTGTGGGATTTCTCCCTGTTCTACATTCCGCCTACCTGATCCAAAGAACGGCCAAACTCAGGATCCAGATGTCCAAGGTTCTTCAGAATATCATAGATTTTTTTATCCACAAAAAGTAGCAGAAGATGGAAACAATATAGAGTAATAGTTGTATAAAGTAGATGTGTTAGTCTCTAGTTAAGCAGTTAGTTTATATATGTGTGAGTAGTTATAAGTAGCAGGGGTGGGTGGGGTTTGTTGTGTGATGGTATCTGTGGTGTTGGCTCCACGTACAGATTTTGGCTGAAAATGCAATATAGACATGGTTAAAGATCAGAGATAGCTTTGGAGTATCAACAAATTTAGTGATATATAGAAGATAGTTGGAGATGTTCATGTACATCTGCTGTGGAGCAGAAGACTGTACTGCAGTCAGCGTGGTAGGTTACATACTAAGATTATTAAATCTTTTTAAAGCTTAGAACTCAAAACACCATTGTGATAGGCCATTGATGTAAACTAGGTTACAGATTAGAGTTTGGGCTTTTGAATATTTTTATACTTGCTGTTTGTTTCTTTTGTTGATGATTGCTATGTACAGCCATTGTGACTATACACTGTAAGCACCCTTACTGTATTCTGCTTCCTAAATATAGCTAATGAGTTCATATATACAAGCAATAAAGGTTAACATCAACTGTAAGCTATGCCAGTGATTGATGAATACACCACTTCCTTTTTTAAACTTGAATCCAAAGGTTAAAGGTGTCTGAGAATGGTAAAGTATTTCAGGCCTCTTGTGTGTACAAGGAGGAGCTCCAGTTCACAATGTCAGAGCTGACCATATGTGGTAATAAAGTAGCCAATACCTGATTTTCCTGTATTATTGTTTTTCTGGTTAAAAAAAAAAACGGATGTGGCTACTATTTTTAATGGCTATTTAATTGTACAAACTGAATTATACCAGAATTTAGAATTATAGAATATTGCTTGCACTTTATCATCATCATTATTATCCTCAATGTCATTATTACCTGGTCTCACCATCACTCATTTCTCTCATCCACAGGTATGTCTTCTTAATTCAGCATTAAAAGTTCCAGCTTGCAGTTTTTCTGCACCTTTCTTGTTTTATTGGTATGTGTGAATGCATTTCTAATACCTGCTGCTTTCTGGAGACTTTTTGACTCTATTCTCTGTCTCTCTGTATTGTTATTAACACCTGCTAGTTGCAATTAATTTTTCCTGGGAATATAAATTTCAATCTAAAAGTCATTCCTGACCATGGTATTACCCAGTGCATGTTTCTAAGTGCACAAACTAAGTTATACTAAAATGTAACCAAAAAGGAACAAGTTAGACAAGTATTACTGTACTTGTCTAACTCTTGTCAAAATGTTATCCAAAAAGTCCCATTACCTCTTTTCTCCACTCCTTCCAACTCAAAATCTTGTGTATTTGTGGTGGCACTTAGAAAGATGCACTGTCAAGATGGCATCACAGTAGGTGGCTACCTGTGCATCGGCTCTGGCTTTTGACCACCATCACGCCCGTAGCAGCGGCTTGGCATTCTCACTCCTATTGATACATTATTATTGCAGTGCATTAGTATGAACAGGCAATCAGATGGTCACTTGTTCATGCAGCATTATAGTGGAAATTAAAAAAAAATCTATAAAATGCCTCAAAAGCCCCCAACACAAAGACGACATTACAAAAATATGAAAAAGGTAAAAAATAAATAAAATGAAAACACAACATTTAGTTATCACTAGAGATGAGCGAGTATACTCGTCCGAGCTTGATGCTCGTTCGAGTATTAAGGTACTCGAAACGGCTTGTTGCTCGGACGAGTATTTCCCCTGCTCGAGATCGAGCATTTAATTAAAAAAACACAGTGAAGAACAATGAAGAATAGAATAAAAACAGTGAACACAGTGAACACAGGATCATTTAAGTGAAAAAGACAGTGAAGAACACAGTGAAGAATAGATTACAGATGTTCGGCACATCTGCTTACTTGTCGGAAGATACGCGCAGAACGGCAGCAGGGAGACATCAAGCGGCAGGGAGACATCAAGCAGCACGGGGAGACATCGGGCAGCACGGGGGAGACATCGGGCAGCGGGGAGACATCGGGCAGCACGGGGAGACATCGGGCAGCACGGGGAGACATCGGGCAGCACGGGGGAGACATCGGGCAGCACGGGGGAGACATCGGGCAGCGCGGGGAGACATCGGGCAGCTCGGGGAGACATCGGGCAGCACGGGGAGACATCGGGCAGCACGGGGAGACATCGGGCAGCACGGGGGAGACATCGGGCAGCACGGGGAGACATCGGGCAGCACGGGGAGACATCGGGCAGCACGGGGGAGACATCGGGCAGCACGGGGGAGACATCGGGCAGCACGGGGGAGACATCGGGCAGCACGGGGGAGACATCGGGCAGCACGGGGGAGACATCGGGCAGCACGGGGGAGACATCGGGCAGCACGGGGGAGACATCGGGCAGCACAGGGGAGACATCGGGCAGCACGGGGAGACATCGGGCAGCACGGGGGAGACATCGGGCAGCACGGGGGAGACATCGGGCAGCACGGGGTTTCACTGTGTTTTTCACTGCGTTTTTCACTTAAATGATCCTGTGTTCACTGTTTTTATTCTATTCTTCACTGTTCTTCACATCTGTTAACTTGTCAGGAGATAATATACGCGCGGAACAGTGAAGAATAGATTGCAGATGTTTGCATACATCTGATAACTTATCAGAAGACATTCTTTTTCAATTAAATAACACATTTTATTCCTGAACCATGGTCCCTTTGAAAAATGCTCGGGTCTCCCATTGACTTCAATGGGGTTCGTTATTCGAGACGAGCACTCGAGCATCTGGAAAAGTTCGTCTCGAATAACGAGCACCCGAGCATTTTAGTGCTCGCTCATCTCTAGTTATCACCGCATCCCAAAATTCACAATCTATAAAAATAGAAACACAGTTATTCCCGGTGACAAACCTTGTAACAGAAAAATGCACCCAAATGACTGAATTGCCACTTTTTTTGCCATTTTGCGAATATGAATATAAAAAATATTTAAAAAGTTATTGCCGCATAGTAAACACTGCACATATTACACACTGCACGTAGTACACAGGACTGTGGGGACTATTTTACCCCATTTTACCTGGCGGGCAAGCAACCTTACATTAACAATAAAGTAAAACACCTTACCAAGATATATTGGGAAATTGTGGGGTGGCTACAGCTATATTTAATACGATTTTAACATTAATAACTTTATTAACATTTGACCTTTGCCCTTTAAATCTGAATCCTTCTTTAGCCCTTCTTCTTAAGTGCAGTTTGCCCGAATGCCCGAGCATGAGGAGCCAAGCTGCCCCTTCTTCCCGAGGGCAAGGTCCTGACCCGCCAGTTGTGACACCTGAAATATAGAAAAGAAAACCCAGTACCCAAATAACAGTAACATTCTCTTCATAAGAAACCATTCCATTCTTTGGGGAGTGGGGCGGGCGACTTGACTTCTGAAAAGGTAAGACACCTCAAACTACCTCACCCCCCCCCTTGTTCCTTATATTCATAAAACTGCCCCTCCTCTGCAGTGTCCAATCCACGAATTAACTCCCACCTGCTTTTGCCCAACAAAACTCCACTGTCCTGCCACTGACCTCTCTCTCCCTCCCCACAGTCCTAAGCCCTATCGTTAAACATGAATCCTTCTTTAGCCCTTCTTCTTAAGTGCAGCTTGCCCAAATGCCCGAGCATGAGGTGCCAAGCTGCCCCTTCTTCCCAAGGGCAAGGTCCTGACCCACCAAGGAGGTAGCCTGATCCTACTCAGGCTGCCGACCACCCCCCAACAACCTCCTTAAAACCAACTCAACTACATCTTGCAGCTCTGAGAGGAAGACATTGTTGCCGATCTCATTCAAGTGAACCCCATCCGCCAATAAAATATTGGCATTGTTCCCCTCCAGCAAAGTATGCCTAACTGAAACTCCACCCAATGCCATTGCATGATTGGACACCCGCAAATTCAGCAATTTCCTGGATCGCTCTATCGCTTCCATATTGTGGCCACCCTTACACGCAGCTCGGGGAACGATATCGGACCACAAAATGATGCAATCTACGAACAGTTCACGGAACCTGGACAAATCGGTCTTTATGAGAGCAATCAGTTCCCCGATTTTTGCCCGTCCGAGATTGCTCCCCCCTGCACGAAAAATAAGAAGCATAGGACCTGAACACTTTTGGCTTATCTCTACCACCACTGACAAGAGCTGGACCCACCTCAGCCCCCGCACGCCTCTCCAATGAAATTCTGCATCAGGAAGCCCAAGATTCCGACCAAAAACAGAAACAGTAAGAAACATGCAACAACATGGAAATCCCAGAGACCATAAAACGTGCAACCTACACCACCAGCAAATCTGGACAGATATAACCCTTAAAACATCCAGAACGCCATCTACCCAGCCGCCTTATTCCTTCTTCACCCATACCAAGTGCACCCACCTCCGTAGCGGCGCCAATCCGAAATGAATGTGTGCAAAACTCTGTTTCATTAAAGCCCACCACCATAATACACTGCTTAAAAACTGCCTGAAACTTAAAGCATGTTAAAGGTGAACCCTAGGCATGCACTAGAAAAACAGAAACAGAAGAACGCAACGCCATATACTCACCAATGCAGCGAACTGGGCAGAAGTCTCCCGATACAGACCCGAAAGTCAGCCATTGCCCTCTACCCATATGGTCTGTTTTGGATTGTCTTACCCGGACCCTCACCTTATCTCCCATGACCACCACGTCCTCAGTGCGCAGACCTCCCAGACAGGTAGCATTTTTGGACACCAGCTCGCTCACCCTCAGGGCTGCATAGAAGGCCAGGGAAAATGCCGCTTGAAATAACTTGCATTCGTATGTGTCACTGCAAACAGCCTTAACAGCAACCATGAGCCGCTGAAGGAGAGCGAAAGATACTGGTCTCCACATGTCCCTTGTCATTGCCTCCTTGCGCCATCCTTTTAATGCCTGCTGAATTATAAATTGTTTTGTTAAATCTCCAAAACCATGGAGCTTGGACATAAAAGCCACCCCAGCAAGCCTCCTCTTCGTAGTAGCTGCAAAGACCCCTTCCTCCCTTAATGCACCCAGAAAAGATACTGTGACCTGTAACCTGGCACCCACATCCGCTGGGGGAAAACCGTCAGCCAGCCGCAACCACTCTTCCCATGCTTTGCAATGACTACTTTCCATGTAGCTGGAACCACCGAACGCTGTGTTAGATTTAACAGTTGGCCATGACCATCTCCCACAACATTTCGGGGCATGGATCCCCAAACTCCACTTCCCCAGAGTGAAGGCTCCTGAATATGGGAAACTGAAAACGGGACAAGGCGTCAGCCACCACATTCTCAACACCTGGCACATGCTTTGCTCTAAAAGTGATGCTATGTGACAAACAGCGCAACACTAAATGACGCAGCAGCGCCAACACCGGCAAAGAGCTGGAAAACAAACTGTTGACTGCCATTCTCCAACCCCAGAGTTTCCCGGCTACAACAACAGGGAATAATTCCAGCAGTGTCATGTTTTTGTTCAAACCTTTATCCAACCAACAAGACGGCCACTGAGGCGCAGACCAGGAAAAACCAAATACCGCACCAAAACCACAACCTCCTGCCGCATCTGTGAACAGTTGCAGATCCGCATTCCCCATCTCCTCCTGTTGACAAACTTCTCTACCATTAAACGTCTCAATAGGCAGAATCGTTGTCAGTAACTGGCAGGGAGGTCGGTGCTTTTACTTTGTGACTTCATGGATGTGCCATAAATCTATGCCTTGTGCTTTTTTCACCCAAACATTGTGACTTCAAGTCCTCTCATCACTATCCACCACCATTAGAATTTTATTCATTTTCCTAAATACTGAGGGCCAAGGTGGAAGAGAGGGACAGAATCACAACTTTGCCTATTTCTGGCTTACTTAAAGGACATCTACCACCCAGTTGAAGCAATGTAAACTGAGCACACTGTGATACTGGTGTGCGACCCCTCTGGCAGGATCTGATCTTCATTAAGCTTCTTATGCCCTTGTAAAATGCTTTAAAAATTATGCAAATCTTTTGAAAACCAACCAAAAGGTAGATGTCCTTTGAGGCTGCATCAAATGAACAGAAGGACAAAACAGATCACAACGTGACATACTCATCACATTATCCAAAACAGGCCAGAAATGTAAGTATTTGTGGTGCACATCGCCTGCAAAAATGCACCAAATTGTGTAGGTTTTTAATCTATCATTAGGACAATGGAGGTTTCATTGTTGACCTGGGAGTTGCTGTCTGAGGCTTATGGCCCGCACGACCTGCCACCAGATGAGTAGTGAATATGGACACTGGTGCAGGTCTTAGACAGCAAGAAATGAAATGTCAACACAAGTTTTCCTCATCTACAAATTGCTCATTATTCTGATTTCTCTCTTACCAGTTAGTGGATTGAGTTTCCTATGTTCTGCGATCTCCTATGAATCTGTAGATCTTTGTCCGCTCGCATTTCCATAGTAAATTTAGACACATTTGAATAAATGTAAAAAGTCTTCCCAATTGACTGGTGAAGTCTGTGTAGTCTATGGGGTATCAGGATCCTCACAGGAGAGATGGCTGATACTACGGAGGGGGACACCGATGTCCTGTATCTAGGTCTCCTGGTCCTGATGGCTCTCATAGCCGGATTGGTGGTACATTCATTTATTATAGGAGTCAATGTCCGTGACTGGTGGAGAGGAAGATCAGTGACTCCTGTTGACCACATTGTGACTTCTCTTGGGATCTCAAGGATCTTCACTCAATTTGCTGTGACCCTGGTCTTCTTTCTGGTTATACTGTTCCCAAAAAGCCCAATTTTACAAATTTCTACAGATGTGATCGATGCAGTTTATGATATCATGGCTGTCAACAATTTTTGTTTAACATCTCTTCTCTCCATTGTCCTCTGTCTGAACATCTCCAACCTCCACACCACACTGTTCCTGTATCTGAGGAGGATGATATCACACAGGACTGGTCGTCTCATTGTAGCCTCAGGCATTTATTCTGTTTTGAAGACTTTCTTAATTTTGTTAATGGCTAACACTACAAACTGCAATTCCGCGACACACAATACCACCAGGGATAGTCTATCCAAGTGCATTTATATAAATTCTATTTACAATATTATTACCGGAACTTTCATCCCTCTGCTCTTCTATTTAACCTCCTCAGTTCTCCTCTTCATCTCATTGTATCATCACACAACAAGGATGAAGATGAGCAGTAACTTATCCATCAACCTGGAGACATATTACTCAACGATGAGATTTGTAGGCTTCACTTTCCTATATAAGACCATGTACTTCTTTGGAAATATTAGTGCTTTTATGCATTACTTCTTTTACTGTGTGACACTTGATTGGCTTTACCTTGTCTTGGAATTTCTTCCAGTTCTTCATTCCTCCTACCTGATCTATAGAACGGCCAAACTCAGGAATCAAATGTCCAAGGTTCTTCAGAATCTAGTGGATTTTGTGCTCCAAAGGAAAATTATGGAGACTGTAGAGAGCGTAGAAATAGTAGCTAGAGAGGTTGGATGGTGATATTTGTAGTAAAGTAATGTGGGTCCCATAGGAGAAGATAGAGTTTGATAATGTAGATGTGTCTAAGTCCTAGGCAGAAATTTTAATTGATTGCTTTGAAGCCACTTTTACAGTCAGTATTTGTTCAGTATTTTGTTCAGTAAGGCCAAAGATCTTCTGATTTTAACTTTCAGATACTGACGTGAAATAGTGATTAAATACTGACAGAAGGGAACTGGCCTAATATTGCTAAATAGCTGTCATTGGTAGGACCTGCACACAGGGTCATTGTCTGTTGTTGACCGTAATCTACATCTTTGGAAAATGTGTACCAAATCAGCCAAGGTCTTCAGCTTACAGGGGTACCCATCTTTAACTCAAATTAAAGTTGGCTGCCATTATTTGCTTAAAGAGGTTGACCGGAATATGCCATTAATATTTATTGTTGAGGATACAGAGCCACGGCAATCAGTGTCTGTTACAGAGGCTTGTAGACATATGGACATCGATCAGGAGGCAACTGACTCAGTGTCCTTTTTGTGGCCAGGAGCCATAGGTACAGTGCCATTCACTTTCTGTGGAAGCCAAAGGGCTCTGTACAGCTGATGAGTTCAGTGGTCCAGTGCAACCAGGCTATTCCACGCCCCAGTAGCCTCTGCAGGTAATTTACATATTGTTAAAGAAAGTTTTTAACAAGTTGTGTTAGGTTCCAGGATTATTAAATTAAAGATCAGGCCAGAGGCAGGAGGAGGAATCTACCATCACATCTACATCTCAAACAACAAACTTTAATCAAAGAGTATAACATTTGTCAAAGAGAATATAGATTTTTGAGTTATGGTGCATCCTTTTCTTGAGGCAACTACAGATATCACTCTGTAGACAGGAAATGACCTTTCAAAATAACTTAGCTTATACCCAGGTTTATAAGGTAAGTTTTTTAGCACAATTTTTGTGCTGAAAAAGCCCTGCTAAGCTTATCCGTGAGTATATAAAAAATAAACTCAACCTCTGGGACTCACCCTCGGTGTTCCCTTCTCTCCAGCATCACCTCTTCTGGATTTTGTGTTCCCTTTAGCGTGGGCAGATGCACAGCTATATGTTCTTTCGAACACACATCACCAGTCACATCATAGTGTGTGCACAAACATAACAATCTGCCCCCAAATCTGGGAACCGGAAGACCAGATGAGGAGATGCAGGGAGAAGAGGTCACCGAAGGTGGGCGCTGGAGGGTGAGTACTAAGTTTACTATGTAAATGTGATATTAACACAATGGGCGCATGGTCTTCAATAACCTGGTGCCCCCCGCACTACTCGGATCATTTTTTAGGTACATCTTTAATATACAGTGTGAGACACAATTCTGTTGAGTCGCTGTATAAAATGTGATGCAAACTCTGACCCTTTAGGTTCCCCTTTTTTTGTCTTGTCGGACACAGAGCAGCCGCAAATCTGTACTTGTCTGTATGTAACCCAACACAAGGCTTGTCCTACTTGTCAGCATGTCTGATAACCCAAGTCTATCACCACTCATAACTTCAAGAACAAACAATCCAGAGTTCCTGACATTCATCCCAACAAAGTTAATCACAATAGTGCCAACCCCTTTGACTGTTTTTTCCATAAAGTCAGGGTCCAGGTGAATAGGGGGCCAAGAACGGCAGCAGGCGATGTCACAAAGATAACCTTCGAAATTAAGATGTTGGCAGTAGAGGAGAGTGCTACAAGTGTGTACCATCGATTAGCCCTGGAGAGGATGAGGGAGTGGTCAACCAACCATGGCTTCCTGTTAGGACAGGAAATGACCTCTGAAAGCGGAGAGTAATCATGTAGCTTGGCATAAGGTAGACCATGAAGAAAGGGATCAAGTGACCTTGGAAAATTAGGAAAGGTGAAAAAGATGGTGACCGAGGTCAGGTGACTGAAACAGCATATGGGTAGGTGCTGGGAAGTGTCCTTCCACTGAAAGCGTTATTTCCAGGTTTATCTTATCTATGGGTCTTCACTTAGTCCTTGCACTATTGCTGTGCAAACAATTTTTTTACCAGACTCCTTTACCATTGTGGTCAGATTTGTTTTTTTATTATTATTTACATCAGAAATGTGTGCGATTCACTTCCTATCTGATTTCTGTGTGATGTATGTGTCAAGTTTGTTTTTTTAAGATTTTAATAAATTTGGTTTGGTGTAATGAATGTAAAAAAATGATTGAAAGAATATAAGAATATATTAAAAATATATAATAAAAAATACTCAAGGATGCAGTGGTTTTTTTTTCAGATCTTGAACTTCAGTTTTTAAGGATTAAACTGATTACTTGAAATCACAGCAGCCTCTATGGACTTCTACTCCTCCCCATCCTCCATGGAGGTATGGTGTGATTTCATGTAATCAGATACATACATGTGGTAGACGGTACATTACGTAAGAGACCTTAGAGGACATCACCCTGGTCACATGACACTCAGTGTTCAATGAAGTAGCAGAGCTCCAGTAAGGCACTGTGTAAAACATTTTTCTATTCCTAATAATTAGTAAACAGAGCTGTGTATATCTATAGCTGAATATTGGTAGATGGTCACTAAGTACTGGGTCCATACAGCAGCCTCTCCTGGCAGTAAGACAATCAGGAGACAGGGAAGTGCAAGTAAAATTTAAAAGGCATTACTCTATTAATATCATTGCACTCACAATAAGTGAGTTGCATAGAAGTTGTCAAACTAATTTTTTTATCATCGCCTCCATGGAAAGGAACAATTTAGGGATAAGGGAGATGCTTATTAATCCTTTCATGTAAATTGTGGTCACATCTGTTTCCATGGTACATTTGTATCGGGTGAAATCAGTTTTCATTATTTGTACATATTTTCTATTTACTAAAAAATGACATTTGGTAACTTATAGCTAAACTTCCCAACACAAACTCAATATGACAGGAATCTGAGCATTCTAAGCTTGGGAGAGATCCAAGTGCTCCAAGTGATCCACGTGCCACCATTATTGTGCACTAGCTCAGATTACTCATTATTTACTCATTGTTTAAGGGTCCCTACTAAGATTGAGCTGACCCAAACTGAAATGTTTGAGTTTGTGTTGAACCCGGAGCCAGGGGCCTGAACCAGGACTTCAGGTAGAAGTTTAGGTTTGGAAATTCAGGCTTAGCCCACCTGTAACACCTGAGGTTGATGTTGGCATTGATCGCAGGTGTTAACTCTTTAAATGGGATGCGATAGTCCTAGAAAAAATAGTGGTTCACACACACCACCGGCATTTATAGGCTTAAAGGGGTTGTCCAAGGGTTTAAAAATGCCCTAGAGTGGCCAGGATGGGGCGGGTTAAAAAAAATAAACATGTACTTACCTCTGTGGTCCCTCCCGGCCTCCAACACTGCGATCTCTCCACTCCGTGCACCATGTAAACAAACAGGGGCACGGAAGCCGCGCTGGGCCCTATAAATTAATAAAATTTTTAATAATAATAATAATTGTCTCAATAATTACAATAATAATCTCAGAGAAGATCCCTCTCTATATATCAGGGCATTAAGTCTGTGTCACAGCTCTTAGTTACCAAAAATCCTCAGCTAGATAATCACTGAGCTTATAGCTTAGTGGATAGAGGCTCGGTGTCTCTATGGCAGTTGGACAGTAGAGGGTCTGGGTTTGAATCTTAGGTTGGGCATAAATTTATTTAATTGAAACTTGTGTCTGGGGGAACCCTAGAAAATGTGGAGACCCATATATGGACAGATGGTGATCTCTCCCTGATGACATGGTCCCTGTTCTCCGCTAACCCAGCACATATCTCAAAAGGATTCCCTGCCCGATGTCTGTAGGAGCCATTCAGTATTGCAGGTTCAGGCTTTGAAAGTATTTACTAGGCAGGACACAGACTCGGGACAACCCCAGCCAGTGCCGGGACCTGGAGGGAATATCCGGGACTATCTACCAGCTGCCCGTGACCGCGGGGCAGCGGTAAAAAAAATTGGACTGTCCCGGCCAATCTGGGACAGTTGGGAGCTATGCATGGTCACCCACGATAATACTGAATACTGCAAGAGTGTTCATGAGAAAGACATCTCACAGTTATAATTGGGGTGACAGCTAAACAAGAAAAAAAGGAGTGGGCCATGATGAGCACATTGAGCACATTTCAAGGTTCCCAAAATTCCAACAAATTGTGGACATCGTGGGAAAACAGGGCTGGTGAGAACAGATCACAGTAGTGCCAAAATGGGTGATCCTATTATCATACTGTGAAACTGCCCAAGCAGAAATACAGTGAGTGCTCAGTGAGTGGAAGGGGATTTATGAGCTTTATCAAGAAAATATTAGGTTTGCTAGAAATTATGTGATGTTCTGCATATACTCTGCAGTGTCTTGGAAACCAGCCCCAGTAGGTGCCATGTGCAAACTTCTGAGAGCTGACTTGTAGACCCTTGTAGACATGTCTGATTTATCTCTGTCCAGGAGGATCGGACCTGGACGTTTCATATTCTGAAGCTATGCAGGATGTTGTCTGCATGGTATGACATCTGCAACATCCCCCACCGGGGCCTAGCCTTTTCTTAGGGCCTGAAGGCAGCCAGGGCCCAGAATACTGGAGTGGCTGGTGGTTGCGGCCTAGGCACGCTGTGTTGCAGTGCTCGGTATGGGGTCTGGAGGGCTGTCTTACTGCAGGTCACCAGCATGTGGTGTGTGCAATAAATATGGAGGGAGAGGCTGATGTACTGGTTCTCCCTGGGGCAACCCCTTAGTGTCCATAGTATATGTCCCTGGGTAATGGATGGGGGAGCACATTATGGTGATACAGCCGTATCCAAGAATCAGACGGAGGCAACGTTGTGTAAAATAACTCATGGTTCTTTATTAGAACAACTGCAGGGAACAGATTCCGGATTACAGGATGATTCCGGATTACTGGAGTGGTCATGGTAAGTGATCCTCAGGAGTAGATTCACCAGCCTGGTAGTAGATAGAGGCTGGGATGTAGCTGTGTCCAGTACTGGATGCTACACATAGAACTACCTGGGTAGTAGTTTTATGTGTAGCACTTAGGGTGGGCTACACGCTGTCTCTCTGGTCACTGTCAGATCTGTGCTCTCTGGGAGAGCTGGGGCCTAGGAGGCCTGTGGTAAGAGCATGTGCTCTAAGGTCTCTCTTGTAAGAGAGCTGGGTTCCAAAAGGACTTGCCCCTTCCTGTCCAGGCGTTTTGTTAAACCCTGGTCAGGTGGTGGCTCACTCTCCAATCACACTCCAGTTCACATGAAGGAATAGAATTGGACAATAACTTTAGTAAGCTTAACCCTTGCCTGAACAGGCAGTATCTACAGCTGATAATTACCTTAATTGACTGCATTACCCTAAAGGTGAGTTGATCAGACTCCCCTAGAGGGGTCTTACAGGTACAGGGCCTTATTCGCAAGCACTCCCTTCCCTTTATTTTGGCAGGGGTGTTGCACATCCAAGACAACATCATCTCCAACATGGCATTAAAGAGGGTACATTACATGAGCCTCATGTATTCTCAATGTGTATCTGTATTCCTTTAATAATGTAATATCTGTATAACTGCACATATACGAAAGCATGACCAAATTAGAAAAAAACAATCACAACCAAGCATTATACATGCTCCTCCCTCTTAAGCTAGATAAAATATTCTGTAGTTCAGTTATATATCACAGATCTTTGGTATAGTGACTGTCTCTTTGTTGTTGATCCCCGAGCTGCTGGTGCTAAGAATTACTGCTATTCTAAATTGGAGCTGGGTGGACCTCAAGGCATAGTGGGCTAAAAATTAAAATGAAATTTGTATTTTTTAGACAAGCTAGCATATCTGTATATATACTTTTTATATACACTTAATTATGTTTGCTCATAGTGATGACTGCCAAGTTCCACAGAAGGTGAATTTGGTTTGGGACCCAGACATCAGCACAGACATGAACCCTATTGAAATCAATGGTCCAGTCACCCTAAGGTGCAGAAGCTGACCGTGCTCTTGTCAAAGTTTTTGGTACTGCAGTCTCTCCCTTTCCAAGTCGTGGACTCTGCACCCTTCAGAGAACTAATGGCTTGTGCTGAACCAAGGTGGAGAGTTCCAAGCCGCAATTTTTTTTCACCAATATGTAGAACAGAAGGTGGGCCAGTCCTTGAGCTTATCAGTTTCTTCCAAGGTGCACAGCAGTGTGGACGTGTGGAGCTGTAACTATGGTCAGGGCCAGTACATGTCCTTTACATCCCACTGGGTGAATGTACTTCCCGCCCTGCCACACCAACAACTGCCACAAGAGACGCCGCTTTCTCCTCCACGTTGTCAAACTGCTGCTCCTTCGCCAGTGTCCGCCTCCTCCTTCTCCACCACCACCTCAGCCTCCACAAGTTCTGCTCCTTCATACCACATGTGCAGGGCACAGCGGTGTCACGCAGTTCTACTCCTGGTTTGCCTGGGCGAACGAAGTCACACAAGGGAGGAACTGCTCCGCGTCATGCAAGAAGAAATCAATGTGTGGCTTTCTCTGCGACAACTAAAAATCGGAACCATGGTGACAGACAATGGGAGGAACATGGTGTCCATGCTGCACCGAGGAGGTATGGTCCATGCACCCTGCATGGCGGACGTGTTCAATCTGGTAGTCAACAAGTTCCTGAAGTCCTACACCCATCTGCAAGACATTCTAAAAATGGCCAGGACACTGTGCAGGCAGTTCAGGCATTCTTACAAAGCCAAGCACCCCCTCCTCGAGTTGCAGTGCCAGAACGGTCTACCCCAACATAGTCTGCGATGTTTCCACCCATTGGAATTCCAGCCTCCATATGTTAGACCGCCTGTATGAACAGAGAAAAGCCATTAATGATTTTTTGATAATGCAAGCGGATCGGAGTTCTCCCCTGTGTAACTTTGATGTCAGCCACTGGCAGCTCATGCGTGACACCTACCGTTTGCTCAGGCGGAAGCCTCTTGATGTATCGGGCTGCGACTATGCAGCAGCGGGGCTATCATACGCTGGCGCAGGAGTGCCGATACATATGCCCCATTGTGCCCTTAAGATATTGCTGGATGATGCGGGACCAGCAAACTGTAATGCAGCAGCACATTTATGCTTTTGATGGAACTTCAAACTGTAATGCGACAGAACCTTTTAAATTTTGGTGGGACTGCAAACAATGCAGCAGCCTTTGAGATTTTGATGAAAATGCGATATATCATTCGACAGCAACTTTAAGAGTTTGAGGGAACTGCAAACTATGCTGACATTGTGCCTTCAGGATATTGCTGGATGATATTGCTGTAAATGCTGATAGTACTATGTTTGACCCTGCAACAGTCTCCATCAGTAGCTCAATAAAGTTCTTTACAGTTTTGCTAAAAAGGATAATTATTTCACATTTCCTCTTGTCGCTAATCACAGCAGTCTTCCGTCCCTACCAAACTGACCTGATAAGGGCAATTGTTGGTATTTGAGAAGTCCCTGCCTATTTGACTGAACCTGTGAAAAGCAGCACAATCTCATTAACTCGGACTCCTGACTAGACGTGGACCCTGCTCTTATACTACAGAGACTTTGGGGGTTATGGCTCCCAAACTTGCTGGGTCTTTAATCACTAATCAGTAGTTAAAATGAACACTCTCTCTATTTGCAGTACATCAGTGTCCCCCTCTGTAGTATCCGCCATCACTCCTGTACTATGAGGATCCTGATAACACAGATGAACTTTCCATTCAGTTTAAAGACAAATCCATTATATTTATTCAAATATTCTATATTCACAGTGGAAATCCAGACAGCCTGCCCGAGACCTGAGATGGAACAAGTCTACAATTACATAGCAGATCACGTAACATGGGAAGATCCTCTTACACTTGGCACAAAAGGAAAGGAAAAATCCAAATATGTGATTTTGTAAAAGAAACAACTTATCTCATCCATGTATATGGTGCCTGTACGATAGCAATGCTGATTAGTATTATCATTCTTTATTCATAGAAGCCTAATTATTCCAAGGTGCTGGACGCTTCATTTGGGGTTAACATACTGTGTATTACTTGAAAAGATAAAATAGTACATAGGAGGGATCTGTTCTGCTGATGGAAGGAACCTATTATTCATGTGACCCCCAGGCAGTGCCCTCTTAGTACAGAGCTGTATCCATGTGACCCTCGGGCAGTGCCCTCTTAGTATTGCAGGGCTATATACATGTGACCCTCAGGCAGTGCCCTCGTAGTACTACAGAGCTGCATCCATGTGACTCTAAGGCAGTGCTCTCTCAGTACTACAGAGCTGTATCCATGTGACCCTCGGGCAGTGCCCTCTTAGTACTACAGAGCTGCATCCATGTGACTCTAAGGCAGTGCTCTCTCAGTACTACAGAGCTGTTTCCATGTGACTCCCAGGCAATGGCCTCTTAGTATTACAGAGCTGTATCCATGTGACCCCCAGGCAATGCCCTCTTAGTACTACAGAGCTGTATCCATGTGACCCCCAGGCAATGCCCTCTTAGTACTACAGAGCTGAATCCATGTGATCCTCGGGCAGTGCTCTCTTATTACTGCAGGGCTGTATCCATCTGACCCTCAGTAAGTTCCCTCTTAGTATTACAGAGCTGAATCCATGTGACCCCCAGTCAATGCCCTCTTAGTACTACAGAGCTGAATCCATGTGATCCTCAGTCAATGCCCTCTTAGTATTGCAGGGCTATATACATGTGACCCTCAGGCAGTGCCCTCTTAGTACTGCAGGGCTATATACATGTGACCCTCAGGCAGTGCCCTCTTAGTACTGCAGGGCTATAAACATATAACCCTAAGGCAGTGCTCTCTTAGTACTAAAGAGCTGTATCCATGTGACCCCCAGGCAGTGCCCTATTAGTACTGTAAGGCTGTATCCATGTGACCCCCAGGCAGTTGCCCTCTTACTATTGCAGGGCTGTATCCATGTGACCCTCAGGCAGTGCCCTCTTAGTACTGCAGGGCTGTATCCCTGTGACCCCCAGGCAATGCCCTCTTAGTATTACAGCTTGGATCCATGTGACCCTCAGGCAGTGCCCTATTAGTACTAAAGAGCTGTATCCATGTTACTCTCAGGCAGTGCCTTCTTAGTACTACAGGGCTGTTTCCATGTGACCCACAGGAAGTGCTCTTTTAGTACTGAAGGGCTATATCCATATGACCCTCGGGCAGTGCCATTGATAAGGGCATCCTCTACACCTAGAGGAGAGGCGGTTCTACCAACACCATAGACAGGAGGCATCTTCTACACCTAGAGGAGAGGAGGTTCTACCATCAACATAGACAGGGGGTATCCTTTACATCTAGAGGAGAGGTAGTTCTACCATCACCATAGACAGGTGGCATCCTCCACACCTAGAGGAGAGATGGCTCTACCATCACCATAGACAGGGAACATCCTCTACACCTAGAGGAGAGGCGATTCTACCATTACCATAGACAGGGGACATCCTCTACACCTAGAGGAAAGGTGGTTCTACCAACACTATAGACAGGGGGCATCCTCTACACCTAGAGGCGCGGAGGTTCTACCACCACCATAGACACGGGGCATCCTCTACACCTAGAGGAGAGGAGGTTCTACCATCACCAAAGACAGGGGGGATCCTCTACACCTAGAGGAGGTTCTACCATCACCATAGACACGGGGCATCCTCTACACCTAGAGGAGAGGAGGTTCTACCATCACAATAGACAGGGGGTGTCCTCTACACCTAGAGGAAAGGAGGTTCTACCATCACCATAGACAGGGGGCATCCTCTACACCTAGAGGAGAAGAGGTTCTACCATTACCATAGACAGGGGGCATCCTCTACACCTAGAGAAGAGGTGGTTCTACCATCACAATAGACAGGTGGCATCCTCCACAAACCAGAGGAGAGGCGGTTCTACCAGCACCATAGACAGGGGGCATCTTCTACACCTAAAGGAGAGGTGGTTCTACCATCACTATAGACAAAGGGCATCCTCTACACCTAGAGGAGAGGCGATTCTACCATTACCATAGACAGGGGACATCCTCTACACCTAGAGGAAAGGTGGTTCTACCAACACTATAGACAGGGGGCATCCTCTACACCTAGAGGCGCGGAGGTTCTACCACCACCATAGACACGGGGCATCCTCTACACCTAGAGGAGAGGAGGTTCTACCATCACCAAAGACAGGGGGGATCCTCTACACCTAGAGGAGGTTCTACCATCACCATAGACACGGGGCATCCTCTACACCTAGAGGAGAGGAGGTTCTACCATCACAATAGACAGGGGGTGTCCTCTACACCTAGAGGAAAGGAGGTTCTACCATCACCATAGACAGGGGGCATCCTCTACACCTAGAGGAGAAGAGGTTCTACCATTACCATAGACAGGGGGCATCCTCTACACCTAGAGAAGAGGTGGTTCTACCATCACAATAGACAGGTGGCATCCTCCACAAACCAGAGGAGAGGCGGTTCTACCAGCACCATAGACAGGGGGCATCTTCTACACCTAAAGGAGAGGTGGTTCTACCATCACTATAGACAAAGGGCATCCTCTACACCTAGAGGAGAGGCAGTTCTACCATCACCATAGACAGGAGGCATCCTCTACACTTAGAGGAGAGGCAGTTCTACCATCACCATAGATGGCGAGCATCCTGTACACCTAGAGGATGGGTGATTACAGCTTCCTTAGGTACCTTGGAGAGGTAAGTGGGATTATATCTTCTGACTCACTTCTGTTTACTCTTCTTTTTGGCACCCCTCTTTTGCTTTTTCTCAAGCCACACCCAATTATCCATAATCTCATAAATAGAATCCTCCTGAACTTCTTGTCCGATATATCAGCAGGTTTGGTCTGCAGGGCATCAGATTCTCTAGATGCCTTAGCTGAGCAGGCTTCTTTTTACTGTCTCCTATCCCTGGCCAATTAGTTCCTCCGAAACTTCTTAACTCTCCTACAGTAGATAATGCCTCATGGACTTCATTCACTGGGGCTGAGCCTACATCAGCTAACAAGAAACACACTAGCAGAGCTGCACTCACTATTCTGCAGCTATACTCGCTATGTACATACATGTACATGCAGTCTATTATGTAGGATATAGGTTGGGGGAGCTAAGAGGGTGACGGAGTGCGTATTAGACACTGATCTGAACTTTGTAACTTTGGCTTTACCAATGACTAGTGTGTTTGGTTTTATTCATATTAGTGCAGTTTGTAGGGGTATCATAGCATCATAGTATATAAGGCCAGAAAAAGTCCATCAAGTCCAACCTTTAAGAATTAAATAAATGTTTTATCCCCATAACCCATGATATTTTTTCTCTCCAGAAAGGCATCTAGGCCCCTGTTCACGTACATAGAGTCCGCCATAACAACCTCCTGTGGCAGAGACTTCCATAGTCTCACTGCTCTTACAGTAAAGAACATTTGTCTATGTTGATGGTAGAATCGCCTCTCCTCTAGGTGTAGAGGATGCCCCCTGTCTATGGTGATGATAAAGCCGCCTCTCCTCTAGGTGTAGAGGATGCCCCTGTCTACGGTAATGGTAGAACCTCTTCCCCTCTAGGTGTGAAGGATGCCCCCTGTCTATGGTTATGTTAGAACCTCCTCCCCTCAAGGTGTAGAGGATGCCCCCTGTCTATAGTGATGTTAGAACCTCCTCTCCTCTAGGTGTAGAATATGCCCCCGTCTATGTTGATGGTAGAACCTCCTCTCCTCTAGGTGTAGAGGATGCTCCCTGTCTATGGTGATGGTAGATCTGCCAATCCTCTAGGTGTAGAGGTTTCCTCCTGCCTATGGTAATGGTAGAACCTCCTCTAGGTGTAGAGGATGCCCCCTGTCTATGGTGATGGTAGAATTACCTCTCCTCTAGGTGTAGAGGTTTCCCCCTGCCTATGGTGATGGTAGAACCACCTCTAGGTGTAGAGGATGCCCCCTGTCTATGGTGATGGTAGAATTACCTCTCCTCTAGGTGTAGAGGATGCCTCCTGTCTATGGTGATGGTAGAGCCCCCTGTCATCTAGGTGTAGAGGATGTCCCCTGTCTATGGTGATGGTAGAACCTCCTCTCCTCTAGGTGTAGAGAATGCCCCCTGTCTATGTTGATGGTAGAACCTCCTCTCCTTTAGGTGTAGAGGATGCCCCCTGTCTATGGTGATGGTAGAACCGCCTCTCCTCTAAGTGTAGAGGATACCCCCTGTCTATGGTGATGGTAGAGCCCCCTGTCATCTAGGTGTAGAGGTTTCCCCTGCCTATGGTAATGGTAGAACCTCCTCTCCTCTAGGTGTAGAGGATGCCTCCTGTCTATGGTGATGGTAGAATTACCTCTCCTCTAGGTGTAGATGATGCCCCTGTCTATGGTGATGGTAGAATCGCCTCTCCTCTAGGCGTAGAGGATGCCCCCTGTCTATGGTGATGGTAGAATCGCCTCTCCTCTAGGTGTAGAGGATGCCTCCTGTCTATGGTGATGGTAGAATCGCCTCTCCTCTAGGTGTAGAGGATGCCTCCTGTCTATGGAGATGATAGAACCTCCTCTCCTCTAGGTGTAGAGGATGCCCCCTGTCTATGGTGATGGTAGGACCACCTCTCCTCTAGGTGTAGAGGATGCCCCCTGTCTATGGTGATGGTAGAATCGCCTCTCCTCTAGGTGTAGAGGATGCCTCCTGTCTATGGTGATGGTAGAATCGCCTCTCCTCTAGGTGTAGAGGATGCCTCCTGTCTATGGAGATGATAGAACCTCCTCTCCTCTAGGTGTAGAGGATGCCCCCTTGTCTTGGTCACAGGCCTAGGTATAAAGAGATCTTTGGAGAGTTCTAGGTACTGTCCGTTCAGGTATTTGCACATTGTAATGAGGTCTCCCCTCAGTCGTCTTTTTTCTAAACTGAATAATCCCAAATTCTGTAATCTGTCAGTGTATTATAGTTCCCCATTCCCCTAATAATCCTGGTTGCTCTCCTCTGCACCCGTTGCAGCTCTACTATGAGTGATATAAATGGCATGTAGCATTCTTGTTTTGTTCTTGTACCAGCTTTGGAATGAACATCCTATGTTATGTGATCTCCGTGCTTTTGTAGACTTGTGTTGGTTCAGAATCTATCTGATGGTCTACGTGATGTCATTTGCATTTTTATTTTGCATTTCTTTTTGGGTTTAATGGATATGCGCTCATTCTGCTGTTACTGTATGATTGTTTCTGGTTACAGTCTTTGCATAATAATAAAAAGTAAAGTAATATTTGCATAAAGTTGCTCTTTGATGCGTTCCCTGTGTTATCGGGATCCTCCTAGCCCAGCAGAAATGGCTGATACTACAGAGGGGGACACTGATGTCCTGTATCTGGGTGTCCTGGTCCTGGCACTGATGGCTCTCATAGCCGGACTGGTGATACATTCATTTATTATAGGAGTCAATGTCAGTGACTGGTGGAGAGGAAGATCAGTGACTCCTGTTGACCTCATTGTAACTTCTCTTGGGATTTCCCGGATTGGTGCTCAGTCTGTCGTAACTGTATATTTGTTTCTGGTTACAGTCTTTTTTAGCAGTTTGGATTCAGCTTTACCTCTGTTTTTTTTGGATGCGTTATATGATTTCTTTGTTTTTACCAATTTTTGGTTAACATCTCTGCTCTCCATTGTCTTGTGCCTGAAGATCTCCAACCTCCACACCCGGCTGTTCTTGTATCTGCGGAAGATGATATCACACAGGACTGGTCGTCTCATTGTAGCCTCAGTCATTTTCTCTGGATTATACAGTTCTATCACCTTATTGATGGCTATTACTAATAACACCGGTAATAGTGGAACATACAATGTAACTACAAATGATACATTCACCAATTGTGTAAATAAGAATTCAATGTACATTATTACCGTTGGATCCTTCATCCCAATGATTTCCTATTTCACCTCCTCGGTTCTCCTCTTCGTCTCGTTGTATCATCACACAACAAGGATGAAGATGAGCAGTAATTTATCCATCAACCTGGAGACATATTACTCAGCGATGAGACTTGTGTCCTTCACTTTCCTATATAACATTTTATACTTTGTTGGTCACTTTTTCTGTGTTTTTTATTACTTTTATTACTGTGTTGGCACCTTATGGCTTTATTTCGCTGTGGGTTTTTTACCAGCTCTACATTCCTCCTACCTGATCTACAAAACGGCAAAACTCAGGAACCAGATGTCCAAGGTTCTCCAAGGTTACAGTACTATATCTAATAATAAATATATCACACATAACTAGGAGCCATTGGTAGGTTGACCACTTTATAAAAATTATTTGATAAATGATATTGGTTACGACCATTTAGAATGTACTAGTTAATTGAGTATTGTGGGATGTTTAATATTGCACCTTCCCCTCTCCCCTTTCAGACTGAAACTCATAAATAGAATGTAACGGGAGACAATTTAATGCAAACATCGCCCGAATATCCAATTTATGATATAGTGACTAGTACTTACAAGGTGCATGCACATAGCCTCCTGACATCCGATGTACTTCGTTGCCGGCAGGCTGTATTATTCTATCTCCCTGCGCATGCGCAATACCACCTAGCAGACTGTACTAAGTCCCGGCGCATGCGCACAGCCTTCTGGCATCCGATGGATTTCGTTGTCGACAGGCTGAGTAGACAGTATCAGTAGACTGGTACTAAGATTTCGCGCATGCGCGTACTTTCCGAGGTATCGCGGTAATTCGCGGTACTTCCGCGTATGTCGTGGCTGATATCATCAGGGATGGACGTCACCTACTGATGTCCTCAGAGGCTGGCGGTATCCAATCAAATAAGGTAGTAGCACTGTTTCATAAACTAGCACCAATTGTTGAGTGAGTCTTCTATGTTGACATTCCTCTATCCAATCAAAACGAGCCGTTTGGATAGTTGATTGGCGAATAAGGTCGGGGGCCCTGTGGGTGTCACTGGCCGTGCCCAAATATCTCTGAACCAATGAGTTCATAGTCATAGGGTATGGGAGTCACTTCCTGTATACTGTGAACCACCTTTGATGACCTTCTGAGCACTTATTGGTCAGCAGAGTAGTCAATACCACAGTGCTAGGCAACCCCAGTGTTAACTAAGAACTATTGGTGCTTATTGACAAGTAGTCCCACCCCAAGCTATATATACCTACCCTGGCTCCTCCCACAAACCATTAGCCCCGATCCCCTGATGACGCTGGTTATCCGGCGAAACATGTCGGGGGGGCTATTGTCTGGCTTTTAATTTGACTTGTCTGAGGCTGCTATAGTAACGGGTCACTGCAGAGACCCGCTTATGTACTTATAGGCCGAGTGAATACTCAGTATTGCAAATGATATTAGGGTAACTAGTAGCCTCATACCTGCGGATTTTAAAATAATAAGTGTGATAAACAATCTATTATAATTTTTATAGATAAAAGTTATGTTTTAGGCCTGACCGTTAAGGCTCTATCCTGTCTTAGGACAGTTTTGTAAATAGACTAGCATTTCACCTTGGCAGTCCTAAAAGGGCTCTCTTTGTGATTTGAAGGTTCTCCAGAAGGTCATGGATTTCTTATCCCAAATAAAAGTCGCAGAGATTTCAGAGAACATAGAATTAGTAGCTCAATAAGGAAACTGTCAATGAGTGTAGTCATATCACTGAGGAGATTCCCATATATTCTTCTACTGGATAAAAAGTTGTACAGTAGTTCATTATAGATGTATCATGTCTAGCCAAATCATGAAAAGGAGTTGGTTTTATGCTTAAACTGTGAATGACTGGTGGAGAGGAAGATATTTTCATGAGAATTCATGTCAAAAAGGAAGGTCACCCTCCAATATATTCAATTACCGTTTGCCTCGGGGAAATTTATTGTGTATTTGTGTATTTCAAGTAACCAAAAGAGAATAAGGACCTCAGTTTACAATGGTGAACCGAAATTATCTGCTCCCTGAGGCGAACTATAAAATTGCCACTGGAAAAAGGTCCTTAGTCAAAAATAGTAACTTCCTTTATTATAACATATTAATCTGTGGTGACTTAGCGCTCAGCGTGTGATATATCGGATGCTGAGCCGATGTTGGTTCAGCTCAAGATCTGAGCCGAACTGGCATCGGGAAACACGGGGTGCTGGCTATAACTAATAGCCGGCATCCCAGTGTAACACCCGCGGTCGGAGTGGGCTCCGATTGCGGGTGTTTAACCCATTAAATGCTGTGGTCAGCGCGAGCGCTGCATTTAACATGCCTTTGGGGGTCTTTCCCCTAGGATCACCCCCCCCTAGGGGGGGGGGCATTGCTATGGCATCTCTGGGGTCTGATCGGGACCCCAGAGATGCCTGCAGGCAGTGCCAGTAAGATGGCGTCTATGACATCATTTTACAGGCAGAGTGTCAGGCTGACACTGCTAATACCCTGCAATACATCAGTATTGCAGAGTATTATCATGAACAAGCAATCAGGTGATTGCTTGTTCATGTCCCATGCTGGAAAAAGTGAAAAAGTTAAACAAATAAAATAAATTAATAAATCACTAAAAATGCCCTTTAGCCCCATAACATTTAAAGAGACATATAACGCTAAAAAAAAAGTCTAAATCATAAGACAAACCCCATGTATATAGTATCACCACGTACGTAACAACCAGTATAAATAAAACGAAATAATTATTGAACCCGCGCGATGAACGCCGTTAAAAAAACAGTTTTAAACCTGCCAAAAATTATTATTTTTACCCCTTTGAATCCCACAAAAAAATGCAATAAAAAGTGATAAAAAAAACATATGTACTCCAGATTTGATACTGTTGCAAAGTACAACATCTCCCGCAAAAAACAAGCCATCAAAGTAAAAATGTTATGCCACTTGGATGATGGCAATGCAAAAATGATAGATTCCCAAATTAGGGTTTGATTTGGCAAATTTAGTAAAACGTAAGAAAAAATATTCAAGTCTGGTATCCCCGTTTTCGAATCGACCCATAGAATTAAGATAACATGATTATTAGGCTATACGGGGAACACCAAAAAAAAGGAAAAAATCCAGTACAGAATTGAAGCTTTTCTACTCCTGCCCTCAAAAAAAAAGTTCTAAATTTTCAACAATAGGTGATACCAACCCCAAAATGGTAACACTGGAAAAAGCATCTCATCGCGCAAAAAAATTGCCGTCACATGGCCCCAATAACGCAAAAGCTAAAATTTTATAGCCTACAAAATGGGCCAATGAGGAAACTAAAATCCTGGCAGCTGCAGGTCCCTCCTTCCCTTCTGCGCCTCGCTGTGCCCCCATAAAACAAGTAACAGCCACATGCGGGGGGTCTCTGTAATCGGGAGAAATTGAAGAACAAATTGTATGGTAGGTTTTCTCTTTTTATCTTTTGGGAATGTTAAAATTTTAGGGCTAAATTAAAGTATAACCGACAAATTTGACCATTCTAAATTTCACCTCCATTTTGATTTCATTACTATGAAGATCTCAAGGGGTTAACAATCTTCCTAAAAGCTGTTTTTGATAGTTTGAGGGGTGCAGATTTGAAAAAGGGTTGATACATAGGGGGTTTTTGATGCTAAATATGTAAAATTTCATTCAAAACCGTATTTATCCCCAAAATAGTCAACTCTGAAAATACGGAAAATCGCTATTCAATTTGTAAGCCGTGCAACATCAAAATAAATTATCCAAACATTTCAAAAATTATGAAAATGTAAAGTAGACAAATGGGAAATGTTATTCAGCAACTTATTTAGGTGGTAAATCTATCTGCCTGAAAACGCAATGATTTCGGATTTCGAAAATGGCAAATTTTTAAAAAAAATCATAATTTTTTCTTTTTTTTTTGTAAATAAACGCAAAACTTGTCAGCCAAAATTTACCACTCTAATGAAGAACAACATGTGGGTAAAATACAATCTCAGAATCGTTTAGATAAGTAACAGTGTTCAAAAGTTATAACCATATAAAGAGACGCAAGTCAGAATCCAAAAAATGGGGCTGAGCCTTAAGCTTTAAACTGGCTGCGTCCTTAAGGGGTTAAAATCACATGTGCTTATTAATAGCTATAAAATGGCGTCTCCTCCACCCCATCCAGTAGTGTTATTTTAATAATTTTTATTTGGTTTCGAAAAGATGTACAGAATACAATTGTTTCAATTGGGAAAACATCAACTTACCACCAGCGCAGAGGTAATTGAAGCCTTCACTGAGACCAAAGTAACAAATAAGTGGTAAGTGGTCGTAGTAAGTTTATAATTCGGAGGGACAACCGATAGTTTGGGACAGACAATTTTTTACATGTACTTATGAACAGTAAATTAACTAGGAACAATAACGAAGAAACAATAGTCCACAGAGAAGGAGAATTCAGCGGTTTGTCCAGAAATCTTTCAGCTTCTCATAGGGAGGGGGTGTAAAAGCAAAGCGAACACCTTTAAGTGGGTTCTTCATGTTCTCACACCTATGCTGAAATCAGGTCAGGAGTCAGGTCCTGCTGGTAGTAGGTGACTTTGCCCCTGATTTTACTCCAGATGGAGCTGCCTGAAGCCAGAGGCTCAACCCAGCCTCTTCAGCCTTGGGCCAGTACACACCCCACCACAAGACTATCCCTTCCTGTCCTTCTACTGTCCCTGCAGCCAGTGCTCTCCATCCCTATAGTGTCTCCCCCAAAGCGGAGTCATTCAGGAAATGGTGGGGACGGCGCAGTCTTTATAGCAGCTGTGACATCACAGGGGGCAGGGAGCGGCTGATTGGTTCTCAGCAGGACTGATTACAGACAAAGTGGGGCCCCAAAAATAAAACTCTTGTATGAAAAGGCACAGTCAGTAAGAGGCTCCTTTATCCCTGCACAATATTAACACTCTGTAGTTACATACAGTAGTCGATAAGTATCTGTAATATGGGACTGTAGGAGGATTTTATAGGAGATAGACAGGCGATAGGTAGATGGATGATAGAAGATAAATATGAAAGATGATATAGCTGGCTATATACTGGGGTGCTGACAGGCTATATACTGGGGAGCTGGCTGGCTATATACTGGGGTGCTGACTGACTATATACTGGGGGCTGGCTGGCTATATACTAGGGAGCTGGCTGGTTATATACTGGGGTGCTGAATGGCTATATACTGGGGGCATGGGCTGGCTATTTACTAGGAGCAGGAGGCAGCCTATATACTTTGGGCATGGGCTGGCCAATTATATACTGGGGGCATGGGCTTGCTGGCTATACACTGGGTGGCAGGAGCTGCTCGATATATATTAGGGGTCAGGGACTGGCTTGCTATATACTGGGGTTCATGGGCCTGCTGGCTATATACTGGGGACATGAGCTGCTGGCTTTATACTGTGGGGCAGGTGATGTGTTGCTGGTTAGCTACATACCAGGGGCAGGAGCTGCTGGCTATATTTAAGGGGGCAGGGGCTGGCTATATAATGGGGGGGAATGGGCTTGCTGGCTATATACTGGGGGACAGGAGCTGATGGATATATACTGGGGGGCAAGAGGCTGGCTAGCTATATACTGGGGAGGAATGGATTGGCATCAATGCGTTTTCCAACTTATACTTGAGTCAGTAGGTTTTCCAAGTTTTTTTGTGGTAAAATTATGGGCCTCGACTTATACTTGGGTCGACTTATACTAGGGTATATACGGTAATTACTTTGCTTATCTATAGTATCTGCAACATCCCCCACCGGGTCTTAGCATTTGCTTGGGGCCTGGAGGCAGCTGGGGTCCAAAATAACGGAGTGACTGGCTGTTGTGGCCTAGGGCGCACTGATGTCACGGTGCTTGGTATGGGGGCCGGAGGGCTGTCCTACAGCCTGGCAGGTCTCCAGCAGGTGGTGTGTGCAAGAAATATGGAGGGAGAGGCTGATGCACTGGTTATCCCTGGGGCAACCCCTGAGTGTCTGTAAGATAAGTCCCTGGGTAATGAATGGGGAGCCTGTGGTGTTAGACAGCCGTATCCAAGGTTCAGACGGGGGTAAGGCTGTGCAAAATAACTCACGGCTCTTTATTGAACAACAACAGGCAATGGGTCTGAACAGTCTCACAGCAGATTATGGTACTAGAGTCGTCATGGAGAGGAGTCCTCTGGTATAGTACACCAGCCTGGTAGTAGATGCAGGTTCAGCGGGAGCTCTGAATCTGAGTCTCCTGACTCTGGTACTGGGATGAGGCTAAGAGTCAGTACTAAATTTAATTGATGGAGCATAAGTCATAATTACAAAATTGGACATACATACAGCATATACTGTGTCACAACACAGACCTCAACACAGTACAACATATACAATAAATTAAGATTCACACTTAATGTTGACAGCACACAGGGATATTATCCTTAACTATTATGCCACAAAAACACTACACTAGTACACTGCTCGCTCAATGAAACTAACTAAACACGCACTGGATTTCAATTACGTTGACAATAAAGTGTAAAGACGGAAAAGTGTGTGGGGTGAACGGGGAGAGGGTAGGGGTTGCACTTGCCTGAAGCTTTATTGAAAGACAGACACAAAAGGGGAGAAAATAAGGAAGGGAACCTGCCAAAAGTCCATTTCCTGGTTTGGGCCATCGGCATAATGTTTGCATGACCCACAATCCCCTACAAAAGTCCAAATCAAGTGAACAGTGAGTGTTTTCTGGTGTTTGCCAGATAAACACAGCCTGCGTTTCCTAATACACCTAATCTAAGCAAAGTCCAGCGTCTTGTACAAAAGTACTGAACTTGTACAAAGTGTTGATGTCTTGTAAAGTCCAGAAAAAGCGGCTGCAGCTGGGATTCTCCCTGAGGGAGGCAGTGAGCACCCGGAGGCGACCCCAGCTCACAGCAGGGGGTCCAAGTCCAGTTGGGCGTAATCTGACTTGCTCTTACTGTGTCCTCAAAGATAAGAAATAGACTCCTGCTAAGGCACTGCAGCGTTGTTGTTTTCACTGCTTGGTAAACCCAATCAAAGAGAGGAGGAGCTCCCACCATAGAGCTTCTCCTCTTTGTCTCACTGTCTTCCTGCTTATGAATAATCCAGCAGGCTGTTGAGAACAAGTCTGTAGCAGTCTGGTGTGTGCAACTTTCCTCAATCGTGGGGTAATAAGTGGGCCCTGAGGAAGTAGGGCACAGTCAGGGGCATAACTGTGGTGGCACTGGCTGCAGTTGAACCAGATGGGCTGTCTGGAGTGTTTGGCAGGCTCCAATATCCTGAAGAGGGATCGGGTGACAGGTGTTGTTCCATCTCAGTGTCCTCTTCTTGGGCTAACATGACTGAACTGGTCTTTTTTAGTCTGAGGGGTTAAACA
The DNA here is from genome assembly GCF_040894005.1 of Engystomops pustulosus. Lineage (NCBI taxonomy): Eukaryota > Metazoa > Chordata > Amphibia > Anura > Leptodactylidae > Engystomops > Engystomops pustulosus. The sequence continues at coordinate 221,580,809 of NC_092413.1, read as the reverse complement.
AGGTCCGTTGCTATGGGCGATGGCTGGTAATGGGGACATGGTCCAGTTAAGGCACAGTCACTATTCCCTGGGAGGTGAGCCAATATACACCTAGCGTCGGAAACAATCTCTACCCCCTTTTACCTTCCCCAGCGGTACTCATTCAAGATAAGCCGCGATGACAGGAAAGCTCTGGTGCACGATAATCTCATTTCCCGATGTCCAGCTATCAGAAGCTGCTCATCGAGGGTCAGCAATGCTCTCTACCGGTAGCAGGACATGTGTGTCGGCACTCCGGATGATGCGCACGTGGTCGGCAGGCTCAGGCATGGCCTGTGCCGCAATCCAGGATGGCTGATTAACCCTTTTGTCACTGGGCCGCGGCCACTCCGGCTCCTCCTCCAAGGTACTTTGCACACACGCAGGGGGGGGAGCTTGGTGAGTCACCGGGATTTCCCGCCAGTGAAGATTTTGGCGGGCTGGAGCTCCTTGCTGCGCGACACAGACTTTCAGAGGTTAACACTTTAAGCGCTGCAGCACCGGATATAGCAGAGCTGACAAAGTTCAGCTGACAGCACGTCCCTTGTAGAACACAATCACTTGGGCCTTCATCCGGATGGCAGCAGGGTTAGGCAGAACAGTCTTTTAATAAAAGTACAGTCTATAGTGCCAGTATAAAGCACAGAAGAAAATATCCTGTTCGTGACGCCACTTGCAACATCCCCCACCAGATCCTAGCCTTTTCTTGGGGCTTGGAGGCAACCGAGTCCCAGAATACCAGAGTGGCTGGTGGCTCAATGATTTCACAGTGCTTGTTACTGGAGGGCTATCCTACAGCCAGGCAGGTCTCCAGCAGGTGGTGTGTGCAAGAAATATGGAGGGAGAGGCTGATGTACTGGTTCTACCTGGGGATGGGGGAGCCCATGGGGGTAGACTGTCATATCCAGGGATCAGACGGAAGCAATGTTGTGCAAATCAACTCACAGTTCTTTATTGAACAACAGCAGGCAATGGGCCTGAACGGTCTCACAGCAGCTTCTGGTACTGGAGTGGTGGTGTAGAGGGTCCTCAGAAATAGTGCACCAGCCTGGCAGTAGATGCAGGCTGGGCGGGAGTTGTGTCCAAACTGTGGAAGCTGCAGCTCTGAGTCTCCTGACTCTGGTCCTGGGATTAGGCTAAGTGTCAGTACTGAAGGTGTACTAAATACTGTCTCTCTCTTCACTCAGTCCATGTGCTAAGACCTTGTGCTCTTCAAGAGAGCTGTGCTCCCACTGCCCAGGGGTTTTATCTATAGCTGCTATTACCTGAGATCTCCCTGCATTATCCTTTGGGTGAGTTGCGCAGGCTCACCAGATGGATCCTGACAGGTAGAGGGCCCTATTTGCAACTACTCCCCTGCCTATACGTTGAGGTGTTGCATATCAATATTACGGACATTTCAATCTAGTCTTCAATTTAATAACAGGAAATATAAGTGAGTCTTCTCCTCTCATGGATGTGGCAGTATAATGAGTTATGACAGTGTTTTGCCTAGAATCTGGATCATAGTTTGCATTTCAAATGTCAGTCTCTTAGTATTTGACTAAAGTTTATCATTTCAACTAGAATAATGTTTCTTCATGTTATTAGGAGGCTCATATCAGAGAGATGGCTGGTATCATATATCTCCTAACCCTGGCACTGATGGCTCTCATAGCCGGACTGGTGATACATTCATTTATTATAGGAGTCAATGTCAGTGACTGGTGGAGAGGAAAATCAGTGACTCCTGTTGACCTCATTGTAACTTCCCTCGGGATAGTAAGGATGTGCGCTCAATGTGCTAACACTCTATATTTATTAGTGGATTCAGTCTATACCGGGGGCTTGGAATTAATTATAGCTTTAAATATGGTTTATTTTTTCTTTTCTTGTGCAAACGTTTGGTTGACATCTCTTCTCTCCATCGTCCTCTGCCTGAAGATCTCCAACCTCCACACCAGACCGTTCCTGTATCTGAGGAGGATGATGTTACCCCGGACCGGATGTCTCATTGTGGCCTCAGTACTTCTCTCAGTTGCAAATCTCCTGTTCCCCTTGTGTAGGATGATCAATGAGGTCGATTTTGGTAAAATATATAATATAACTGTTTATCATCAATTTACTGACTGCAATAATTCCCATTTTTTATACAATTACATTATGGGAGACTTCTTCCCTGTGCTCTTCTATAGCATCTCCTCAGTTCTCCTCTTCGTCTCGTTGTATCATCACACAACAAGGATGAAGATGAGCAGTAACTTATCCATCAACCTGGAGACATATTACTCAGCGATGAGATTTGTAGCCTTCACTTTCTTGTACATTACTTTCTACTTCTGTGGACATTATGTATGCTTCTTGTATTATCATTTCTACTGTGTAGACCTTCCATGGCTCATTGTTATCTTGGACATTCCCTCAGTTCTACATTCCTCCTACCTGATCTACACAACGGCCAAACTCAGGAGTCAGATGTCCAAGGTTCTCCAGAACGTTATGGATTTCTTATTCCAAAGGAAAAATGCAGAAACCAGAGAGAACATAGAAACTGTAGCTAAATGAAGGAAATGAGATGAGAGAATGTTATTCCTCGACAGTTCAGTGATATATATATATATATGAGAGAATGTTTCAAGAAGAGGGGGGGACATCAGGAAGTTATTGTTGGACCGAGAAGCCTTTTGGATCATGCAGCTAAATACTCTGTCACCCTCTGGCATGAATATCAGGAATGAAATGATGCTGCATTATTAATAATTAATCACTACATTTTATTTCCTGTTTCTCAGTGTCCTTTTTCCCCCTTTATGCCTCTCATCTGCTACAGCACGTAATGATTGTTGTTACTACTGACATTACATATGTTCGTTTTAACTTTTCCTCTATGTATATATTCACACCATGTCTCATTGACCATGGATCATATGCGGCAAATCCACAATTAGATTTGACCACATACATTTGGTCCTGCTTTTTAAGGGGACCTTTACTTACCTTTATCCTCTGCCGTTCATGTGATCCATTTGTCATTCAATCTTTAATATTCTTATCTTGACTTTTTAATATGTTCCATTTGTCTACTCTGGAACGACCTTTGGTTGTTGTGGCGACGATTACTTGCAGCTGATTGGCTGTCTATGACACACCTTCGGGAGGTGTTGGCCGGCTGATCATCTGCTTGACGTTGCCATGTCAACTTCAACAGCTTGCTCCGCTGAGTTGATTGCGTTTCCCCTTCCTTTGTAGGAGGGTTTTGTTTTTGTCACATGGTATGTTTCCTCAATTATTTAAACATTCAGATTGTTAACAAATCATTTTAATCCATGACTAAGGACTCGCTCTGCGTCTGAAACTCATTGGAATTTTTAAGTCTTCCTATGTCTTTTAAAATGGACTAAATAAAAAAGTTATTTTATTGAACGCCGTGGGTAACTTGGATTTGAGCTGGATCGTTTTGGTGCACTTTTGGATGTTACCTGTCTGGAGCGAGGATCCGTGCTCTCGCCCACTTAGCGTTCACACGTGGTATGAGCTGAACGGAATAGAGAATTTAAACCTTTTACCCGCTCAGAACTCAAAATCTGGTAAGGAGCACAGCTCAGGTACGGGTTGCACCACAGTGGGTTGATGAGAGACCAAGCCCTAGAGTCATCCCCTCAGCAGTCTACCACTCTGTTCCATATAGTTACAGTTGCCACCATGATAGACGTGCAATACAACCAGCGAGTCTTCGCACCCCTGTAAACAAAATTGGTCAGGGCATCATAAGGGCCACCTCGAGAACTACAGCTGCAACATTAGGTTCTGCCCTTATCCACCAAACAGCGTAATTCAATTGTACTGTCTAGTAGTATTTCTCTGTGTGGGGCAAAACCAGACCTCCTCTTTCTGTCGCGACCTTCAGATTATCTCTTGCTATTCGGGAAATTATTTAATATGAAGTGTGGTCGCTTCGTTTCCATTGAGCTTGGGGTATTTTTACTTTGTATTATGTTTTCTGTCACTTTTATAACAAGGGCATTTTCTTTTCTCCAATAAAAAAACTTTCTTCTTACCCCCTTTTGTTTTTATTCAGATACAATTAAAAATTAAAAAAAGGAATGTACATAATCAACTTGTCAGAGATCAGTGCAAAAAAATTACAATTACGGCCCGGTCCCCTCTTTCCCTTCTTACTAAGAGTTTACTCCTCTTTAGGGATCTATCATGTAAACAACTCTATTCAAAGAAACAATGGGGGGATTTATTATTACACCTTGTGACATTCCCCCACTCTCAGGTCACGTCACCTACACTAGAGAGCTTCACAATTTACCACATAAAACCCCCCCTATCCAAAATGGTAGATTTATACTAAATGTTCTCTGCTAGCAAATATTTCCACTTAAGCCTTGGCAAATTTGTGCTGCCACCAACTTTATTTTACTTACTTTACATACAGAATTTCAAGGGTGGATTAAGGGTGAGCCCTCTCCATACACAGATCGCCGTTGAAAAGCTGCTGCCATCTTGGCTATGATCGTCGCTCTCTGTGAGGTCAGCTGGGGAGCAAGGATCTGTCTCATGGCTATGGGGTCCTCATAATGGAACCATTGAAATTCCAAGCCCACAAAAAAAAAAAATGGAGCAAATGCGTATTTTCACCACTTTCACTGCATTTGGAATTTTTTTTCCTGCTTTCCAGTACAGTGCATGGAATATTACATACTATCACTATGAAGTGCAATTTGTTATATAAAAAACAAGCTGTCACAGAGCTACGTACATGTAAAAATAAAATAGTTATAGATTTTTAAAGATAACTAGGAGTTAAAAAACATGAATCCAGAAACATAGCGGCAAGAAAACCCTCTGCCACAGTATTGTTACCTCTGGATATTCAAGTACTTTACATGATGCCCCAAGTATGTCCATACAACGGAGGCCGCGCATAACGAGAACGGGGAGCGATTCCTCACTTTTGGTTTTCATCATCGATATATTATTGCAGTTGCATCAGTTTTCTGTCTTCAAAATGTCTAAACATGAATGTGTCTGCAATTAAATGATGAAATTAAACAAGAATTAAGCGCGTTGAGTACCGAGTTATCTCTTTACTAATGATTGGGGTTGTACCCTACTTGAGCACCTGCTTCCCGAGTGGAGTGATATATACAAGGGACATACTGGGGGTCATTTACTAAGGGCCCGATTCGCGTTTTCTGGTCGTGTTACCCGAATATTTCCGATTTGCGCCGATTTTCCCTGTATTGCCCCGGGATTTTGGCGCACGCGATCGGATTGTGGCGCATCGGCGCAGGCATGCGCACAACGGAAATCGGGGGGCGTGGCCGAACGAAAACCCGACGTATTCGGAAAAACCGCCGCATTTAAAAACGGAAAATATGTCGCAGAGCTTGCACTTACCTTAACTCAGCCGGCCTCGGTAAACTCCAGCGCGTTCCGATGCTTTTCAGCGCAGCAGCGCCACCTGGTGGACGGTGGAGGAACTGCCTTAGTGAATCCCGGCCGGACCCGAATCCACCGCAGAGAAGGCGCCGCTGGATTGCGAATGGGCCGGGTAAGTAAATCTGCCCCACTGTATATCAACATGTAACAAGTTGTCTGCTGCAATCCTAATCCTTACGTGAGGGTTGTTAAAACTTACACAAAGTTTAAATTAAATATTCAATTCGTAGGTCACATAATTCTTAGATAAAATGCTAAATGTATCAACATTTTGATGGGTCTTAAATAGTAAGGAGTTGACCCTTAGAAGTTCAGGTTCAACAAACTTGAAATTCTGTTGCTCATCCCCACAGTTACAACGTTACGTTGCTGGCACCGATTGCAGTTGTTAACTGTTTAGATGCTGCCTGCAAAGTCAACAGAAACATTTTAGAAAGGATCGGCACTCCACATGATGTAATTGGGGAGCGACGATCCTCCCTAAAAAGGTTACGTGCACACACCAAATTAATTTAAATGCCACCGGCCACTTTGCTGGCAGCATTTACACAGTTGTTGTCGGCAAGCATTCACGAAAGTTGCTGACGGTCTGTTGAGCTGGACCACAACCCAATAAGTACCTGAACTTTGTGGTTTGGGTGTACTGACCACTAGTCAACTAAACTAAAAAAAGATTTATTATTGCGTTATAAATATGGATTTGGAGCCTATTACTTCTGACTTGGGTCTATGAGATTATAGACAGAAAGTGGCACAATGCTCCATGCACACAAGCGTTGAGTGTTGGCGCTTCAGCGGACTTCACAACCAGTCGACAAGCACAATCGACAAATCTGCCCCATTGCATTGATTTTTCTTAGATGTCAACATCAGGGGGAAAAAATATGTTGAGACATAACTTCTCAAATGCTGGAATTTTCATTTGTTTGTTTTTTACATTCCTAAAAAAACCCATAGAAAATGAATAAAGCAAAACTGTAAACAAAGTCCTTGTCATTTGTTATTCTAGCAGGAAACTCGGGGAGTTATTCAAGGTGAGATGTTCTGATTGTTCTGAGTCTTTGTGGTGCAGTTTGCATTTCAAACATGATGGAAAATCCTCAGTATCAATATTTGAATAAATGTAAAAAGTTTCTCCTTTAAGCTTCAGCAAAGTCTCCTTGGGTTATTAGAGGCTCAGAGGACACGAGAGATGGCTAATTCACCAAAAAGTGACCCCAATATCCTATACATGGGTCTCCTGGTCCCGGTCCTGATGGCTCTCATAGCCGGACTGGTGATACATTCATTTATTATAGGAGTCAATGTCAGTGCCTGGTGGAGAGGAAGATCAGTGACTCCTGTTGACCGCATTGTGACTTCTCTCGGGATTTCCCGGATCGGTGCTCAGTCTGCTAACGCTTTATTCTATGTTGTTCAATTCCTGCTTAGTTACCTTGATATAAACTTAACTATAGTTATCATAGAAATGCTTTATGATTTCTTTATATCTGCCAATACTTGGTTGACATCTCTTCTCTCCATTGTCCTCTGCCTGAAGATCTCCAACCTCCACACCAGACTGTTCCTGTATCTGAGGAGGATGATATTACCCAGGACTGGTCGTCTCATAGCCGCCTCTGCACTACTCTCTGCTCTTAATGTTCTCCTGACCTTGTGGATAGCTTTCACTAAGGTCATCATTGGTGGAACACATAATATAACCATGGATGATGTAGCCATTGACTGTACTAATACTAATTCTTTTTTACCATCATGTTACAGCATATTTAATTTCACTGATTTTCTATTGTACCTCCTCAGTTCTCCTCTTCGTCTCGTTGTATCATCACACAACAAGGATGAAGATGAGCAGTGACTTATCCATCAACCTGGAGACATATTACTCAGTGATGAAACTTGTGTCCTTCACTTTTATATATAACACTGTATATTATATTGGCAATTTTCTAGTTGTCTTTTTTTACTATTTTTACTGTCTGACCCCTCCATGGTTGTATCTTATCTTGGACTTTCTCCGAGTTCTACATTCCTCCTATCTCATCTTCTGTACGGCCAAATTCAGGAATCAGTTGTCCAAGGTTCTTCGGAATTTAATGGATTTCTTATTGCAACGGAAAAATACAGAAACTGTGGAGAACATAGAAGTAGCAAGACAAGGAAGTAAATAAAAACAGAATGCATTATTTTTAGATAAAGATTGTATTTTCAGTAGGGTTATATCATGTAATAAGGGGCTGTGACAATGGCTTTCGGCTACAATTGACCTTATTTTTCGGACTATAAGATGTACTTTACTATGAGATGAACTTCAGATTTGGACATGAAAACAAAAAAGGAAAACTATATTTGACACCAAATTTAAAGATCCCTGTTGATCACAGACATCTCTGCAGTAGCTCCGCTTCATACACACGGACATCTCTTCTACATTCATACCCATAGGCAGCTCTGCTATAATCATACCCATAGGCAGCTCTGCTATAATCATACCCATAGGCAGCTATGCTATGATCATACCCATAGGCAGCTCTGCTATAATCATACCCATAGGCAGCTCTGCTATAATCATACCCATAGGCAGCTCTGCTATAATCATACCCATAGGCAGCTCTGCTATAATCATACCCATAGGCAGCTGTGCTATAATCATACCCATAGGCAGCTGTGCTATAATCATACCCATAGGCAGCTCTGCTATAATCATACCCATAGGCAGCTCTGCTATAATCATACCCATAGGCAGCTCTGCTATAATCATACCCATAGGCAGCTCTGCTATAATCATACCCATAGGCAGCTCTGCTATAATCATACCCATAGGCAGCTATGCTATGATCATACCCATAGGCAGCTCTGCTATAATCATACCCATAGGCAGCTCTGCTATAATCATACCCATAGGCAGCTCTGCTATAATCATACCCATAGGCAGCTCTGCTATAATCATACCCATAGGCAGCTCTGCTATAATCATACCCATAGGCAGCTCTGCTATAATCATACCCATAGGCAGCTCTGCTATAATCATACCCATAGGCAGCTCTGCTATAATCATACCCATAGGCAGCTATGCTATGATCATACCCATAGGCAGCTCTGCTATAATCATACCCATAGGCAGCTCTGCTATAATCATACCCATAGGCAGCTCTGCTATAATCATACCCATAGGCAGCTCTGCTATAATCATACCCATAGGCAGCTCTGCTATAATCATACCCATAGGCAGCTCTGCTATAATCATACCCATAGGCAGCTCTGCTATAATCATACCCATAGGCAGCTATGCTATGATCATACCCATAGGCAGCTATGCTATAATCATACCCATAGGCAGCTCTGCTATAATCATACCCATAGGCAGCTCTGCTATAATCATACCCATAGGCAGCTCTGCTATAATCATACCCATAGGCAGCTCTGCTATAATCATACCCATAGGCAGCTCTGCTATAATCATACCCATAGGCAGCTCTGCTATAATCATACCCATAGGCAGCTATGCTATGATCATACCCATAGGCAGCTCTGCTATAATCATACCCATAGGCAGCTCTGCTATAATCATACCCATAGGCAGCTCTGCTATAATCATACCCATAGGCAGCTCTGCTATAATCATACCCATAGGCAGCTCTGCTATAATCATACCCATAGGCAGCTCTGCTATAATCATACCCATAGGCAGCTCTGCTATAATCATACCCATAGGCAGCTATGCTATGATCATACCCATAGGCAGCTATGCTATAATCATACCCATAGGCAGCTCTGCTATAATCATACCCATAGGCAGCTCTGCTATAATCATACCCATAGGCAGCTCTGCTATAATCATACCCATAGGCAGCTCTGCTATAATCATACCCATAGGCAGCTCTGCTATAATCATACCCATAGGCAGCTATGCTATGATCATACCCATAGGCAGCTATGCTATGATCATACGAATAGACAGGTTCTAAGCGCCAGGTGCTACAGTTGTGGCACCAAAATCCTATGGGAATTGGGATCTTGGGGAAATATGGAATATAGGAAGCTGAGGTTGTAGAAAGAAAAGGGTAGTCATTAAAAGAGTCTGAGAGCTAAAAGTATGTATCAGATTACTTGCCACTTGAGTCTACCAGTTTATACACAGAAAACAGCACAGTTAAAGAGTATGTCAGCAGGGAACGTAGTGTGGTCCTTCACAATCACATGGTCTAGTTGATATGAAAACCAAGATACACTTACAGAGTATGACACAAACTTAAACTCCAACGGTAGTCAGCTCCAAACTTCTCCCACCTGACAGTGGACCAGCCAGCCGCGCTCGGAGTGCCCAAGGCACAGAGTAGCACTAACTGTCACTGTACTGTATATACTTGACCCTTAGGCCCCTTTCACACTGATGTTGTGGGGGCGTATATCCAGCTACAGATTTGTGGCCGTATATACATCCCCATAGACACCTATGGCGTCTGGCATACTGCGCTCAACCTTCTCCAAATTCATGGCCGAGTGCCGCGCATTGGAGTGGGGAGGAGGGAGCAGCGTTCACCCCTCCTGCTCATCAGTTTGCGGGTGTAGGCTTGCCGTGCTGCAGCTGGCCAAGCCAATGGCTGTGTGAAAGCAGACTTCAAAGTAGACCACAAAGTGTTGCTGCGGGGGGTGTTTAGAGAGAGATTACTTACTTACCTCTCTCCAAACATAGAGGGAGTCAGCTGTATAACCCAGCTGATACCTGCCTCTAACAGCCGCAGTGGGTGCTGGCACTATCACCGAAGTTAATCTGTTAATTGCCGGTCACAACCCCCTTAATGTCATCTTAGGACACCAATTGGTTCGCATGACAAAAGCGTGGGGTACATATTATGGGAGACAAATGGATTGATGCATTTCAACGCCTATAGCATCTTAATCATAATCCCAGATTATTCCATTTATCTTCCATAATATGTACCCCACGCTTTTGTGAAATAAAGACAAGCCTCTGATTGGACAGCAACAGTGTGGATAGCTTGAGTGCCGCCTGTTTTTCATTTTTTTGCTACATTTGGTCATGGAGTCGAGGAATTAAAGACGTGCACCACCACATGGACTGGGAGGCGAATTAAGGTGATTGGGTGAGCGAACCAGACATACGTATTTTTGTTTCTTTTACATAAATTTGGTATCCCAGTTTTTGTACTGACAAAAAGAATAAAGGGGAAGTGACAAGTGGAGCGTACGGCGAAAGCTGCGAAAACAGAACCCACAAGAAAATGCTGTAAATGAGGTTCAATTTCACCGCACTTGGAAATTTTTTTGCAGCTTTCCAGTGAATTATTAAAAAGTTCAATTTGTCCCACAAATAACGAGCCCTCACACATCTCTGTATACTAAAAAGTTATGGCTTTTAGGATGAGATAAGTAAAAAAAATGTAAACCTAAAAACTAAAAAAGTCCTTTTGGGTTTAATAGATTGTAGCTTATTGTAAATAATTTGATATTAGTTGTAGACATCAGTGAACACATGTATCAACTCAATATTCCTAACTTTTTCGTTTTTGTTATTTTGTTTGTACTGTTTTTTTTTTTTGTTTTTTTAGAACAGATTGTTTTTTCCTCCTTTTTTTGACGACCAATAAAGATTTACATTCATTTACATATATTTGTGTGGCATGGGATCCAAAATATCTGTGATGGACAATGCACAGATCAGTGGAATATGAAAATAGAATTTTGGCCACTTCTTGTTATGACCGGACGTTGGGTGAGATGTCAGGTCATGTGTTCTGCCGGAGACTTTGTGGTGTAGTTTGCATCTCAAATGTGAAGTCATTCCATCATTATTTGACTAGATGTAAAATGTCTTGTCCTGTAGCTTTTAGTACAGTTTACTTGTGTTATTATGTGGCTCAGCGCACAAGAGCGATGGCTGCATTGACCTTCCTAAGTCTCCTGGTCCCGGCACTGACGGCTCTCGTAGCCGGACTGGTGATACATTCATTTATTATAGGAGTCAATGTCAGTGACTGGTGGAGAGGAAGATCAGTGACTCCTGTTGACCACATTGTGACTTCTCTTGAGATTTCAAGGATTTGTGCTCAGTGTGTTAACACTCTGTACTTCATCATAGTTATGTTCCGACTCCGTAATCCATATTCACGTATAATTTTGGCTATTTTAGATGCATTGTATGGCTTCTTTGTTTATGCCAATGTTTGGATGACATCTCTTCTTTCCATTGTCCTCTGCCTGAAGATCTCCAACCTCCACACCAGACTGTTCCTGTATCTGAGGAGGATGATATCACACAGGACTGGTCGTCTCATTGTTGCCCCAGTAATCCTCTCTACTCTCTATTTCTCCTTGTCCTTGTGGATGACGCTGACTGCAATGACCAACGGTGGAACACACAATAACACAATGGAACGTCATTTCCTGGATTGCACGTTTTTTAACTCTTTGTACACTTTTACTATAGGAACCATTGTCCCTCTAATTCTTTATTCCATCTCCTCGGTTCTCCTCTTCGTCTCATTGTATCATCACACAACAAGGATGAAGATGAGCAGTAACTTATCCATCAACCTGGAGACATATTACTCCGTAATGAAACTTGTGTCCTTCACTTTCATCTACAACACTGTATTCTTTACAGGACACATTGTGTGCATCTTATATTACTATATGAACTGTATGAGTCTCCCGTGGCTTTATGTAACAATGGATTTTCTCCCGGCTCTACATTCCTCCTACCTGATCTACAGAACGGCCAAACTCAGGAGTCAGATGTCCAAGGTTCTCCAGCGTGTAATGGATTTCTTATTCCAAAGGAAAAATGCAGAAACCAGAGAGAACTTAGAAACTGTAGCTCAATGAAGGAAAAGAAGACATAGATAATGTAGAGAACATAGAAATAGTGGCTTAGTAATATAAAGGGTAATGGGATAGAGATATGATGCAATAGTACTTTATGAATCCCCTGGGGGAAAATTGTTTTGTATGTAGTGTTCATACAGAGACAGGTTTAACATTACAGTTACATACATACACTATGAGAGGCACATTCTTACATGTTGGTAGTTCCTTAGTTGCAAACAAACAGTTACAGGATAGTAAAGGTTAACAAGACCTCATTACTTAAGGTGAAACAATTACAGTATAATACAATAACGACAATAACAAATAGACACAAGCTAAACAGACATGCATAGCGGGTCCTACAGAAGGGGTGGCGATGCAGTGCTAACAGAAATTGGGGTGAAACAGTGGTGTTCTGCTATTGTTTTGGCAGAAGAGAAACTGGTCGTAGCTCCGCTTTTGCCAAGTATGAGGTGCTTAAAAGAAATCTACCACGTGGAGCTTCCTGAACTGTCCAGACAGGACTAATCAACCTGAGCTGGATGACTCATACACAGCAGCTGGGGGATGTTGCAGCGATTGATTACTTCTGCCTGTCAGGGACAACACAGTGATTACATCATTCTCTGGAGCAGTGCATACTTAATGTTAGAGGAGAAGTGCCGAGTCAAAGCACAGTAGCGACAGATCATTATCATCATTTTATAATTGTTTTTTGAGCAAAACCACTAGGATCAGGGATTAAGCAAGATATGTTTCTGCATCAGTGTAGCTACAGAATTCTCAAGGTGTGTTTGCTTCATAATGTATAAAAACAAATGGTAAATTTCCTTTAAGCTGCCTGACTTGCAATAAGGCTCTGGTTGTGATCAAGTGTATTTCAGGTGTTTTGATGAAGTCATAACTGTTGCTCTCGGCTGCCAGGTTTCAGCGCTGTTCACCAAATCATGTGACATGTAGCCCCTGCTGCTAATAATCGGCGGGGTACTGAAAAGGGCGCAACAGGCCAAGTGCCAAGCTGGTGCCGCACGGCAAGTGGTGGTGGAGCCGGAGCCGATGGACAGGCAGCCAGCTACAGCGACCTCATTTTTGACAGTACATTCTGTTAAGTGCAGCGGAAAGTCCCCACAATTTAGACTAGGTTACTCCTTGGAGGACAGAGTTAAACGGCGTGACTCTATTTCTACATTTTGCAAGTGTAGGGTGAGAGATAAAGTAATTTGAGTTTGACAAGTTCTTGTAAGTAAGATTCCTTCTGTTCACTTCTGGTGTAATTTAGTTGTGCATTTATAGACTATTGCCCGAGATGGCTGGGACTTCTTGTGTACACACCAATACACAAGACAATTCCAGATACAAGACTATTGCTTGAGATGAGCAAATCTTTATGGATCTAACACTTAAATGGGTTAGAATTACATGAGGAACGTTTCTTCTGCCATCAATTCGAGATTTTTGTGCCACTGTAAATAGCTTCCTTGTTGACTCCACAGTATAGGGAATAACTTGTTAATCAGTGGATATTTGACTGTTTGGTATCTCACTGATCATGAGTAGCGGAAGGTCCAGCTTGTAGTCCGATGCTGCACTCATCCTAAACATCAGTGCTCCCCAACCGCCGAGCTGTGACCCAAGACCGGGCCATAGAAAACCTCAGGTTGGAGCCAAAGAAACTTGTGCAGTTGGATACAACAAGTCCAGGGAGCACTGCTATTGAGAACCTCTGCAGATAGTCCTGTACAAAGCGCTTTGGCAGTCACACAGACAGCGATAAGAGTCAGACGGATTTATTTTATCCTAAGAGGAGTCAATTTTCCTGTTCCATGTATTCCATGTGTAGAGATCAGTAAATATATTTGTTGGTTTGTAGATTTGGTACAAATCGGATATTTTTCAGACGCTGAACCAATAACCAGGTGGATCTTATAATATACGAACCATCATTTATCAAAGAAGTTGGGGAGGGGAGATGGAAAATTGTTAAAAAATTATTAAAAATTAATGAAATGAGATTTTCAAGAGCAAAAATATAAGCAATGATGGGTCTATAATATTATAAAGTTGTCGGATTATGCTAATGATGTAGGTATTTGCTATGACTCGTGTAGAACCTACTGTAATATATGTGCACTGTTATTCTTTCTATTATGTATTTTGTGCTGTTTTTTAATCAATAAAAACAGAATTTAAGAAAATAAAAAGGCACTTGTGCAATTTGTTTCAAACTTTTGCTAACACAACGCCGCTCTTTCACCTGCGCACAGCGTTTTCCATATGTTGTACTAAGCAGTTATGACATCTGGCTTCAATCACTGAACACTATGGGGCAGATTTACTTACCCGGTCCATTCGCGATCCAGCGGCGCGTTCTCTGTGCTGGATTCGGGTCTGGCCGGGATTCATTAAGGTAGTTCCTCCGCCGTCCACCAGGTGGCACTGCTGCGCTAAAGAGCATCGGTACGCACTGGAGTTCACCGGGCCGGGCTGAGTGAAGGTAAGTGCAAGCTCCGCGACAGATTTTTTGTTTTAAATGCGGTGGTTTTTCCGAATCCGTCGGGTTTTCGTTCGGCCACGGCCCCCGATTTCCGCCGCGTGCATGCCAGCGCCAATGAGCTACAATCCGATCGCATGCGCCAAAATCCCGGGGCAATTCAGGGGAAATTGGCGCAAATCGGAAATATTCGGGTAACACGTTGGGAAATGACCCCCGATCCGGTTATATCCACTCTCTGTGCGCTATGGTGCTTTGTAGTGTTTTAGCAGTAATCAGCTGTGAGCACTTCCCCCCCTGTAAGTGTCTTCCTGCCGTCAGTCAGAGGATAAAGAAGTAATAATTCCACAGATTATAAATATTACACTGTAAATCTCCCAGGATGTTTCAGCTACTGTTAAAGCCTTGCTGCTCGCATTCGTCTTGCATGAGCTTCAACCTTGGTCTAAACTACTAATAAGACTTTTTGTAGTACAGCGAGGTCTTGTGTGCGTCTCAGAAATCCTCCCAATTTCTTACAATTCAAACCTCGTTAAATTGCTGATTGTTCGTCTCTCGACAAGATTATTGTGACTCCCTACTAATCGGTCTTCCATTCACTAAAGGCCTCTTTCACACTTGCGCTGCAGATCACATCAGAGTCTGATCAGGGAGCGATCAGGGTTTGGTCAGTGAAAGACTGGGAAAACCTATTGACTCGAGTATGAGCTGAGGGTGAGAAATGCATTGGTCACTGCCCCCCCAGTATATAGCCAGCTCCCTGTAATATATAGCCAGCCCCCTTTAGTATATGGCCAGCCCCCTGTAGTATATATCCAGCAAGTCTCCTGCAGTATACAGACAGCCATCCCCCTGTAGTATATAGCCAGCGAGCCCCAAGCAGTATGCAGACAGCCAGGAGCCAGTAGTATATAGCCAACAACCAGTATAATATAGTCAGTCAGTCCCCTGTAGTATATAGCCAGCCACCCCCCAGTAGTATGCAGACAGCCAGCCCCCCAGTAGTATATAGCCAGCAACCAGTGTTATATAGCCAGCCAGCCCCCAGTAGTATATAGCTCTCTCCCTGTAGAATATAGCAAGCCCCCTGTAATAAATAGCTACCCCCTGTAATATATGGCTAGCCCCCCCCCATAGTATATAGCAAGCCCCCTGTAGTATATAGCTAGTCCCAAGTAGTATATAGCCAGCGCCTGTAGTATATAGCCAGCCCCCTGAAGGCAGCGTGCCGAAATGTGCGTCGGGGTGTCAGTCATCCAGGAGGAGGGGTGTATTCTCTGTGTGCCAGGTAATCTGCATTACTTTTTATGTATTTGGTGTACTTTGTGTTACCATGCATACCATGTATGTTTAAATTTGGAAACCTGGTTTTATCACAGCACTTGGCACTTTGTATATGTATTGCTGCTATTGAAACCATCAGCATAGAACATGATTGGCATTTGGCATTTTTCACTTCCTACATAATGATTTCTGCCACTTTGAGTCAATATTGTGGATTTTCATACACTACGTCCCCCCTGATGTTATATGTTGTTTGTCCGGCATAGCTGACATTTCTGTTTAAACTTGTTCCATTGTCATTTTAATCAAAAAATATTCTTTTTCATATAGATGCTATGGAATTCTGGCTTTTTCTGTGTAGATTTTGATTCATGTTTGCCAGTAGTAGAAAAACGAGTCTTTACCGAGAGGATTGCTGTATGTGGCATGTGGACCCCTCTCCGATAATGTTGTTCAAATATTAAGCCCCCCATAGTATGTAGCCACCCAGCCATCTGTGGTATATAGCCATCCAGCCCCTCTAGGATATAGCCTGCCAGCTATCTGTAGTATATAGCCAGCCCCCTGTAGTATATAGCTAGTGCCTTGTAGTGTATAAGCAGCCATCTGTAGTATATAAACAGTCCCCTGTAGAATATAGCCAGCCTTCCCCCTGTAGTAAATAGCCAGCCAGCCCCCTGTAGTATATAGCCTGCCAGCCCCTGTAATATTTAGCCTGCCCCCTTTAGTATATAGCTAGCTTTGTGCAGTATATAGCGCGCCCCAGTAGCATACAGACAGCGAGCCCCCTGTAGTATATAGCGAGCCCCCTGTAGTATATAGCCAGCTTCCAGTAGTATATAGCCAGCCCCCAGTAGTATATAGCCAGCCCCCTGTAGTATATAGCCAGCCTTTTGTAGTGTATAGCCTGCCAGCCCCAGTAATATATAGCCAGCCCCCTTTAGTACATAGTTTGCGTCATGTAGTATATAGCCAGCCCCCTGTACTATATAGCTAGCCCCTAGTAGCCAGACACCTGTAGTATACAGCCAGCCTGATGTAGTATATAGCCAGCCTCTTGTAGTATATAGCCTGTCTGCCCCCAGTAGTATATAGCCATCCCCCTGTAGTATATAGCCTGCCAGCCCCCTGTAGTATATACTGTACTGTAAAAAGAGACTTCAGTGAAACCTAATAGTAAATTTAGAGAGTTTATGCAAAACCTGGCTGTGCCGGAGCCTTGATGAATTTGCAGTTTTATTTGCATCACAGAGCACAGCACATGAGACGAGGCGCTGTAATAAATCGCTGATGTTGTTTTGGGGAATTAGATTTTTTTTTTCTTTGTAAAGAAACTTTAACATAAAGGATTGTTGATGGATGCGTTCTGTAGATGTGTTTTCTGAAACTTGTCCGTGTATAATGCGCTGTGCCGCGATTCACTAAGATCGTGCGCCCGATATCCCGCATGTGTTGCTTCCCCGCTTAGGTCCGCCAGAGTTCACCTTCTTCTTCCTGGTGCATGTAAGTGCATTGTCCGTGTATAATGCACTGTGAGGGGAGTCACTAAGATCCTGCCCCGATATCCTGCATGTGTCACTTCCCCGCTCAGGTCCCCGGAGTTCACCTTCTTCTTCCTGGTGCATGTAAGTGCATTGTCCGTGTATAATGCGCTGTGCGGGGAGTCACTAAGATCCTGCGCCCGATATCCTGCATGTGTCGCTTCCCCGCTCAGGTCCCCAGAGTTCACCTTCTTCTTCCTGGTGCATGTAAGGGCATTGGATGCGACACAATTTGAATCTTAAATCCCGCACTCAGGCTGAATCAGTCGGATCGTCCAACAGCGCAGCCGCGCCACAATCCGGTCACGTGCAACACAATCCCAGTGCAGACACCTGTTAGATACCTGTCAAAGCTGCGCAAATCCCAAAAAAGGTGCACAGTCTGACAAAGGTGCGATCCGCGACCCTTAGCAAATGAGCCCCAATGTCCCACGCAGGGGTTTTGGGGGTCATGCCTTTGTGCTCTCCTGTATGTGATTGCTGCTGTGTCTCCTACTAAATCCCTAACATCTGGATCTGCTTTTACAATACATACATGGAGGAGCCTCCTTGCTGCCTGATGATGGGATGATGGGAACCAATGAGCCCTCAGGTTGGTTTCCCTGTTTAGGATAAAGTAGGTCGCTATGTGACTTTCTTAAAGCAGTTGATATACATTTGGTTAATTCAATCAGGATTAAGTATTTGTTTAAAGGAAACCTACCACTTGTAGTGGCAGGTTTCTGATGGAAATACCGGGCACCAGCTCAGGGTGAGCCGGTGCCGGAGCTTATTTTCATTAGTGTTTTAAACCGCGGTATCGCGGTTTAAAACACTTTTTAAACTTTATAGCCGGCGCAGGCAGGTATGTGCTCGGCGCTTACCATGCGCGCGGCTCTCATTCACTTCCTATGTAGCCTATGTAGGTATTTCCATCAGAAACCTGCCACTACAAGTGGTAGGTTTCCTTTAAGGTCGGTCCATAGCTCTCTCTCACACATGGACATCAGTGCAGTTTAGCCGCAGGCTGGCAGCACACGTGGCATTTTGAACCCATTTTTTGAAAACGCATCAGTTTTTGACCGGTTTTGCAAATTCCTCCCACCGGGGAACTCCGTCTTTCTCACAATCGTTCCATTAGTTTTGTCCTCTCTTTCGTTTGCCACTCAAATGAGAAAAGGGACACACGATGGTGCCGTAGATTCACAGCTGGTGAAAAGCTTTTTATTAAAAGATACTCACAAACAACGAAATATAAAAAGGCCTTCAGTATAAATACACGCTCAGTATTGGGAGGAATTTGCAGTAGCACAGGAACCATCGCTTACCTTAGAGACGCTGGGAAGACATCTGAATCGGCGTCGAACCGGTAACACAAGAAGAGGACGTTTTGAATACCTCTCTAATCATTTGAGGGTCTCGGGACAATGACCTAATAGGACATTCTTCAGATTTGTGAGTACCGACTCTTTCTCTATTGAAAAAAAAGATACTGGGGTGCGGTATGCTTATTTTATTCTATTTCATTTAGGGATAACAGGGGAACGTAGAGGCAGAGGTTAATTTGTGATTTTCTACACTATAACTGCTTTCTGCCCGTAGTTGTTAAGAGATTGTAGGTGCGGAGACACGAAAGATCCTCTTTTCCAGACATTTTGTATCTATATCACTCTGTAAGCCATTGGATACATTCATTTGCCTTTTTCTTAAAAAATTTGAGGTCTGCTTTATTGTCCCCATGTAACTTGCTCGGACAATGCATTATGGGCCAGGGGGATTTTGTGAACACAAAATGCACAGATCCTAATACAGAAGTTGTAAAAACTGGATAGACCGAATATATTTAATTTTCCTTTATGTTTCATCATTTTTACTAGTACAATTATCACATCAAAATCTGGTTACAATAGACAACGGAAACACAATATAAGTAGGTTCCAAACTCAAAGATAAATAACAAAATCATTATTTTCATCTTAGCATTAAAAAATATTAGATAGAGAACTAATCATTGAAACAAAACACCCTCATCGGGCAATTGTTTCTTCCACGTCTGTGGTACCTCTCTTTTTATTTGGCCACTTGGTCTTGCTGAGGAGGATTTAGTGGCTCCTATATCTCTTCACAAGTTGAGGGTCCGCAGCCGCAGTTTTCCAACGTTTTGGGGATTTTGCGCCGCTGTGACAGGTATTTAACTGGGGATTGTGTCACACTTGATCGGATTGTGGCACAGATGTGCTGCTTCCATGTGTCAGATATCGGACAATCCGACTGATTTGGACTGAGCGCGGGATTTAACTTTCAAATTGTCTCAAGTCCAAGCACTTACATGCACCGGGGAGAAGAAGGTGAACTCTCTCGGACCTGAGTGGGGAAGTGACAAATGCAGGATATCCGGCGCACGTGAATCGCGGCACAGTGCTTTATACATGGACAATGCACTTTCTATGAACTCCAGCGGATGGGTAAGTGAATGTGCCCTATTATGTTATAACACATTTATGCGGTTGTGAGATCAATTTGAGCTCTGCTACATGGTCTTACTGTGCCCCACTGTCACTTCTTCTATAGTGACTAAAATGTTCCAAGCTTTGGTCCATGGTGCGGTCATTGGGGACCAATGCAGTACAAAAATAAGAGATAAATGAATGGTCAAAAGACAAGCACCGGTCAGAAGTTCATAAACAGAGAAGTCCAGAAAATGATAGCAAGCTCCAAAGAAGACATCTAGTGTGCAGACAATCCTCTAATGATATAAAAGAGTCCCGGTGTAAAAAGTAATTGGACCAGACCCCTGACCAACCAGACTACAAAGGGGAAAATGTAAGTTGAGGAATAATCTGTCCATAAACTGTCTACAGCCAGAAGTAAAGTAAGGCAGTGTTCAGACTAGTGCAAGACAGAATGCAAACTAAGTACAAAACCACAGTCAGCAGTGCATCTCCGACCATATTTTGTAGAAATTTAAACTTTTCTTTATTTATGGTTAATTGCAGCTAATTATCATCCTCTTCATTTCGATCATACAAAGAGGTGATGAAGAAAAGAAAGCAATATGATGTCAAAATAATTCACTTTAAGGTTTTAAAATATGACACAAAGGGATTATTTATCAACTTTTGTGCCAGAACACTGGTGTAGAAGCCCTAAAATAATCACAAATGCCACCAGTATGGCATGAGGGCATGGAGGGTCAAAGGGGCAAGTAAGGGCATGAAGGGGGTCGCTGATGGTGGGGGTAAGTCTTTGCTGGCCTAAGCCTCTTCATGTATTTGGCATGAAAGCCACCAGATGATATATGGCCCCTAACATGTTCATATAATAGGGGTTGATCCGGAAAAGTTTAGCACATTAAGTGCACATCCTTAAATTCCGCCCTTTGCTTTTCTAACACCATTAACCTCATATAGATACTATTTCTATGTTCTCTATGTTTTCTGAATTTCTGCTCTGAAATAAGAAATCAGTTACATCCTGGAAAACCTTGGACATCTGACGCCTGAGTTTGGCCGTTTTGTAGATCAGATAGGAGGAATGTGGAAGGGAGAGAATTCCCAGGACAATAAGTATCCATGTAAAGTTAATGCAGTAAAAGGAGTAATAATAGATAGTCACAAAGTGTCCAATGAAGTACAGAGTGTTATATAAGAAAGTGCAGGAAATAAAATTCATCACGGAGTAATATGTCTCCAGGTTGATGGATAAGTTACTGCTCATCTTCATCCTTGTTGTGTGATGATACAACGAGACAAAGAGGAAAACTGAGGAGATGGAATAGAAAATTAGCGGAAAAAAGCCTCCTACAGCGAAAGCATAAATGGAAGTAATATGACTACAATCTGGAAATAGACTATCTATAACGTCATTGTATGTTCCATTATTGGGGGCTTTAGTGGTGGCCAGTAACAAGCTCAACAGAGAATTTAATGCAGAGAGAATTCCAAAGATTACAACGAGGCGACCAGTCCTGTGTGATATCATCCTCCTCAGATACAGGAACAGTCTGGTGTGGAGGTTGGAGATCTTCAGGCACAAGACAATGGAGAGAAGAGATGTCAACCAGATGTTCATATAGGTGAAGAAAGCGTACATTCGGTATATAATAACCAAAGAAACATGTGAATCCAAACTGTTCACAAAGAATGTGAACACAATCAGATAAAGAGTAATTGTAGACTGAGAGCAGATCCTTGACATCCCAAGAGAAGTCACAACGAGGTCAACAGGAGTCACTGATTTTCCTCTCCACCAGTCACTGACATTGACTCCTATAATAAATGAATGTATCACCAGTCCGGCTATGAGAGCCGTCAGTCCCGGGACCAGGAGAATTAAATAGATGAGTTTAGAGTCGCTCTCTGTAGTATCGGCCATCTCTCCTTCTCTCCGAGCCTCCCAGTAACACAAAGGAGAATTCACGGAAGTTACATGAGAATCTTTTTACATTTAGTCAAATGTTAGAGGATTTACCTTTCAAATGCAAATCACAGGAGAGCCACAAACTAAGCATGAAGCAAGGTCTGACACATGTAGGTCACTTATAGACGACAAACCAACATGTAGAGTTAACTGTTAAATAATAGTTAACCTGTTGAATAATATAGAGCTCCAAGATTCCGAGGACTTGATTCACCTGTTTTATAGTTCCATGGTCTATCATATTCCCAAAGTGCATGTGACTCCAACTCTCCTCCCCTCTATTATCCTTCAAGCATTAACACCAATATACAGGCTTCTCTGCAGTCCTATTCACATTGGTTCCTGTTCATAAGATGGTGGCTGGTGCTGGGTTCATACCGTAGCATTATTATTTAATTATTTTAATTTTTGTGATCCATTCGAAATAACAGGTAGATCGTTGTTCAATCTCTTATTCCTCCGGGGTAACCCCTTATACCTCATAGATTGTAACCTCTTGTGACCATTGTGCAAGCACTGTCACCTCCTGTGACACACTGGATGCATTACAAGTGAAGCCACGGAGAGAAGAGGAACTGCTGGGAGCGGTGGAGGGTAAGTATATAAGTATATTTTTTCTATACACGAGTATAAATGGAGATGGTCTTTTTTTAGCAAAAAAAATGTGCAGCAAAATATGGCTTATGTCACTGATGCGCCCGTAATCCATGTCGTGGATCGCGGGCACACCCATGTCCTTTTCGGTTGTGTGGTCCCCGCTCCTGCAGTCCTGTTCCCAGATCCGGACTCACCTCTCCACGCTCCTTATTCCCGACTAGGCCGTGTACTTCCCGGCTCCCTATGGCGCCCGCCAGCTCTCCTGGACTTAAAGGGCCAGCGCCCTCCTGATTGGCGCTGGTTAATCCAGCTCTGCTATATAATCTGGCGGCTCCCAGTATTCCCCGCCGAATCTTCAACATTGTTTCTTGCTAAGTTAAAACCCTCCAGTGTTTCCTGTATTTCCAGTGTTCCTCCGTGTTCCTGTCTTTTCCGTGCCTGCTGTGTTCCCGTCATCCATTCCTGCCTGCCTGTTCCGTGTGCCAGTCTGTTCCTGCAGCTCGTGTGTTCCTGCCATGAGTTCCAGTGTATCCTCCCAAGCTGTTCTCCTGCTGTTACCCCAGGCTCAGACTGTGTCCTGCAACTCCGTACTACCTTGTCTAGTCGCAATCGTGGAATGACCTGGTGGCACCCCGCTGCAGCAAGACCACCCCGGTTTGCAGCGGGTTCTGGTGAAGACCAGGTGCCACTTAGACTCCGGTACCGGGTGTCAGCTCCCATCATCTCCACTGACACTTCCCTAAGAGACTCTGACAGTTCGTCCCTATGAACTGTGACAGCTTATACACAAGTATATATGATAATTCAATTTGGTAAAAACTGCTTTATTGGTAAATTGTCTCCACCAAGTCTGTGCTACGTGGTGTAAAACTTGTTTTGATAGAACAATAGTTGGTTCCATGTTGGACAATCCCAGGGATTCCAGTACTTGGCCGTCATTAGTATCAAATAAATAGAATGAACAACCGACAAACTGTCTGTGATTGCATAAAGCCACAAAATTTGCACTGACTTAAAATAGTAAAGGTAAAAAGTAGATTGTATTCCCCAGACATGCACAATGTAATGCACAGAGCAGAGTCACTAATTGTACATCTGATTGTAAAGTCTTCAGGTGAGATACTCCTGGACTACGACCCTTCATCCGACTCATGTGAAGACACATGGAGGTAATGAGAAGGATTGTTACAATTAAATAAATGATGAACAGAGGCGAAGTTCCTAACAGGAATATCCACATATATCTGGAAGTTGACTCCAGAGTCTCATTGTGGATTTTGGTATGTTCCATTTGATGGGGAATTTCAAAATTACCAAACGAGATACATACGCAGTATGACATGCAGTGACCAGGACCATGATCACAATTAGATGGACCATCTTGGGTAAAATAAGATGTAGAAAGAGGTCAGACTTTAAATTGTAAATCTCGAGGCAGAAGACATGTCCATTCTTAGTATAAATGTAAGTTTTGTAAAAAATTAAAAGTGAACATTATTCCAGTTAAAAGTATAACTCATAATTTGGTCTGTTTTTAGATTTGGCCAATTTACAACAGAGGAGACAGGAATTTCCTGCTCCCCGACGTCATCTCGGATTGACGACCCTCACTTTTAAACAGTTACCTGTTGTGGCATTTAAACACCAGAAGCGATTGCAGGTGTTACTGGCAGGAGGAGTACGGGGGAACCAAACCTGCAATGTTCATCACGGAACCAAACATTATGGGTTTGGGTCCGCTCATCACTACTCAAGACAAGTGAAGTTCCATAAACTACAATCCTCTTCCCCAAGACTTAGACATTACAAAAATGATGGTATAATATACCTTATTGAGAGTGAATATTGTAAAAACACAATTTTGGGTTAAAGGTTTAAAAAGCAAATAATGTGATGGTAATTATAGAATTATGACGCATTTCAACAATGGGGCACATTTACTTACCCAGTCCTGTCGCGATCCCCGATCTGGACGGTCCAACGAAGATGAAATCCGGTGCAATTCACTAACATTGTGCGCCTGAGATCCTGCATGTGTTGCTTCCCCTCTCAAGTCCGCCGGAGTTCACCTTCTTCTTCCCGGTGTATGTAAGTGCATGACTTGCGACACAATTTGCGATGTTAAATCCCACACGTTGTCCCCCGATTTGTGAAAGTCGGCGCCAATGTGGCAAAATCCGTTTGCGTGCACCAAATCCCCCTGTTAAATGTGCCGCAACATGGAAATTGTCGGGAAACCCGAAGAAAATGTGGTCCGCGGACCCTTAGTAAGTGAGCCCCAATATGTAAACACAACCTTAAAATCCCAAGAAATGTGGTTTACAAAGGTTGCCACTAGGATGTCCAGACCCATTAAATTAGAATTCTAAACATTTAAAAAAATTTTTTAAAAATCTGTTCAGGTCCAGGTATGGGACCCGGACCAGAACCCCCACCATGAACCACCACGATCAGTGTCGGCACCATTTAAAGGGAACCTTTCATCACTAAGGGCAGGTTTCAAAATGGCAATTAATGCTAAATACAAATCATCTTTTTGTTAGTACATAAATTGTTTTAATCCTTTACAATCATGTTGTTTATGTTACCTGGCTCCCCTCCAGAATGCCAGGGCTGAGTCTCAGGGGTGGGGTTGGGAAGGGGGGGGGTATTTCAAAATGTCTGTGCTTTCGTACATCCCTTCTTCAATGTTGCTCAACTCACCCCTCCCACATCATCTCTCTCCTCCTCCTCCTCCTCCTCCTCCTCCATCCTCCTGCTTCCCTAGGCTCACTACAGCAAGCGATGCTGTGGCTGTAAGCAGCTACTCAAACTCTGCAAACTTACTATGGAATTAGCAGAGCTCCTCAATCCCAAGCAATCACTCATGTGCAATGAGCACGGAGACACTCTTTAGGGTGCATGACCAAGGAAGAAAGCTCACCTCGAAACCGCGAGTTTTGCTTACTGTGGTGAGCCAACATAAGCATGAGGAGGAAGGAGGATAAGAGACGTAAAATGGTAGGGGTGCAGATGACTGCTAAGATTTGAAGGAAGCCATGTAAGATAAACTAAATGATTGTGAAGGATCAAAGTGATTTATGTACTAAAATATAGATGGTTTCCGTACAGCATGATCCTTTAGAACCTGTCATCTTTCAATTATGCCCTCCATGATGAAAGGTTCCCTTTAATTCCTACACTAGTGCAGTATCCGGGAACAAAGATCCTCCCCAAAATTGTGGTATCCCCCTAATTCCCCAATCTAATGGTTAAATTATGTAGCTAAAGAGATGAAGTAGGTACCAGCTCCAGAACTGCTTGAGTCAAGCCAAGTAAGCAGGAGGCACCAAGTACTACTTGCAGTAGCGTCTTTAGTTAACAACAACCATAGGGTGGGAGAGGCTTATCCCGGTTATATTGGTAACATTGGTCGATGAAAAAGGTATTTAGCTTATTATTTAGTATTTGTCAAGCTCAGCGGTAAACTTTAATGTCAAGGTAAATTGTTATGTAGAACATAAAACATTTATTTAACTCTTAAAGGTTGGACTTGCTGGACTTGAGTCTTTTTCCGTGTCTTATGTACTATGATACTATAAATGACCAGTGCAGATGATAATAGTAAACTTTGTAATATACTTCATTAAAGAAATGTGTTTGGCGTCCTTAGTTTTCCTCTTTTTTTCTTTAGTTTATATAAATCAGCTTTCTGCCCAATCCTCCACTGACAGCTCATTGGTGAGGGAGCCTGATATCTAAGGATAGACCTGATCATCAAGTGAAATAGGCTCTAGGTATCGAATAAGTTATCCATTGACCTCCTTTCTTTATCCCTATGTACACTGCTCACCACAGGAGAAAGCAGGAGGAAATACATTGCATTACTTGTTGAAGTATAATCCAAGGGTAGGTCTTTAAAGGGGTTGTCCAGCAATAAAAAAAAATTATATTAGGCTCAGGAATATTTTTAACCCCTTAAGGACGGAGGGTTTTTCGCCTCATTTCTCGCTCTCCAACTTCAAAAATCCATAACTTTTTCATTTTTCCGTGTACAGACCTGTGTGAGGGCTTATTTTGTGCGTAACAAATTTTACTTTCCCGTAATGATATTTATTTTAACATGCCATGTACTGCAAAGCTGAAAAAAAATTCCAAATGTGGAAAAATTGAAAAAAAACCGCACGTGCGTCACGTTCTTGTGGGCTCAGTTTTTACGACTTTCACTCTTCGCTCCAAATAACACGCCTACTTTATTCTTTGGTTCGGTGCGATCGCGGTGATACCAAATTTATACAGGTTTTATTGTGTTTTAATACATTTTCAAAAATTAAACGAATGTGTACAAAAAAGAAAAAAAAATTTTTGCCATCTTCTGACGCTAATAACTTTTTCATACTTTGGCGCACGGAGATGTGTGAGGGGTCATTTTTTGCGAAATGAGGCGACGTTTTCATTGCTACCATTTTGAGGTCTGTGCGACATTTTGATCATTTTTTATTTCATTTTTTATGTTATGTAAAAAGGTGTAAAAGTCGCATTTCGGACATTTGGGCGCCATTTCCCGCCTCGGAGGTCACCGCCGGCCGTAACCGTTTTTATATTTTGATAGATCGGGCATTTTGGGACGCGGCGATACCTAATATGTCTGTGATTTTTACTGTTTGTTATGTTTTATATCCGTTCTAGGGAAAGGGGGGTGATTTGAACTTTTAATATTTTATTAATTTTTTTTATTTTTTAAACTTTTTTTTTTTTTTTTTTTTTCACTATCTTTTAGACCATCTAGGGTACATTAACCCTAGATAGTCAGATCGCTGCTACCATATACTGCAATACTTCTGTATTGCAATATATGGCATTTTTGCAGCACATTCATTACAATGAGCCACTGGCTCATTGTAACGAATATGCAGCTGCCAGATAGCCTCGTGTCAAAAGAAGACACGAGGCTACCATAGCAACTGATCGCCGCCCCCCGATGACGTTCGGGGGCGTGGCGATCGAAAAAAAGATGGCGGCGCCCACGCGCCGCCGTCTTTTAAACGCCGCCGGCGACTTTGCCGGCGGCGTTTAGGGGGTTAATAGCCGCGATCGGTGCAAGCACCGACCGCGGTTATTAGCGGTGGGGGTTTTGTGCAAAATGCAAAAACCCCCACCTTTGTATGAAGAGGACTCAGCCCGTGAGCCCTCTTCATACATCCCTTATACCTCTGCGCCGTAGAGCTACGGCGCAGAGCGTTAAGGGGTTAAAGAGTAAATACTCACCACTGCCACTGGTTTCTGTTTGTATACAGAAGTATTTAGTCAACAGCCACTGACGAACTCTGTATACAGGCGGTCCCCAGGTTACGTACAAGATAGGGTCCATCGGTCTGTTCTTAAGTTGAATTTGTATGTAAGTCAAAACTGTATATTTTATAATTGTAGCTCCAGACTTTTGCCACAGTGACAATTGGATTTTCTAAATTTTAGCTGCAATGGGACCAAGGATTATCAATTAAACTTCATTACAGACACCTTACAGCTGATCATTGCAGTCTGGGACTAAAATAAAGCATCCAGAGAGCTTCATCAGAGGTCACAGTGGGCAGAGGGGTCCGTCTTTAACTAGGGGTCATCTGTAAGTCGGGTGTTCTTAAGTAGGGGACCGCCTGTATATACAAGTCAGCAGTAAAGGGTGGTTCATAGATGAAGGGAATGCTTAGAAAGTATAAGCTCTTTATTGTTTTTACACCCCCTTCTTAAGCAATGTATGGAAAAATTTAAATCCTAAACAGCCACTTTAAAGAGAACCTGGCAGGGCATTTTGAGACACTAAATCAACAAGTTTAGTGTCTCAAATCATCCTTTTTGAAGTCTCTCTGTGAAAAAAAACCCTCTATATTTACCTAAAGATGGATCCGATGAGGTGCAATGGATCCATCTTTTGTGCTTCCTGCAACTGCAAAGTGATTCAAGGAAGCCGAAGCAGTACACCCCATGGCACATACACTGTGAAACCGAAGTAGTACAGCGCCTCACTGCATCAGTGCGCAGGCATACAGAATTCTGTACTGTGGTCATTATATAAGTTTTCAATTTTGTTATTTTTGCACAGAAGGAAGAGCTGAAGAAGCCATCGCAGCTGCGCCACAAAAAGGGTCATGTGCGCCACAATCACAATGCACCACACACTTTACCTGTGTAAGCCATTTTACCATTGAAGATAAGGCACAGTCCAAAAAAAGTGTGTCGTATAGCCTTAGTAAATCTGCCCCAATATGTCTGGAATCTCTCACCCAAGATTTATATATTTATATATAAAAGCTGGATAAAGATGTATACAGTATAATAATACCTATGTGATCATCGTATAAGTAATTGCCAGTTCAATAGCAGTAACTTGATTACAATGTTCACACATAACACTTTGTAGCTGATATCTTGTGTCTGTATTCTATGGCATGGAAACGGGAGACACCTGACACTGTGGAAACTTCACTAAACAAACCGAATCCAAATCAGAGATTATTTTAAGCTCAGCAGTAAAACCTTATGCAAATCCTCCGGCAGTGAAATCTACTTCTCTGTAGGAAAAATTATAGTAGAATTGTGTTACAAGAAAAAAAAATCATCTGTGAAAGTCAATACTTTACTTTTCCAAAAATAATAATAGATTATTTTCTAATAGCACATGTGCGCTGCTTATAAGAAGCCCCTCTCTTAAAGCCCCTGTGATTTTAAGAGTAGCATTTGTGACCCCAGATTGGTCAGGCTCTATGATGTAGGGACCCATATTGGATGATGGCCAGCATATAGATTCTGCCAACCTCCCATGATGCTCAGCATTGGCATCTCCTGACCAACCATGCTCAGCTTTCACTCTAATAGCAGAACTACTCCTAAGCATTTATGTTACTGTTGCAGCAAATTTCAGATCCCAAGAGTTAATGATTGAAACAATTCAGAACTTTCTGAATTTACTTCTACTGCTCCTTCATTGCTTCTTGGTGGCACCCGGTTCTGCAGTTCAGTTTCCCTGACTAGGAACTTCACCCAGGTGGGAGATTCTGCAGGAGACTGCTTGAGTCAATAGTTTGTAGCCTCTCAGCTGAGGGTAAATCAGGTTCCAGGTGACTCCTGTCATATTCTATTATATTCTGTAGTGTTTTGGTTGTAATCCAGACTTTTTGCCTAAACCTTGACTAAACCTTCTGCATCTCAATTTTGTACCTCACTGCCATCTTGGTTTTGACTCTGTTAGACTTTGTCCTCTCTGTCTTGTTGCTCTTTGTCACCCAGTTTAGGGAACACTGTCCATTTGCCATTGGCGGTTTAGCACAAATTCAGCAAATAGGCAGGGACAGAGGTGGAAGGAAGCTCCACGGCTTACTCTCTTTCCAGCGAGATCATCTGAATGATACCTTTGGGATAGGTCCCAAGTAAAGGTTAATTTAGAATAAAAATTACAATGTAGTATATCGGTAATGAATGGAGGACAGACTCCAATAATTTAGAGAATAATTTAGTGTAGTGGACTTATGGAACTCCAACAACAGCCCAAAATGTAGCTCATTACATTTACATTTTGTATTGTAAAAGTTGTATGGAGATGTCTACAGATCTAACTCCGTATATGGTTGTACAGTGAGTTATTAATATCTGTTTTGCTTTTTCGTTGGGACATTTCGATTTGCATTTCAAATAGAAATTTGACGAAAACGTTTGATATATGACCTTCGTAACGTCTCCTAGTGTCATTTTGAGGCTTGGAGAACAAGAAGATCACCAGTTATACAGAGGATGAGACTAATGTCCAATATAAGGTTCTCCTGATCACATCACTTATGGCAACTAGTTTTGGACTGGTGATACATTCATTTATTATAGGAGTCAATGTCAGTGACTGGTGGAGAGGAAGATCAGTGACTGCTGTTGACCTCATTGTAACTTCTCTTGGGATCTCAAGGATGTGCTGTCAATGTATCTTGACTCTATTTCATGTTTTTATTAACCTGTTTGTGCATGTAAATTTAGTTATTATAGACGAGGCTTATAATTTCTGTGTTTAAATCAGTCTTTGGTTGACATCTCTTCTCTCCATTGTCCTCTGCCTGAAGATCTCCAACCTCCACACCAGACTGTTCCTGTATCTGAGGAGGATGATATTACACAGGACTGGTCATCTCATTGTAGCCTCAGTAAATGTGTCAATCTCCAAAGGTGCAACAAACAACCCAACCATGGCTAATCGATTCCAAGACTGCATGTATATAATTGCTACGCACACCTTTACCACGGGAACTTTCCTCCCGCTGCTTTTCTATTCCATCTCCTCAGTTCTCCTCTTTGTCTCGTTGTATCATCACACAACAAGGATGAAGATGAGCAGTAACTTATCCATCAACCTGGAGACATATTAGTGATGAAATTTATATTCCTCAGTTTTACACTTTATATGTGTTTAATATTACTTGTTTTTCTGTGAAATTCTTATCTGGCTTTTTATTGTCTTGGAAGTTCTCACGGCTCTACATTCCTCCTACCTGATCTACAGAAAGGCCAACGTCAGGAGTCAGATGTCCAAGGTTCTGCAGAATATAAGGGATTTCTTATTCCAAAGGAAAAATACAAGGACCAGAGAGAACATAGAAGTTATAGAACTATGAGAATTATGTTGGACAAGGGGAAGGGCAGTGAAGTAGGTGGGTCGGAATGAAGAGTTACAGTTCTATATTAGACAAAATAGATATATGTTAAATGAGTTTTGTGCAGTTTTTTCTCCAAAAAGCTCTCCAGAACTTTGATTGATTTTTCATATTGTTAGATAAGTTATACATTTGTTTTGTACAGTTGCAAATTTCAGACATTGAACAAGAGGAAGATCAATGACCCATGTTGCACACAGTAAACGGGCAGGTTCAAGAATGTGTCATAAAAGTAAAAAAATAATTCCTTCTTGATTAGTATTAAAAAGTTGAAACAATTCTAATAAAAAATTAATTAAGATAATAAGATAATTAATATTCTTCTTTGCGATTTTTATTAGTGACTAGGAAATACAAAATGTCCCACAAAACAAACCCTCATACAATTCTGTGAGTGGAGAAAAGAAAAGAAATGGAAAAAAGGAAATAAAAAATTTCCTTAAAATGGAACCTAGAATGGAATTAATTATGGGCTTCATTACGGAAACTAATCTATTATGAATTATTACAATAATTCTCTACTATGTGCTTTACATGTGGTTGACATCAATGATTGGATACCAAATAAATATTATTTATACAGTTAAAATGCAATTTTCCAATTTACTTTTTGTATCATTTTCTCATGAATTTTGAGATCTTTGCTTGCGAGCAAATAGGGTCCGGTGCTACATTACATTCCCATTCAGTGAAAGGGATAAAGGAAAATTGTGTCATATAAATTCTAGAAATTTGTGAATGAGTGTAGGATAATAATTGCATATGGCTGCCCGAACCAGCCGAACCCGAATTTAGACCGTTTCACTCATCACTACTTGCAAAGAGAGGGCTAGGGTAGCACTTCTGATTCATTAGCATTATTTTAAAAGTGAATTTTAGAAAGAAGGAGGCCATGGGTAACAAATATATGAAGTTGCCACAGTCACGGCGCCTGGTAAGTATCCCTGGTTTATCATGACGTATTAAGATGGTCTATTTTCTTTGAACCCTTACTAAAGTGTGACGTAGTAGTACGTCACATGTCGGCTGCGGATGATTGGAGCAGGCTCATGGGCTGAGTCCTCTCCATATCCGGTAAGTTTTTGCTGCATATTGCAGCAAACACCCACCAGTAACACCCACTATCGGTGCTAGCCGGCATTAAAGTGCTGCCATCTTGGCTTGGATCATTGCTCCTCATGACATCATCAGGGAGCGGAGATCTGTTGCTATGAAAGCCTTGGGTCAAGCAAAGACCGGAGACTGTCTCATTTTGCACCATTTATTACAATGTGCTATGTGCACATTGCAATAGATAAAGGGGTTTTGTTTACTAAGGGTCGCGAATCGTACTTTCATTGGATTTTCCTACGTTTTTGGGATTTGCTTTGCTGTGACAG
Source organism: Engystomops pustulosus (assembly GCF_040894005.1). Taxonomy (NCBI): domain Eukaryota; kingdom Metazoa; phylum Chordata; class Amphibia; order Anura; family Leptodactylidae; genus Engystomops; species Engystomops pustulosus. The sequence continues at coordinate 221,548,171 of NC_092413.1, read as the reverse complement.
GTATTCCACTGAGGATTGTGTTGCACGCAATTGGATTGTGGCGCGGCACTGCCATACTGCCTATATTGGTGATATACTAGCCCAGTGGTGGTGAACCTATGGCACGGGATCCGAACTTCAAGTTAGGGTCTGGGGTTTGGGTGTGTCCTGCGTGAGCCGGACTTATTGCTGGGTTGGCAGGCATTCAGCCAATCCGACACCCCTAGCTACTAGCCTTGGCTGTGATTGGTCAGGCTTGAAGTTTGGAACTGCTCATCTCTAGCCCTGAGTAAGAGATCTTCCAGCAATCTAACACTTTTTCATTTTTTTTTTTATTGTGTTGACCTGATTTAGTTATTACAGACACAGTGTTCTACTCTATCTGTTAGTTTGCATTTCAAATCCACATCTCGCTAAATTTGACTAAATGTAAAATGTTTTTCAATAAACCTTCAGTAATATCTTGTTACTTGTTATTTGGTGACCGAGAGCACAGAAAAGATGGCCGATACTACAGAGGGGGACACTGATGTCCTGTATCTGAGTCTCCTGGTGCTGATGGCTCTCATAGCCGGACTGGTGATACATTCATTTATTATAGGAGTCAATGTCAGTGACTGGTGGAGAGGAAGATCAGTGACTCCTGTTGACCTCATTGTGACTTCTCTTGGGATTTCGAGGATGTGCGCTCAGTCTACTATTACGATAGATGTGATTTTACTTATGTTCTTGCAGAGTTACCTGCACTCAGAGGTACTACTGGATATTATGGCAACGCTTTATGTTTTCTTTACTTCTATTAACATTTGGTTGACATCTCTTCTCTCCGTTGTCCTCTGCCTGAAGATCTCCAACCTCCACACCAGACTGTTCCTGTATCTGAGGAGGATGATATTACACAGGACTGGTTGTCTCATTGCAGCTTCTGGAATTGTGTCTATCGTTAACAGTCTTTTAAACTTGCTTTTGGCTATTAAAAAAATCCATGAAGGTCGAACCCACAACTCAACCATCCATGAACTATTTATTGACTGTATGGATATTAATTCTGTGTGCACTTTCACTGCAGGAGCTTTCTTCCCTCTGCTCCTCTATTGCATCTCTTCAGTTCTCCTCTTCGTCTCGTTGTATCATCACACAACAAGGATGAAGATGAGCAGTAACTTATCCATCAACCTGGAGACATATTACTCAGCGATGAAACTTGTGTCCTTTACTTTCATGTATAACACCGTATACTTGTTTAGCCATATTACTAGTCTACTATATCACCATTTATACTGTTTTACATCTCCATGGATCCATGTTGTCTTGGACTTTCTCCCAGTTCTACATTCCTCCTATCTGATCTACAGAACGGCCAAACTCAGGAACCAGATGTCCAAGGTTCTTCACAATGTGATGGATTATTTATTCCAAAGGAAAACTACAGAAAATATTGAGAACATAGAAATAGTTGATCGTTGAGATCAATGAGGGAACCAAGAAAGAAAGCATAGCCGCTACACTTGTAGTAGCAGTTCTTATACATGAATATATCTTAATTAGTATATATTTTTCAGATGAGGTAGAGGACTTAAAGTGGTTGATTTTACCATTGAACTGATGTCATATGTTCATTATTTACAACCACTGAAAAGTAAGATAATTGCCACATGACCTTCACTATTTGGCCCATCTTTATTCTTTGCCTAAAACATGTTTTTAGCTTCAGTTTTATTTTTTGCCTGATGCAGAATGGCAAAACCTAAAAGAGGGAACCTGCCATCAGGGCACACATTTTCCGACAAAATTCGATTCAACCCGAATCGAATCATGGCAAATCACATACAAATCCAGGTATTTCCTGGCTACAAAGAGCCTGTAGGGTGTTGCAGAACGTTGTGCCATGCTGAAATATGCATAGGGAGCATGGTTTGGTCTTCAAACAATGCTGTGTTTTATTATGACACGCCCATGACAGCCGCCGCTCTTAGAATCGCTTCACTCTTCAATTCTATAGGTACTTTCAGGTGAAAACTTGACGAAATAAGCGAAGCGGGAACGCAGCCTGACAAGGTAATGTCTGTGCCTGCTCGAAAGGACTGAGCTCAGGGCCAAGATCCCACTATAACATCAAAGAGTGCACTCTTTTTACACTGACATCAGATGATTCCATAGATTACAACAGAACCTTTTCATTCCTTCTGACAGATGAAATGAAGGGGAAAACAAAACATAGTGGCAACGTGATAGAGTGGTGGAGGATGAAAACAGCATTATGGAAATTACAGGGTGTTCCAGGGAGACAGCAGTCAATTGGCAGCAGGATGAGTAGGCTGCAGAGTGGCACAATGACAAATTATGGAGGTGGCAGCAATATCGTAGGCCACAGAGTGGCACAATAACATGTTCTGGAGGTGGCAGCAACATAGAAGACCACAGAGTGGCACAATGACAAAGTGAGGAGGTGGCGGCAGCAGCAGGAGCAGGAGGTCTGAGAGTGGCACAATCACAGTGTGTGTAGGTGGGTGGCAGCAGTAGCAGCAGCATAAGGCCAGAGAGTGGCACAATGACACATTCTGGTGGTGGCTGTAAGAAGGCAGGCCACAGAGTGGCACAATGACAGAGTGTGGAGATGGGGCAGAAGCAGCAGCAGGAGGTCAGAGGCACAATGACAAATTCTGGAGGTGGCAACAACATGGCAGGCCACAGAGTGGCACAATGACAAAGGGTGGAGGTGGTGGTAACAGCAGGAGGTTAGAGAGTGGCACAATCACAATGTGTGTAGGTGGGCAGCAGCAGTAGCAGCAGCATGAGGCCAGAGAGTGGCACAATGACAAATTCTGGTGGTGGCAGCAACATCGTAGGCCACAGTGTGGCACAATGACAGAGTATGGAGGTGCCGGCAGCAGCAGTATCAGCAGGAGGTCAGAAAGTAGCACAATGGCAGAGTGTGGAGGTGCGCGACAATTCCACTCCCTATTAAAGATGGTGGGAGGCAGATGGAGAAACTGGCCGCAGACGTGTGGCATCAGCCGGGTGTCAGCATCAGAATAGTGGCTGAGGCAGGTAGTTAGAATCCACGATGGCCAAATCCCGCCGCACTGAATATCCGCTATGTGCCACACTACTGGCCGGGCAGGACAGCTTCTCTACTGCAAACTATCTAAGTTGCGGCCACACATCAAGTTTGGCTGCCCAGTAATCCATGGGATCCTCTACCTGGGGTGGTAGAGTGCTTTCCAAGTAGGCCACCACCTGCTGGTGCAGAGTCTCCATGTCTCCACGTCCTGCTGCTGCTGCTATCCTGCTGACTCAAGGCCACAGTAGCGACTTGCTACCTGCTTCGGTGCCTGACGTGCAAGCTGACACCCTCTTCTCCTGACGATGATAATGAAGCCCTTGCTTCACCCGGCTCCCAAGTGCAATCAGATACATTGCATTTGTATTTCCCTGTCACTGCTAGTCTCAGTATGCAGAGCCTGACTACTCTCAAGTGCAACATAACCTCCCATGTCACTCTCCACATCTCTACTTTCCTGCATACTGGAAGAAGCAGCGGATGTCTGCCCCACCTCTTCACTGCCAAACAGCTGCTGACTGTCTTCAAAGACTTTGTCCTCGCTAAATAGTGGCACTGAGCCCAGACCATCTAGTTGATCTCTGGCTGAGGGAAATGAACAGGACAGAGGCTGGTTGAGGACAGGTGAGGGCCGCTGACCTGCTCCTTGGCCATGCCATCTAAGGGTTGTATCTGATAAACCCACAGACTCTAGGCTGGGGTTGTCAGATGTCACTTAGGAGGAAGTGGATGACCTAGTCAACCAATCTGGAACCTTTGGTTTGTTAATCAACCCACTGCTGCTAGATGACAATGACAGTTCTGGCCTTACAGAGTCACCCCTGCTGCAACGTCCCCTTAGTGTGCTGCGACCTGTGCCTGCTCCACCTGCCACCTCTCTGTCTGACATATTGGTTAATCAACTATGTTGATTTGACATGGATCTACTTTAGCAACAAAAAAGAATTGAAATTTGGGGAATACAGAACCCCAAAAACTGACACCGTGGACTTTGAGAAAAAAATCACTCCACCAACTATGTGGATTTGACATGGATTTCTTGATATCAACCTTAGCAACAAAAAAGAATTAAAATTTGGGGAATACAGAACCCCAAAAACTGATGCCCTGGACTTTGAGAAAACATCACTCCACCAACTATGTGGATTTGACTCGGATTTCTTGATATCAACTTTAGCGGCAAAAAATAATTGAAATTTGGGGAATACAGAACCCCAAAAACTGACACCCTGGACTTTGAGCAAAAATTACTCCATCAACTATGTGGATTTGACACAGATTTATTAATATCTACTTTAGCAACAAAAAATAATTGAAATTTGGCGAGTACAGAACCCCAAAAACTGAGAAAAAATCACTCCAGAAACTATTTTAGGGGAAAAAAATTTTGTGCCGAACCGAAGTTTTCCTGAAATTCTAAACGAATTGCACTACGTCAGAATCAATTCGCCCATCTCTAACTATGATACCTTTATGTGTCACAAGGGCGATTGATTCCCTGCCGTCCTCATCATGATCTGCTCTGCTAGGCAAGCTCCTCCCTCTTCCTCTCCCTCCCTCCCTCCAGCAGACATGAGCTGACAGTGATTTGCTTGGAGCTTGGAGGAATAAGGAAGGAGGAATAATCCTCTTTTTGGACCTTGGCTGCTGAGTTCTGGGCCACTGTCAAGGCTGCCATGCTGGAAGAAAACTTTGTCAGCTCCTTTTCAGAACCCCTGTAAAGATGGGCGATTTATTATAAAGATCATTGCTTTCCCAGCTGTGGGTTAAGTAATGCAGTCAGCTGCTGGGGGCGGCATCTGGGGGTTGGATATTTGATTTCTGTGCAGGTGACTCAGGGCTGCTTATTTGTTTCTTCTGTGACCTGTTGTTTTAATGCTTGTTTCCCATTCCTGACTCTGTGAACCTCTGCCTGATCCAGAACTTCTGTGACTTGTGGTACTCCTGCTTGTTTCAATCCTGAGTTCAGCCATAGCCAGGATCCTGTGTATCCCAGCCTGAACCGATACCTGAATCCCAGACTGAACTGGTACCTGTATCCGAGCCGGTATTCAGCCTGCACCCAGAACCCCAGTGTGAACTGTAACCTGTATCTAACTCTGTGTATCCTGACCTGAACCAGCATCCTGTTCTATCCAGAACCCTGTTTCCTGCCTAATCCAGAAACCCTGAAACCCAACCTGATCCAGAACTCTGAACCTGTACTTTAAAACCTGTTTCAAAGCCTGCACTCAGCCTGCGCCTGAGCTTGTGCCCCAATTCTGTCAATTCTGTGCCTGTTCCCTGACCTAGAGAGAATAAATATTTCATTGACCAAAAAATTGAATCCTGCACCAGATATTTAATACAGAGTCACCAACTAAAACTAAATCAGTGCATTTTAAAACATGAGAAACAATTGGGATATTTAAGAAATGCTTGTTTTTACTTTCCTGTAGAGGTTGTTTTATGAAAACTAGTTTATAGAACATCATTGGGTGTTTTATTTTCTTCAATTATTTCATCCCATTCTCTGTGAAATGGGAAAACAAAGGAAGCAGTCCGAGCATTGGCTACAGGAAGTAAGGGACTGCGGAAGTTCCCTTTAGAGTTGAGCATATCATTTTATTTTATTTTTGTACATGGGGTTTAGCACTTTGAATATAATTGCATTCTAATGAAAAAAACAAAAAAAATGAAAGAAAAAATGAAGGAATTAGGCAAATCTGCCTATAACTAGCAATTAGCCATTTTTAGGACTTTGTATTTAGATCTGCATTGGCCTGAAATGAAGACAGCTCCAGTTAGACATTGTTTGTGCAAAGGAACTCACTGGGGCTTATTTACTTAGGGTTGGATTTTCAAAATTTTCGGGATTTGTGCTGCTGTGACAGGTATTTAACTGGGGATTGTGTCGCACGCGATCGGATTGTGGTGCAGCTGTGCCAATTTTCATGCAAGAAAAATCGTGGGGAGGGCCGTCGGATGATCCGACTAATTCTGACTGAGCGCAAGATTTAATATTCAAATTGGGTCGCAACCAATGCACTTACATGCACCAGGAAGAAGAAGGTGAACTCCGGGGACCTGAGCGGGGAAGTGACACATGCAGGATATCGGGCGCACAATCTTAGTGATTCCCTGCACAGCGCATTATACACGGACAATGCACTTACATACACCAGGAAGAAGAAGGTGAACTCCAGGGACCTGAGCGGGGAAGCGACACATGCAGGATATCGGGTGCAGGATCTTAGTGACTCCCTGCACAGCGCATTATACACGGACAATGCACTTACATGCACCAGGAAGAAGAAGGTGAACTCCAGGGACCTGAGCAGGGAAGCGACACATGCAGGATATCGGGGGCATGATCTTAGTGACTCCCCGCACAGCACATTATACACGGACAATGCACTTACATGCACCAGGAAGAAGAAGGAGAACTTCGGGGACCTGAGCGGGGAAGCGACACATGCAGGATATCGGGCGCAGGATCTTAGTGACTCCCTGCACAGCACATTATACACGGACAATGCACTTACATGCACCAGGAAGAAGGTGAACTCCAGGGACCTGAGCGGGGAAGCGACACATGCAGGATATCGGGGGCATGATCTTAGTGACTCCCTGCTCAGCACATTATACACGGACAATGCACTTACATGCACCAGGAAGAAGAAGGTGAACTCCGGGGACCTGAGCGGGGAAACGACACATGCAGGATATCGGGGACACAATCTTAGTGACTCCCCGCACAGCGCATTATACACGGACAATGCACTTACATGCACCAGGAAGAAGAAGGTGAACTCCGGGGACCTGAGCGGGGAAACGACACATGCAGGATATCGGGGACACAATCTTAGTGACTCCCCGCACAGCGCATTATACACGGACAATGCACTTACATGCACCAGGAAGAAGCTTCACCTACTTACTGACAATGGGTAGATGTAGTTACGGCTCGTTTGACCAAAGAGCAACCAAATACATAATATGATTCTGTGTAGGGGCTTCTAAATTTTTATTAAGTTTTTTCATTAACATTACATGTCAGACATATTGATACAGAATTGCCCACAAGAATCTCTGCTCTTTACACTTTTGTTAATATACATAAGTACTTTGCCCATGACATCTCTTGTAATTTGTTGTTAACAATAATACAGGCAGTCCCCGGGTTACATACAAGATAGGGTCTGTAGGTTTGTTCTTAAGTTGAATTTGTATGTAAGTCAGAACTGTATATTTTATCATTGTAATCCCAGCCAGAACTTTTTTGGTCTCTGTGACAATTGGTGACCAGGATGAACAATAAAGCTTCATTACAGACGCCTGTGATAACTGTTATAGCTGATTATTGTAGCCTAAGGCTAAAGTACAATAAATTACCAATATCCAGAGGTCCGTTTATAACTAGGGGTCGTATGTAAGTCGAGTGTTCTTAAGTAGGGAACCGCCTGTATATGTATTCATTGTACACCTTCATTTCCTTACATACAGAGGGCTTGCAATTCTATACCTGCATACATCAGAAATGCTTTGCAATAGCTAATACAAATTCTTCTAATCTGACTATGACAACAATCTTTAACAGATTTGAAGTCAAATAAAATATAAAAACGTAAAAAGAAAATTAACGTCTAAAGTAAAAAATTCTTCGGTCTATGATTTTTTCAATCTGTCTAGAGGCATAATGAAGAATACAAGGAAACCACTGGACTATTACGGAAGAGCCTCTGATGGATTTACAGGGGTGGGTGGACATGGCTTGGGTGGAGAAAATACATGGATCAGATGAATACATGGAAAAGAAATTCTGTAAGTCACAAAACACGTTTTTGGCGGGGGGACTAGAAAAAAAAAAAGTTATAGTTATGGGCCGGTGGTTTAGTGTCCTAAATCCCCCCTTACCATATCCCTCCGTGACCACTGTAATAAAAACCTTTATTCTTTACATTGAACTCATCTGTTGTGCTCCTTGCGCCTCCACAGTTTTGCAATAAAGCTGAAGCAGTACTACCTGGCTTCTTTATGCTTAACTAAAGCGCATTCGCAGTGAAGTCAGGTATAGGGGCTCATTTACCAAGGTCCGAACACCGCACTTTCGTTGGGTTTCCCGAATATTTCCAATTTGCGCAGAATTGCCAGATTTTGTTGCCCGCGATCAGGTTGTGGTGCATCGACGCCAGCTTTCACGCTACAGAAATCGGGGGACGTGGCCGTAAGACAACCCGACGGATTCGGAAAAAACGTGGAATTCAAAAAGCGATTTGTGTTGCAAGATCAAGCACTCACATGCACCAGGAAGAAGCAGGTTAACTCCGGCGGACCTCGGCGCAGCACCGACAGATGCAGAAACTTGGGCACACGGACTTAGTGAATCCCAGCAGACCCGAATCCTCATCGGACAACGCGCCACAGGACTGGGTAAGTAAATATGCCGCATAGTGCGCCACCTTCACTGCATATCTGCAAGGGCTTGGGGAAAGATAAGTATAAACATTTTTTATTTTAATAGCATGCGCAAAGGTCAATTTTGGACACTAAACGGATAGCGCCACTATCCTAAGCACGGGAGGGGATGATGAGTTCTGTGTGACTATGTAAACTAGCAGATTGATTCCCCATCTCAAAGAACAACTTAGAATTAGCATTCTCCATGAGGGCAGTCAAATACAGTCTTCCCATGTTCAGCCATTGGTGTCTATTTTCTTCTCTAGGGTCTGTAATGAAATGCTAAGGTCAGGTGCATCTATCTGCTAGTTCCATCCCTTTATTAGGGTCTTGCTTGATAAAATATATTGTAGACTGCAAGCATCCACGTAAGATTGCTTTAAGGGATTCCCACTAATGAGGTGTTTCATTGTTATCTGGGTGTGCTTCTGTAAAAAAGAAAAGGATCCCGGCACTTCGAGGTAGGTGAAATAAGTTCTCCTTTATTTATGGAGCATAAACAAAATATACACCCACGGAAACACGTTTTTAGGCTCAGCCCGGGCTCGTGAATGTTGTTCTGCGCTTTTGCAGCTCCATCGAGAAGTCCAGGAAAATCAAGACTTTGATCCACCCTGATCTCTTGGGGAGTTATCAGACCTTGTCTCTGTCTCTGCTATCCAGGAATCTGGCCAGGAAGGGAGGTGGGCATTCAACCGGTGGCGGTGGCTGAGGTGGAATCCTGTGTGATTTACCAAACAAGAAAAAAAGAGAAAATGTGACCAACAACAGAAATATGTAGATAAAAATATATACAAAAAAATATGTTCAAAGGGATGAACGCAAGACACAGACAATCCAGGCCGTGTGTCCACATATAATTATGCATAATAAAGTGCACACAGCAAATAATAAGAACGTCCGAACAAGGTGCCTTAAAGTTCAATTCAAATGGTTTCTCTACATCAAATGTAATGTAAATATGAGCTTCATAAATACTCAAAAATGAAAAGCATTGTCCAAATAACAATAGTCCAATTAATAAAGAATCAAATAAAGAATAGAAAGAATTGATAGACTGTCAGTGTAATGGTAAAATGAAAAGAAAAGGTTCACTGGTTATTCCTGTACAAGGGAGAATGTAAATGTGGACACACTGCATGGCGTCCACCTGTGTGCCCTCTCTTCAGGAAACAAAGATTTCATACATTAATCCACCAATGCTTCAGGGGTGCGCCCCCCTAGGAAGGCCGACATTTCTTCCTTTGTTGTGTCTCAGGCAGTCGAGTCAGGGCAGTAAGTGGGAAACAAAAGCTAATGGTGCAGCTTATGGGAATGCACCACTCTCAAGTGCCTTGTGGTCTGCGCCGATGTGTGACAATGTGTTAAACCCGCCACCCCAAGTACAACAAGGTGGCCACATGTGGAGAGTTTGCTGGTGCTCCATGGCCTCGTGGTGTTATGTGGCTGAGACCTTGTAGCAGGTGGAGGAAACTTGCCAAGTGAGGCCTCCGGGGTTCCTGATGGACACCTGGCCTGATCTGTGTCCATAGTGTCTACGACTCTTGATGACTAGAGAGGAATTTGGGCCATCCGACTCCCGCTATCCCTTGTGGCAGCCTGCAGCCTCCTGAAGTCCTGGAATTGTTGTTTCAGAATAGCACCGAATGCAGAACATCCCATGGTACCCAGGACTTCAGGAGGAGGCCTTGAGTCCCTCAACCTGCCTTGTTAACTCTGTACTGGGATTGCGGCCTGGGTGCCCTTGGAGATGGTCCTGAATGCCACCATTGGCCAAGAACCTCTATAAAAACATAATTTTATAAAGGGAAAAAATTACTATGACTTGTAAATAGAAATATTATATTTTTTATTCCAACCAGAAATCATAGATTTAATTACAAAAGTGGTCCTCCATAATTTGATCCAAACTCCACTGCAGTTTACTTAAAAGGTTCTTATTGTATTATCTATCACACCAGGCCACTATTTCTATGTTTTCTCTGGTTTCTGTTTCTGTCCTTTTGAATAAAAAATTCATGACATTCTGAAGAGCCTTGGACATCTGACTCCTGAGTTTGGCCGTTTTGTAGATCAGGTAGGAGGAATGTAAAGCCGGGAGAAATCCCATGAAAATGTAAAGCCAAGTAAGTTCCGCACAGTAGAAATAGTAATAAAAAACACATGCAAAATTTACTACATAGTAAATAATATTGTAAAAGAAGGTAAAAGATATAAATCTCATCACTGAGTAATATGTCTCCAGGTTGATGGATAAGTTACTGCTCATCTTCATCCTTGTTGTGTGATGATACAACGAGACGAAGAGGAGAACTGAGGAGATGCAACAGAATATCAGTGGGAGAGATGTTGCTATAGTAAAAGTGAACATATAATAAATATAGATGCAATCTTGGAATGGGTTAGGGATGGTTGTATTGTAGGTTGCACCATTGGTAATTTTAGAAAAAGTGAAGTAAAAGCTAAACAGAGTATTTAAAGTAGAGCAAACTCCAGAGGCTACAATGAGACGACCAGTTTTGTGTGATATCACCCTCCTCAGATACAGGAACAGTCTGGTGTGGAGGTTGGAGATCTTCAGGTAGAGGACGATGGAGAGAAGAGATGTCAACCAGATATTGGTGCAAGTAAAGAAATGATAGCCAGTGTCTATGACCAACACAATGACATATGACTTGTAATTATTCATCAAAAACTTAACTACAATCAGATACAGAGTAAGAGAAGCCTGAGAGCACATCCTCGAAATCCCAAGAGAAGACACAATGAGGTCAACAGGAGTCAGAGATCTTCCTCTCCACCAGTCACTGACATTGACTCCTATAATAAATGAATGTATCACCAGTCCGGCTATGAGAACCATCAGCACCAGGAGACTCAGATATTGACCCTCGCTAGATTCTGCCATCTCTTCTGTGCTCAGAGTTTCTGAATAACAAGGTGAAACTCTACCCGGGGTGAAAAGACAAACCTTTTACATCTAGTCAAATACTAGGACATTTACACCACATTTGAAATGCAAACTACACCACAAAGTAGCAGAGGAAGAGGAGAACACATCACCCGTATCTTATTCACCACATGAGGAGGTGACTCACCTGTTATATTTTTCCAAAAAAACAAAACAATAAAGAAGGTTTTTTTTAAATGTATCTGAAACATCCCATATCCACATGAGCTGTGCCAAAAATCAATGTAGTGCAGTGTAAACCGATATAGGAAATACTGGACATGTGATCCCCCATTCTACCAGTTCCGAGAGGTCTCAGCGGTCAGTTCCTATGGAGGTGGTAAAAACTAAAAGTTCAAATCATCCCATTTCCTTAGGATATACATAAAAAGGTAAACCTGTAATGGACAACAGCCCCAAATCTCTCCAAATCCAAGTCACCAATGTTTTGCCATTTTGCAACAAATTTTGATTAAAAACGATCTAAAGGACTTATAGTCCCCAAAATGTGTGAACGCCCGGCCAGCCACAAATACTATCAAACGTGCCAGAGATTCAGCAGATACCAGAGCAAAAACTTCTGCTAGTTCTAATCTGGTCTAACTCTGCCCCTGACTGGAGCTTCTTAGTGAATATTGGCACAAGATCTCCAATGGTTGGAATTTTAAGACTGGTGTTATAAATGCAAATCTTAATAAATCCCCCCCAATGGGGCAGATTTACTTACCCGGGTCCATTCGCGATCCAGCGGCGTGTTCTCTGCGGTGGATTCGGGTCCGGCCGGGATTCACTAAGGCAGTTCCTCCGACGTCCACCAGGTGTCGCTGCTGCGATAAAAACCATCGGAATGCACTGAAGTTCACCGAGCCATCGTGGGTGCAGGTAAGCGCGTGTCGAGCGACACTTTTTTTTTTTAATGTGGCGAATCCGTCGGGTTTTTTTACGGCCATGCCCCCCAATTTCCGTTGCGTGCATGCCTGTGCCGATGCGCCGCAATCCGATTGCGTGCGCATAAATCCCTGGACAATACTGGGAAAATCGGCGCAAAACGGAAACATTCGGTTAACCCGTCGGAAAAACGCAAATCGGGCCCTTAGTAAATGACCCTCAATGAGTTTTGGAGCTGACAGCAGAGACCAGTCACTTAGATGTGTGGGTTAATTTCTAAATACAATACTGATGAAATGGACATGACTAGGTGATTGAATGTATGGATGGAGAGTAGGTTCTCATCAGAGGGGTATTTACAGGGGTATCAGCCATAGGAGCTCCTTGGGGGCCACACAGTATCAGGGGACACCACCATCTGACCTTCTACACTTATGAATGGAGGATGTGACCGATTATATACATATGATGCAGAGTAATATGTATATAACACTGGACATCTTCCACAGTACACAGCATGAAATATCAGGTGAGAGGGAAGGGACAACAGAACGACAGGACTAGGGACCTCTCATCTCTAATTCCTACCAATTATTTCCCCAATGTGGTCAGTAAGACTGGGAAAGATCTGTGTAAGTGTATAAATGTGTGTAAGAGTGTACAAATATGTACATTTTCCGTATTCAGAATCTGCTGCGGGGCTCTGGCTCTCCTTGTTAACTCCTGGGTTCTCTAATTTATCTTATCTGGTTCATCAAGTCCTCTAAGTTCTGTGTCTTCCACGTGGAATAACAGCATCATTAGTTCTGTTCATTAGTCTAATTGTACTGGATCTGATGATGCATGAACCAATACATCTTATCATTTCTATTATTTGTTGGCTTCCGGGAACATGGAATATCAGTTTAAGGCTACATTCACACTGCCGTATGGGGGACGTATATACGGCCAACATATATACGGCCGATATACGTCCCCCATAGACGTCAATGGTCGCACGCGCCCAACGGGAGCGGTATGGTGCAGCACACGTGCGACCCCGTACCACTCCGTACCCTGTAAAAAGTTAGGACATGTCCTATCTTTCTCCGTAGTACGGTGCCGTGCGCCATATCTTCCTATGGAGAGGGGCGGGGTGAGCTGCCCTCACCTCCTCCTCCTCTCCCGGTGCGCTGCCGTTGCCCGGTACGGTACGGCAGCCAATGGCAGTGTGAATGCAGCCTAAATGTCCTAAGAAAAGCCCAATAATCTTGTAGACTTTTCATCTTCAGATTCAGTGACTTTGTTGTATCACCTGATGTTCTCTGATTTTGCTCTGAGACTTTGTGATTTGCATTTCAAATGTTTGTCTCTTAATATTTGAATACATGTAAAAAGTTTTATCCTTTACCCTTTGGTTACGTTTCCTTATGTCATTAGGATCCTCACAGTACAGGAGAGATGTCTGATACTACAGATGTCCTGTATCTGGGTCTCCTGGTCCCAGAGCTGACGGCTCTCATAGCCGGACTGGTGATACATTCATTTATTATAGGAGTCAATGTCAGTGACTGGTGGAGAGGAAGATCAGTGACTCCCGTTGACCACATTGTGACTTCTCTTGGGATATCACGTACGTGCTCTCAGTCTGCTAACACTCTTAACTTTACTTTGTCGACTCTCTTACTGAGTTATGTGCATTCAGATGTTATTCTGGTAATTATTGAGACATTCTATGTTTTCTTTACCTGCATCAACATTTGGTTGACAACTTTGCTCTGCATTACCTACTGCCTGAAGATCTCCAACCTCCAGACCAGACTGTTCCTGTATCTGAGGAGGATGATATCACACAGGACTGGTCGTCTCATTGTAGCCTCTGGAATTGTCTCCACCTGTAACAGTTTTTTGTTTTTTATTTTTGCTTTTACTAAAATGACCAATAATGAAACATACAATACAACCAGGGATGACCTGCACCGAGATTCTTCATACATGGCCACTGTGTTTGCTTTCCTTGGAGTCTTCCTTCCACTGCTTATCTGTTGTATCTCCTCAGTTCTCCTCTTCGTCTCATTGTATCATCACACAACAAGGATGAAGATGAGCAGTAACTTATCCATCAACCTGGAGACATATTACTCAGCGATGAGATTTGTAGCCTTCACCTTTATATATAACACTACATACTTTATTGGACATTTGATTTGTGCCTTTTATCTGTATATATATGGCGTGACACTCATGTTTATCTATATCGTCTTGGACTTTCTCCCGGCTCTACATTCCTCCTATCTGATCTTCAGAACGGCCAAACTCAGAGATCACTTGTTTAAAGGTCTTCAGAATGTAATCCATTTCTTATTCCAAAGGAAAGATGAGAGAACTAGAGAACCAGAGTGAACATAGCAAAAAGTGAACTTACAAATTAGTTTTATTCTGCACCACATACATGATACTGTGTCAGCCAGTGTGAGGAGACCATCTAGTATATACTGGCTTAATTCAATTATTGAGTAGTAGTAGCGCTAGTCTGCTTCAATGTGCCACCAAAGGACAACTCATCACTATTTGCCTAGAAAATGAACTTTTTCCCCCAACAATTTCAATGCAGACGCCTTTAAAGGAGCAGCTGCCATGGTGTCAGTGATGTCTCCAGTAACACAGGTGCGGGTGCGGATGAGGACAGGGCTGGAGATCAATCTGTCATGATTAAGAAAGAATCTCACCACTGGACACTTTACAGGGAGGCTGCTGCTTGGCATCATTGTTCCTCTTCTGTTAACCATGGTTATCTCTAAAGAAACACATGCAGTCATCATTGCACTGCACAAAACTGGCCGAACAGGGAAGAGTATCGCAGCTAGAAAGATTGCCCCTCAGTCACCAATCTATCGCATCATCAAGGAATTCAGGGTGAGAGGTACCACTGTGAGGTGGAGACTCCTGGAGCAAGGCCTGGTGTCAAGGAAGGCTGCAAAGAAGCCACTTCTCTCCAGAAAAAACATCAGGGACAGACGGATATTCTGCAGGAGGTGCAGGGAGTGGACGCTGAGGACCGGGGGAAAGGCATTTTCTCTGATGAATCTCCTTTCCGATTGTTTGGAACATCTGGAAAACAGCTTGTTGGGAGAAGACAAGGTGAGCGATACCACCAGTCCTGTCTCCTGCACCTGTAAAGCCTCCTGCAGCCATTCATGTGTGTGGGGGGCGGCTTCTCAGCCAAGGGAATTGGCTCTCTCACAGTCTTGCCTAAAAACACCTCCATGAATAAAGAATGGAGCAGAATGTCCTCCAGGAGCCGCTTCTCCCAACCCTCCAGGAGCAGATGGTGATCAGCAAGGCCTTCTCCAGCATGATGGAGCACCTGCCATAAAGCAAAGGGGAGAACTAAATGGCTCTGGGATAAAACATAGAGATTGTGGGTCCATGACCTGGAAACTCCCCTGATCTTATCCCATTGAGAACGTGTGGTCAATCATCAAGAGACGGGGGACAAACAAAAACCAACAAATTGTGACAGAATGCAGCAGTGATTGTGCAGGAATGGACGGCGATCAGTCAGGATCTGGTGCAGGAGGTGAGTGAGAGCTGCCAGGGAGAATTGCAGAGGTCCTGAAGAAGAAGGAGAGGTCCTGCAGATACTGACTCGCTGCAGTAACTCCTCCTACCTGACAATAAAAGCTTCTTCTCCCCATAATATGATTGCACTTGTATCTCTGTATGTGATAAAAACATCTGACAAACCAGAGGGCAACACATCATGTGACAATAGAAGATTTCTGTCATTCTCAAAACTTATGGCCATGACTGTAGTTTTCTCTCCATTAGACCTGTACAACATGTCCCACAAAAAACAAGCCATCAACCAGCTCTGTAGCCAAAAAAGTAACAATGTTCTACCACTTGGAAGAGGGCAATGCAAAAATGATAGATTTTCGCCCCATTACGGTTTTATTTGACAAATTTAGTAAAACGTAACAAAAAATATCCATGTCTGGTATCCCTGTAATCGTACTGACACATAGAATAAAGATAACATGATTATTAGGCGGCTTTACGCTGAACACCAAAAAAAAAAAGTAAAAAATCCAGTACAGAATTGATACTTTTCTACTCCTGCTTTCAAAAAAAACTTTCTAAATTTTCAACAATAAGGGATACAAACCCCAAAATGGTAACACTGGAAAAAGCATCTCATGCCGCAAAAAAAATGCCGTCACATGGCCCCAATAACGAAAAATCTATAATTTTATAGCCTACAAAAGGGACCAATGAGGAAACTAAAATCCTGGCAGCTGCAGGTCCCTCCTGCGCCTCGGTGTGCGCCCATAAAACAAGTAACGTCCACATGTGGGGGGGTCTCTTTACTCGGGAGAAATTATAGAACAAATGGTGTGGTGGTGTATGGTGGGTTTTCTCTTTTTATCTTTTGGAAATGTGTAAATTTTAGGGCTAAATGAACGTATAACCGGCACAATTTGACCATTCTAAATTTCACCTCCATTTTGATTCAATTACTATGAAGATCTCAAGGGGTTAACAATCTTCGTAAAAGCTGTTTCTGATAGTATGAGGGGTGCAGATTTGAAAATGGGTTGGTTATATAGGGTGGGGGGGGGGGGTTAATGCTAAATATTTAAAATTTCATTCAAAACTGTATTTATCCCCAAAATATTCTGAAAATCCGGAAAAGCGATAATCAATTTGTAGGCCGCGTGACATCAAAATAAATTATCCAGACATTTCAAAAATGATGAAAATGTAAAGTAGACATATGGGAAATGATTTCTAATTTCGAAAATGGGAAATTTTTCAAAAAAATTCATCATTTTTTCTTTTTTTTGTAGATTAACTCAAAACTTATCAGCCAAAATTTACCATTAAAATGAAGTACAACATGTGGGGAAAAAACAATCTCAGAATCACTTTGATAAGTAACAGTGTTCAAAAGTTATAACGATAAAAAGCGACGCAAGTCAGAATCCAAAAGGCTGAGCCTTAAGCTGTAAAATGGCTGCGTCCTTAAGGGGTCGCTAGGGTCACTGTGGTCTGTTCACCAATGGACTGTGGCCCTAATAAACCCTAAGACCTCAACTCGGAGCCACACCCCTAACCAGGTGTGGTCCCGACTGGAACCTGACCCTGGGAACAATACAGTCCTTAGGTTTATGCAGGATCCCAATTAATAAGTTCCGTTGCAGCGAGTATAATTTATTCGATCAGAAATGTTTCCCAACATGACATGTGTGAGAGATATATTTCTCTACAGACGCCATTTTGGACCAAGCAGACGCCATTTTGTCTTAGCTGGGGGTCATGCTGACCACTGGCCACCTATGTCATGATTCCTTTTGTGTGCACTTTTTAGAAATTAGAATGCTCTCTGTGTGAAGGCCATGTTGTGACTTATACAAAGCCAACACAAGGACAATTAGTATAAACCTTCTGTTCATATGAGAACAAGATATCTGAAAGAAACGGTGCATAGTTCATCAACATTTTGGAAGAATGCCTTAAAGGGGAAGTTCTGGTATATTCAGCTGGCCTATAGCATTGCAGTATTTTATCACCAATGCAGATGATTTTCTGTGTTTTATATATGCGTCTGCATGCTAATAAAGATTGTGAGTCTGCATTTTTTAAGAGACTGGTGTGTCTTACAGTCAGCTCTTACCCGGTACCAGTAGCCATTTTTGGCTAAAAGGGTTCATTCGAAAGTCACCTTCCAACTGATAAGGGCAGTTTTGAGCCCTAGATAATGATCTTTAACACATGTTTCACCTAATTATAGGCTCATCAGGGGTATATCATAGGTAGAGATGAGCGAACATACTCGTCCGAGCTTGATGCTCGTTCGAGCATTAGCGTACTCGAAACTGCTCGTTGCTCGGACGAGTATTTCGCCAGCTCGAGAAAATGGCATCTCCCGCCGTTTTGCTTTTTGGCGGCCAGAAACAGAGCCAATCACAAGCCAGGAGACTCTGCACTCCACCCAGCATGACGTGGTACCCTTACACGTCGATAGCAGTGGTTGGCTGGCCAGATCAGGTGACCCTGGAATAGACTAGCCGCTGCCCGCGCTGCTCGGATCATTCTCTGTCTGGATGCCGCTAGGGAGAGAGCTGCTGCTGGTCAGGGAAAGCGTTAGGCTGTTCTATTAGAATAGTGTTAGGCAGGAGTGATTCTACAAGAACCCAACAGCCCTTCTTAGGGCTACAATAGCGTTATATTTTCCTTTTTTTTTGGTTTGCTTGTAACTGGGCTTGCTGCTATTAGTAGTGCAGCTAGTACCATATTGTGAGTAATTTGCAGGGAGACTTGTGTTTAGCTCTTAGTGACACACATATCCTGTCATGTCCCAGGACTTGTTTCTATTCATTGACATGTACATGTGTTATACTGCTTTGCCTTTTGACCCTCCTGTCTTCCTGTCCTCTAGCTTCAGTATTGTAACTCCTCCCCTCTCCCTCATGTATGCAGCCATCTTTGTCAGGAAAAGTGTATATCTGAATGTCTCTGCTACCCTGGCAAATTATATCCTTTTCACACCGTTGTAACCAGCATTTCTTCAAGATTTCTGCACTAAATAAAGCTGGAATCTTCCCACATGCTTTTTTCGATGGAGTTGACACTATCTGACAAAAAGTGATTTTCGCTGTGAGTACTGGTTAAAGCAAAGATATAAGACTATCTATAAACACCTGCTTACAGCCAGGTCATTGAGTCAGAACAGTGAAAAGGATCATAGACTGCCAGTCCCAGCCGTGGGGACAGAGACTCAGCTACAGCTACAGTCATAGCAGCCATCCCTCCTCAGAGTAATCCATCCTGTGTGTATTCCATCATCATGGCTGAGGGACACTCAGTACAGGGAGGCATGGATCCCAGTCTGCAGTCCAGTGATAAGGACAAACGCTCTGTTAAGCCTACATGGAAGGTTAGAGAGAACCTTGAAAGTCTCCAGCATGAACTTTCATCAGACATTATGAAACTGTGGAAAAATTTACAGGCACATGTCTTCACCATTTCCTTGCCTGAACATAATGTATTGCCTCTAGAGGGAGCCCTAGAGACACTGTCCACTAAGCATGAGCATTACATGCTGAAGTGTCAAGAATATGAAAGCATTCTGAAAAGAATCAATACACAAGATAGTCTAGAAGAACTGCAAAACTTCCAGCATCTTAATGCTGAACGAGACGGCTTAATATATGAAACTTTGTCAAAAACAAGGGCAAGAATTGTGCAACTTCAAGAAACAACATCTTGTACTTCTGAGTCCACAAGACGTTCTAAACGCACGTCTAGGTCGCGATCTTCAAAATATTCAACACTCAGTGAGCAGCTTATAAAGGCGCGTGCAGAAGCCGAGGCGACTAAGGTTCAAGCCGCCTTTGCGCAAAAGAAAGCTGAAATGGAAGCAGAGGCAGCAGCCAGAGAAGCAGATGCAGCAAGAAGAAAGGCAGAAATAGAAGCTCTTCAGAAACAATGTGAGCATGCCACAGCCATGGCACGGGTGAAGGTTCTGGAAGAAGCAGCCAGTGGGAGTGAAAGAGACAGTGTTGCCTTGAGCGGAATGGATGCAGAGGATCCTCTCAAGCGTACTAGAGACTATGTGTTAAGCCAAAACAGTGAACCCCAAATTGCTATTACCGTCCCTGACAAAGCATATATGTCTTCACAGCGACAACACATAATTCCTCCTGCAATATCCCAAAATCAAGGTCAGTACAACACTCTGCCTGTTCATCATCCTGATTCTCCACTCTACATAAATCACCACGGCCATACACCCCAGCATGCTCAACAAGCCAAAATGCCAAACCCTAACAATGGCCTAGCATCATACCAAGCCACAGCTAATCATATGGACAGTAAGCCACCTCCTGGGCTAAACACCTACGCAGCCTCATTTACACCTCTGTTTCTTAGCCAGAACGCCGAGAACAACGTGACCAACTTTACTCAGCCAGCATTTCCTTGTCCAAGCTCAGAACGAACAGACATGTCAGAGTTTGCAAGATACATGTTACGCCGTGAACTTACTAAAACCGGACTCACAAGGTTTGATGACCAGCCTGAGAACTACAGAGGCTGGAAATGTGCCTTCAGAACCGCAATTAGTGACCTCGGCATCACTGCTGCTGAAGAGCTAGATCTGTTGATCCGATGGCTAGGCCCACAGTCCACAGAACGTATTAAGAGACTCAGGTCTGTTCACATTGGTAATCCTGCAGCAGGTCTTACAGCTGCCTGGGAGAGACTAGAGCGAACCTATGGCAGTCCTGAAGCAATTGAGAGTGCTCTCTTCAAACGGTTGCAAAGTTTCCCAAGGCTATCTGGCAAGGACAACCAAAAATTTCAAGAGCTTAGTGACCTACTTTCAGAGCTCCAACTAGCCAAGACAGACCCTCACCTACCTGGTCTCAGCTACCTGGATACTTCTCGTGGGGTAAACCAAATAGTTGCCAGACTGCCACCTAACATCCAAGAAAAATGGGCTACAGTTGGGTCAAGATACAAAAGAGAGAATGAAGTCTGTTTTCCTCCATTTGACTACTTCTGTCAGTTTGTCAGCAACATTGCAGAGTCCAAGAATGACCCAAGCTTTTCCTACGGTGAGTCCAGCGGCCTCAGTTCACCACCTTCTAAATATGACAGCCCACACTCCGAGTACAGAAAACACAGAGGTCCAGTGTCAGTAAAAAAGACTGATGTTCTTCCCACTACCTCATCAGCTTCTGAGGAGCTCAGCTGTAAGATCAACCAAGGTGAAAAGATTGAGAACCCCAATCGCCTATGCCCTATTCATAAGAAGCCACATCCTCTCAAGAAGTGTATTGGCTTCAGAAAGAAGCCACTTCAAGAGCGCAAGGAGCTGCTAAAGAAGTTTGGAATATGTTTCCGATGTTGTGCTTCCACTGAACATGTTGCTAAGGACTGTAAATCCACTATAAAGTGCATAGAATGTGACAGTGAGAACCACGTACAAGCTCTTCACCCCTCTCAGTCCAGCCCTACACCATCTACAGATCTCCCTCCTCCAGCAAAGCATGGCGGGGAGAACACAGATCAAGCAGCAAGGTCTATTACAGTATCCTCTTCATGTACAGAAGTCTGCGGAGAAGATCTTTGTGACAAGTCCTGTGCAAGGATATGCCTGGTCAAGGTGTACCCAAATGGTCAGCCAGAAAAGACTTTAAAGGTGTATGCCATCCTGGACGACCAGAGCAACCGATCACTTGCAAGGTCAGAACTTTTTGATCTGTTTAACCTAAAGGGGGATGCTTACCCATATACCTTGGGCACTTGTAGTGGCATTACAGAGGTTTCAGGGAGAAGAGCCAGTGGACTTGTAGTAGCTTCTCTAGTGGGAAATCTAGAGGTACCTTTGCCCACACTTGTTGAATGCAACCAGATACCATCAAACAGACAGGAGATCCCTACACCAGAAGCTGCTCTCCATCACCCTCATCTAAGGACCATAGCCAGTGAAATACCAGCTCTGGACAAAAATGCAGAGATCCTGCTTTTACTGGGAAGGGACATTCTCAGAGTGCACAAAATACGTCAGCAAATCAATGGTCCACATGATGCACCATTTGCCCAGCGCCTTGACTTAGGCTGGGTTATTATAGGCAACGTCTGCATTGACCGAATGAAGAGGCCTACCAAGATATCCTCATTTAAGACTCATATATTGCCAAATGGTCGCAGCACTTATTTTCAGCCATGCCCATGTCATTACCAAGTGAAAGAAAAGATGAGTAACTGTAAGGGGCAGCATGACCAGCAAGATGACATGAACATTTGCCTTCCATGGGATGATAGCCTTGGATCTACAGTGTTCAACACCACAAGTGATGACAACAAGTTGGCACCTGCTAGAGAAGATAAAGAATTTCTCAAAGTAATGGATAAGGAATTCACTCAAAATGATTCCAACAGTTGGGTAGCACCTTTACCTTTCCGTACTCCAAGAACAAAACTACCAAACAATCTGCAGCAAGCAGCCTCAAGATTTTCATCTTTAAAGCGCACCTTAAAGAGAAAGCCAGAGATGGAAAAGCACTTTGTAGACTTTATGCAGAAGGTGTTTGATAGAGACCATGCAGAACCTGCACCGCCACTAAAGGAAGGAGAAGAATGTTGGTACCTGCCATCATTTGGTGTGTATCACCCTCGGAAACCAGACCAAATCAGAGTGGTGTTTGATTCTAGCGCACAGTTTGAGGGAGTGTCTCTCAACAATATGCTCCTCACTGGTCCTAACCTCAACAACAGTCTTCTAGGGGTCCTAATGCGCTTCAGACAAGAACCTGTTGCAATAATGGCCGACATTCAACAGATGTTCCATTGCTTCATTGTTAAAGAAGACAACAGAAACTATCTTCGGTTTCTTTGGCACAAGGACAACGACGTCAACAAGGAAGTCATAGATTATCGAATGAAGGTGCATGTCTTTGGCAACAGCCCATCTCCTGCTGTAGCCATCTATGGACTGAGAAGGACAGCCCAACAAGGTGAGGAGGAGTATGGTTCTGATGCTCGTCAGTTCGTTGACAGGAATTTCTATGTTGATGATGGACTTAAGTCTTTACCCACAAGTGAAGAGGCAGTTGATCTTCTTACCAGAACACAAGAGATGCTGTCTGCAGCGAATCTCAGACTTCACAAGATCATCTCCACTAACCATGAGGTAATGAAAGCATTTCCCTCAGAAGATCATGCAATCAACTTAAAGAGTCTTGATCTCGGTTCTGACGCTCCTCCTGTGCGCAGCCTAGGGTTGCTCTGGAACATTGAACAAGATACTTTTACTTTCCAAGTGTCTGCTTGTGATAAACCCTTCACCAAGAGAGGAGTTTTATCTGTTGTGAACAGTATTTATGATCCTCTTGGGTTCATTGCGCCCATCACCATCCAAGGCAAGATACTGCTAAGACAACTTACCACTGAAAATACGGACTGGGACTCTCCGCTACCTATTGAGAAACAACTAAAGTGGGAAAAATGGAAAAGGTCTCTGGAAGTGTTAGAGCAACTCCAAGTTCCACGTTGTTATTCAACCAGCTCCCTTTCAACAGCCATCAGAAGGGAAGTCCACATCTTCTCTGATGCATCAGTGGAAGCCATAGCTGCAGTAGCCTATCTGAAGACCATAGGACCCAGCAATGAGACACATTGCGGATTTGTCTTAGGTAAGGCAAAACTTACTCCAAAACCCGCACACTCTGTACCGAGACTTGAGCTTTGCGCAGCCGTGCTAGCAGTTGAAATTGCTGAGGTAATACGAGACGAAATAGACATTTCAATTGATTCGTTTACATTTTACACCGACAGCAAAGTTGTGCTCGGTTATATACATAACCAGACTAAACAGTTTTACATGTATGTCAGCAACCGAGTAGAACGCATCAGGAGCTTTTCTATGCCTGAACAGTGGCAGTATATCTCCACGGAACTTAACCCTGCTGATCGAGGAACAAGACCTGCACCAATTGCACGTCTTTTAGATCACATGTGGTTATCTCCTCCAAAGTTTCTGTGTGAGGAAACTTGTCTGACTCCATCCAATGATGTCTTTGAGCTAATTGATCCTGAGTCTGATAAGGAAATCAGGCCCACAGCCTCCACGTTGTACACCTCTGTAACTTCAAAGGTCAAGCTGAAGTCACATCGCTTCGAGCGTTTCTCAACTTGGTCATCCATTGTGCGAGCTATTGCCAGATTGGTTCACATCTCTCGCTGCTTTGCTAAGGACACACCATCACAGTGTCATGGGTGGCATATGTGTAAGGAACACCCTACTGCTTCAGACCTTGAACATGCTGAACAAGTCATCATCTGTTGTGTTCAACAAGAAGTGTATCGTCAGGAGATAAATTTTATCTCAAAAAACATCAGTTTGTCCAAGAGTAGTGCACTCTACAAACTCAATCCAGTGCTCGATCACCACCAGTTACTGAGAGTGGGCGGCCGGATAGAGAGATCTGACCTGTGTAACAAGGAACAAAATCCTATCATAATACCAGGTGGACATTACATTGCTACATTGCTGATCAGACACCATCATGAGCTAGTACAACACCAAGGCAGACAGTTTACTGAAGGTGTCATCAGGTCGGCTGGTTTCTGGATTGTGGGCATGAAGAGATGTATTTCCTCTGTACTCCACAAATGTGTTAAGTGTCACAAGTTAAGAGGAAGACAGCAACAGCAGCAAATGGCAAGCCTACCAGCAGACCGTCTAAGTGCTGATCCACCATTTACTTATGTTGGGGTCGATGTCTTTGGTCCATGGCCAGTAGTTACTCGTAGAACCCGTGGTGGAGCTGCAAATAGCAAACGATGGGCAGTACTGTTTACTTGTCTCAGCATTCGAGCAGTACACATTGAAGTAATTGAATGCATGGATGCCTCTTGCTTCATCAATGCTCTTAGAAGATTCTTCTCCATTCGTGGACCTGTCAAACAGTTGAGGTCCGACTGCGGTTCCAACTTTGTGGGAGCTTGCAAGGAACTACAATTGGAAAACTTCTTGACCAACAATAGATGTACTTGGGTGTTTAACCCTCCACATTCATCCCATATGGGAGGATCCTGGGAACGCATGATTGGAATTGCACGCAGGATACTTGAATCAATGCTAATGGACAGCAAGTCTTCCTTGCTTACTCATGAGACATTGGTCACTTTCCTTGCTGAAGTATCAGCCATAATCAATGCAAGGCCTTTAGTTCCAGTTTCCTCGGACCCTGATTCTCCAATCATTCTTACTCCTGCAACACTTCTTACTCAGAAGATCGGAACTGCTGATATTCCTCCAGGCACCTTTGACCACAGTGACATCTACAGACGCCAGTGGAAACAGGTGCAACATCTGTCTAATGTGTTTTGGCATAGGTGGAAGAGAGAGTATCTACATATGCTTCAAAGCCGTCAAAAGTGGCAGACTTCAAAACCTAACCTCCAGGAAGGCGATCTTGTTCTATTAAAGGATAAAGAAGCTCATCGTAATGAATGGCCCATGGGTCTCATCACTAAAGTCATGCCTAGCGACGATGGAAAGATTCGCAAAGTGGAAGTCAAGGTAACGAAGGGAGGTTCCGCAAAGGTTTTCTTCCGTCCTATCCATGAGCTAGTGCTTCTGCTACCAAAGGAAGAAGCCACATGAGTGACTTGGATACCCACTCAGCTTATGGCGGGGAGCATAGCGCCATAGACTATGATATCACCTGTGGATTACAGTGTGGGTTGGTGGAAGTTTTGCTGATTGCGTCTTCCCCAATCCGAAGATGGGTTTACCTGAACTTCTTCACAGTTTCGCATCAGGATTTCAAATCTTCAACCTCAAGATTTGGACTTATTGTTATTGTTTGCATGTTGTTTTTTCTCTTGTTTACAGGTTTTAAGAACAACCTTTGGACTCATACGACATTCTTTCAATGTTGGTATATTATGAAATCTTAAGATTTCAGACGGGGAGTGTCATGTCCCAGGACTTGTTTCTATTCATTGACATGTACATGTGTTATACTGCTTTGCCTTTTGACCCTCCTGTCTTCCTGTCCTCTAGCTTCAGTATTGTAACTCCTCCCCTCTCCCTCATGTATGCAGCCATCTTTGTCAGGAAAAGTGTATATCTGAATGTCTCTGCTACCCTGGCAAATTATATCCTTTTCACACCGTTGTAACCAGCATTTCTTCAAGATTTCTGCACTAAATAAAGCTGGAATCTTCCCACATGCTTTTTTCGATGGAGTTGACACTATCTGACAAAAAGTGATTTTCGCTGTGAGTACTGGTTAAAGCAAAGATATAAGACTATCTATAAACACCTGCTTACAGCCAGGTCATTGAGTCAGAATATATCCACCTCAAACACCAAAGTGGGACAATTTATTAGGGGTTTGATTTGAATTACGCTGAGTCTGCTGATTTTATTTTTTACGTTTATTTCTTTTTAGAACTCACAGTAATCTGCCAAAGCAGTGTGCTTTGAGTGTGGGCTAGAAAATAGCCATAGGAGAACCCCAACGGCTTATTTAGGCCTGCAATAGCGTTATATTTTCCTTTTTTTTTGGTTTGCTTGTGGCTGGGCTTGCTGGCATTAGTGGCATTGTGTTTAGCTCTTAGTGACACACATATCCACCTCAAACACCGAAGTGGGACAATTTATTAGGGGTTTGATTTGAATTAGGCACAGTCTGCTGATTTATTTATTTTTTACGTTAATTATCTTATAACTCAAAGTCATCTGGCACAGCACAAAATCCAGTTGTGTGCTGTCAGTGTAGGTTAGAAACTAGCCATAGCAATAGGATAGAATTGTTTTGTTTTACAGAAAAACACAAAAAGCACAAAAATTTTTTTTAAAGTTTACACTTTAATTTTGAAAATGTTTAACCCGAGGGCTAGGGGTAGAGGACGAGGGCGTGGACGTGGGCGTCCAACTACTGCAGGGGTCAGAGGCCGTGGTCCTGGATGGGGTGAGACACCACCTGCTGATGAGGGAGCAGGGGAACGCCGCAGAGCTACACTCCCTAGGTTCATCATGTCTCAAGTTACTGGGACTCGTGGTAGAGCACTGTTGAGGCCAGAACAGTGCGAAGAGGTGATGTCGTGGATTGCGGACAATGCTTCTAGCCATTTGTCCACCAGTCAGTCTTCCACGCAGTCCACCCATGTCACCGAAATCAGCACTCCTCCAGCTCCTCCACCTCAGCCACCTTCTCCCCAGTCTGCCCCCTCCCAGCAAAATTTGGCATTTGAACCGGCATACTCTGAGGAACTGTTTTCTGGACCCTTCCCACAGTCACAAACCACTTGTCCGGTTGCTGCTGAGCAATTTTCCGATGCCCAGGTTTTCCACCAGTCGCAGTCTGTGGGTGATGATGACATTATTGACGTAGTGGAAGAAGTGTGTAAAGAGGTGTCGGACGATGAGGAGACACGGTTGTCAGACAGTGGTGAAGTTGTTGTCAGGGCAGGAAGTCCGAGGGGGGAGCAGACTGAGGGATCGGAGGATGATGAGGTGACAGACCGGGTGAACACAGTGCTTCTGAGACGGAGGCGAGTCCTATAGCAAAACAGGTTGGAAGAGCCAGTGGTGGGGCCAGACGGAGAGGCAGGGCCAGAGCTGGTGCATCAGCGCCAAATGTTGCCCTTAGTCAAGCTCCCGTGGCGAGGGCTAGATTTTCAGAAGTCTGGAGGTTCTTTAAAGAAACACCGGATGACCGACGGACTGTGGTCTGCAACCTGTGCCAAACCAGGATCAGCAGGGGTTCCACCACTACTAGCTTAACTACCACCAGTATGCGCAGGCATATGAATGCTAAACACCCCACTCAATGGCACCAAGCCCGTTCACCTCCGGCCGGGCACACCACTGCTCCTTCCCCTGTGTCATCTGCTAGTCAGCCCCCTGCCCAGGACCACGGCCCAAACACCTCCCGTGCGAAAAAACCCAATCTTCGCCTCCACGATCCTCCACAGCATCCACCAGCGTTCAGCTCTCCATACCCCAGACGCTGGAGCGCAAAAGGAAGTATAGCGCAACCCACCCACACGCCCAAGCCCTAAACGTCCACATCTCCAAGTTGCTTAGCCTGGAGATGCTGCCCTATAGGCTGGTAGAGACCGAGGCCTTTCGAAACCTCATGGCGGCGGCCGCCCCTCGGTATTCGGTCCCCAGCCGCCACTACTTTTCCCGATGTGCCGTCCCAGCCCTGCACAAACACGTGTCAGAGAACATCATCCGCGCCCTGACCAACGCCGTTTCTGACAAGGTCCACCTGACCACGGACACGTGGACGAGTGCTGCCGGGCAGGGCCACTATATATCGCTGACGGCACATTGGGTTAACTTGGTGGAGGCTGGGACCGAGTCTGACCCTGGGGCTGCTCATATACTGCCGACGCCGAGGATTGCGGGGCCTACCTAGGTCCAGGTGTCAAAGGCCTACTATGCCTCCTCCTCCTCCCACCCCTCCTCCACCTCCTCCTCCTCCAAATTACCATCCGTGGGCATGGCGCCATCAGTCGGTAGCTCTAGGCACAGCAGCAGTGCCGTCGCTAAGCGACAGCAGGCGGTGCTCAAACTGCTGAGCCTAGACGATTCAAGGCACACCGCCCAAGAGCTATTACAGGGCATCACGGCGCAGACTGATCTGTGGCTGGCACCGCTGAACCTGAAGCCACGCATGGTTGTGTGTGACAACGGCCGTAACCTGGTGGCGGCTCTGCAACTCGGCAGACTGACACATGTGCCATGCCTGGCACATGTGTTAAATCTGATAGTTCAGCGTTTCCTCAAGACCCCAATCTGTCTGATTTGCTCACGAAGGTGCGCCGCATCTGTGCACATTTCAGGAAGTCCAGCACAGATGCTGCCACTCTCAGGGCAGCGCAGCGCCGCCTCCAACTGCCTGCTCACCGACTGTTGTGCGACGTGCCCACGAGGTGGAATTCAACATGAACCATGTTATCCAGAGTTTACCAGCAGCGCAGAGCGATTGTAGACTGCCAGATGTCAACTTCCACCAGAACTGGTAGTCAGGTCAGTCAGCTTCCTCAAGTCTACAATGAGGAGTGGACGTGGATGTCTGATTTCTGTCAGGTGCTGAGTAACTTTGAGGAGTCAACACAGATGGTCAGTGGCGATGCCGCCATCATCAGCCTCACCATCCCGCTGCTTGGCCTGTTGAAAAACTCTCTGGTCAGCATGAAGTCGGAAGCTTTGCGCTCGTCACAAAAGATGGGGGAAGAAGACTCCCTTGTTGATAGCCAAAGCACCCTTAGGTCTGTTTCTCAGCGCATATCTGAGGAGGTGGAGGAGGATGAGGAGGAAGAGGAGGAGAATGTTGGCGAGACAGAAGAGGGGACCATTGTTCAGTCCTTCACTGTTCAGCGTGTATGGGCAGAAGAAGAGGAGTTGGAGGAGGAGGAAGTGGGCAGTCAGGCCAGTGAGGGGAGTGAATTCTTGCGCGCTGGGACTCTGGCGCATATGGCAGATTTCATGATCAGCAGGGACGCCAACAATGCATTCGGGTCCATTTATCACTTCTGTAGACCCATCTTTTCCTTTCCCCAGATATTGGACCCCAAGTCATCAAACATGTATCCCCTGTGCATTGTGGTCAAAAATATATTCTGCTGTTCTATGTAATACATTTAGAAGTAAAGTTAAAGAAACACAACAAACATAATTCCTATTTCTAGATCAGCAGACAAATCTAATGCAAAACAGCAAACAAATCACCCAACGTCTACTCCTCCCTGATATGAGCTGAAGTCCACAAAGATACAGCCGGACCTGTCCATAATACATGGTGCATATCTGTTACAGGGAATACGAGATTCCAGATAACCGACTCCAATCCTTCAACACCCCATACTACAAGATGATCTCTGAAGGATTGACTATTTTGTCTCTTTTTTGCCTCATAGTCTCCATTGGGTTTCTTTTAAATGGATTTATCATCATAACAAACTTGTTTTGGTGGATGAAACGTAAACTTATTGAAACGGTGGATCTTCTTATTACCAGCCTGGGACTGCTCTGGCTCATCCATCTAGTCATACACATGCATCATCTTGGTTTGTTAATATTTCACTGGTCTTTATTTGGGATTGACAACCCTGAATATGTAGATACTGTTACCTTGTGTGTGATGTTCTGCAGTCTGTGGTGGGGCTCGCTCCTCTGTGTCTTCTATTGTGTGAAGATCACAAACTACAACAATAGACTTCTCATCAGACTTAAGATGAACATCTCCAAGATGGTCCCCTGGCTTCTTCTCATCTCACTGGTCATCTCTTATCTATCCAGTTTGCCTTATCATTGGTCTGTTACTTCTACTTATGTTGGTAATGGCACCATTGGTGGAAAGAGAACCATGGAAATAAATGTAGACAATCTGTTCATCATTGTCTTTTCAGGATCCATCATACCATTCAAGATATTTTGTGTGGCCATCTATTTCATTATTGTGTCCCTTGTTAGACACACCAAGAACATGAGCTCCAGAGGTTCCGGCTTCAGTGACGCTCAACGAGACATTCACCTCCGGGTCATTTGGAGCATGGTCATTTTCCTGCTGTTTTATGTTCTTTACTTTGTAGCCCACATTACGATAACTTTACTAATGTCTGTAGAAAATTCTATGCTCCTTTTACTTTGTAATTTTT
This sequence comes from Engystomops pustulosus, assembly GCF_040894005.1. Lineage (NCBI taxonomy): Eukaryota > Metazoa > Chordata > Amphibia > Anura > Leptodactylidae > Engystomops > Engystomops pustulosus. The sequence continues at coordinate 221,517,677 of NC_092413.1, read as the reverse complement.
TTATTTTTGCTTACCCAAGTCTGCACTCTATTTCTTTTATCATCAGCAACAAAAAACTGAAAAGTTCTTTCATCTTTGTCTTCCGTTTAAGTTGGGTAGAAAAGCTTAAGCATCAAACCTCTTAAATTCAAGGCTGACACTGGTAATCGGGCCCCTCTCAGGAATGAGGGAGTTGAGAGAGACTGTTAGCTGTGTGTGGCTTGCTGAAGAGACATTAGTTCCCTCATTACCCCTCCCTCAGGAATTCTCTTCAGTGAGTCACACAGACAGCCTTTTTAACAACTCCCTCATTCATGAGAGGGGTCTGCGTGAGCTTCAGTTAGGAGGTGGGGGAGACTGACTGTAACCTGGAGCTCCCCGCCTCCATGACTGAAGTCTTTTTTAGGAGAATGGTGGCTCTAATACCATGGATAGAGCAGATAGTAAAACATGTATAAAGACATTTAATAGTTATTGTGTGTGGTTTGTGCATGTGTGTGTGGGGAGGGGAGGGGATTGATTAAAGGTGACAGGTTCCTTTTAATAATAGGGATTTATTTTGGTCTTGCATTCTTTAGGAGTCACAAATAGAGATGAGCAGACCCAATGTCTGAGATCAGGTTTAGGTACGGCCAGGTGAACAAACACAATGCTGAATATGTGGCTGAATAGCCAATCTGGGAAACTGAAACTTTTTGCAAATAGTCATGGCTATGTTTCACTAGGGGGATGTCCATCTGGCAAATAGAGGCTCCTTGCAACTAGACAAGCCTATTTGTTATAGAAAAAACAACGCACTATGTGTGAATCCTGCTCACCCCTCGCTTGCCGCTTTAGCTTCCAATTTTATGCAGGTGCTCACAGATCCATGTACAGGCTTCAGCACATCACAGAATAGAGAATAAACACGATCTCGGCACTCATCCGCAAATTCAGGAAGCGTGGCTTGATAAAAATACTCTTCTTTTGTTGAACATGATGCATAGAAAAACATGATGCATAAAAACTGGTAAGAAAATGTATCCAAGAGAGCAACACACGGACCTACGCATGGTCACAGACCATGATTTAGGCATGATAGCCAAAACGCATAGGTCTATGGATTGCTCTCTTGGATATATGTTATTACTATTTTTTTTATACATCATTTTTAACAAAAGAAGAGTTTTTTTTATCAAGCCACACTTCCTGAATTTGCAAATGAGTGCGAAGATTGTGTTTGTTCTCTAGCCAAGCCTTTGTTATCCCCCCCTGGCCTAACATAGCCATAGCTAGTTTCAAGAGTCGTCAATTTGGCAGATTGGCTTTTCTGCTGCCAATATGGATTATGCCCAAGTCATGCAGCCAATTGTGGACATCGGGGCTGCTCACCTCTATTTAAAATAGTTAAATGACTGTGAATAATAATAATAATAATAATAATAATAATAATAATAAAGGTCTGAGTCTGAGTTCTGGTCCGGCTCAATATCCCTGGGCTGCAATTTTGGGGAGCATCTGCGCTCCCCGATGACAGTTAACACTAGAGATGAGCGAGTATACTAGTCCGAGTATACTGCTCGGTGGAGTATTAGCATACTCGGACCTGCTCGTTACTCGGACGAGTATCTCGCCTGCTCGCGATCGAGCATTAAATTAAGTGAAGAACAGTATTTTTATTGTTTAATAAAATATCCCAGATGTTTCCTGATGTTTTGCTTGTAAGAACACATTGAAATAACACTATTCTTCACTTTCCTGGTCTGTGCGCGTGTCTCCCGCTAAGTTCGGAGATGTTCGGAACATCTGGAATGTGAAGAATATTGTTCTTTCAATGTGTTCTGCACTTAAATGCTCCTGTGTTCACTGTTTTTAATGTTTTAATTCTATTCTTCACATTGCAGGTGTTCGCGCATGTCTTCCGATAGGTTCGGAGATACGCGCGCACATCTGCAAAACATCAGGAAACATCTGGAATATTTAATCAAGCACTGTTCTTTTACTGTTCTGTTTTAGCAAAAAAATGCTCGGGTCTCCCATTGACTTCAATGGGGCTCGTTATTCGGTACGAGCACTCGAGCATCTGGAAAAGTTTGTCTCAAATAACGAGTACCCGAGCATTTTAGTGCTCGCTCATCTCTAGTTAACACCCATAATCGGTGTCATCACGGGTGTTAGGGAGGCGAGATCCTGGTCCAGGTCTAGGTTCAATACCAGAATTTGGGTCAACATAGAATATTTAAGTTTGGGTCTGGCCAAACTCATCCAGATCTGAACTTAAGTGGGTCTGCTCATCCCCACTCAAATCTAAATGGGAGGGCAGAGGTGTGGGAGCAGAGTATTTGTGTGTTTGAAGATTTGGAAGGTGGGACAGTCATTTTGGTTGAGAGTTCCAGAGTATGGGGGATATTTGGGAGAAGTCCTGGAGGTGGTTGGGAGAAGAGTAAAGCTGAAGGTGCTGTGGGGAACGGTACATGAGGGAAGGTATTGACTGATAACAAGAAGAATTCGTATTATCATCATAATCTTTATTATTCTTTTAATGTTTGTAATCTGGCATGAAAAATTACATAACTTTTCCATGTTGATAACATTATAGTTGTATTTTGGAAGTCCTTCCATTGGTTCCTTTGCGGCCAGGTCCAGTGTAACACCTTCCAATGGAATCATATTTGTTATGCAGAAATTCATAACCAAATCTAATGCAAAACATGAAACAAATCTCTCCATGTCTATCCGTAGCATCAGCTGGACTCCTCCGAGATGCAGACAGATTTATCCATGTGTGACACATACAGGATATCTGCTTACAGACAAAAAGAGAACTTAGTCTAAAATAAGATGTTTTCTGAAACTGTAGCAATTCTGTTCATTTCTTTCCTCATAATCATCATCGGGTTACTGCTCAATGGATTTATCGTCATTGCAAACCTGTTGAGGTGGATGAAACATCAAGCTCTTCAGTCCATCAATGTTCTTCTCACCAGCTTGGGAGTGGTGAGGCTCTTACTTCTATGTGTTCATGTGCAGAATGTCTACTTTATGCTAGCAGGGTGGTCTCTGTTCAGTAGTGACTATGCTAAATACCTGGGCACTTTCGTGACGTGTTTGATCTTCTGCAGTCTCTGGTGGGGCTCGGTTCTCTGTGTCTTCTATTGTGTGAAGATCACAAGCTACAGCAACAGAGTCTTCATGAGACTCAAGATGAACATCAACAAGATGGTCCCCTGGCTTCTTCTCATCACATTAGTCATCTCGTTTGTTTCCAGCGTGCCGTATAGTTGGTCACTAGTTTCCAGTAACCTTGATAACAGCGACACCAACAGCACCAACAATGGAAACCTACCCCAGAGCGTTAATACAGTCATTCTGCTCATCATCTTCTTTGCAGGATCCATCATACCTTTCCTGATATGTTGTGTAGCCATCTATCTCATCATTGTGTCCCTCCTGAGACACACCAGGAATATGAGAGGCAGAGACTCCGGCTTCAGTGACGCTCAACGAGACGTTCACCTCAGCGTGATTCGGTCCATGGTCTCTTTCCTGGCATCTTACACTATGTATAACATTTCATACGTTTTGGTTATCACACATTTGCAGACAACATTATCTACTTTAATTTTTTTTGCTTTCATTTGTGCTTACCCGAGTCTGCACTCATTTTGTTTCATTTTCAGCAACCAGGAACTGAAAGAATCCTTCTTGTTTCTTTTATCTATTATGTGTTTAGGAAAGTTAAAGCTATCAGTTCCTTAATGGAAACATTGGGGCAGATAAATCAGGAGAAACACTGTGGGGCACATTTACTTACCCAGTCCAGTCACGATCCCCCATCCGGACGGTCTGACAAAAAAAGAAGTCCAGCACGATTCACCAACATCGTGCACCCGATATCTTGCATTTGTTGCTTCCCCGCTGAGGTCCGCTGGAGTTCACCTTCTTCATCCTGGTGCATGTAAGTGCATTGTCCGTGTATAATGTGCTGTGCGGGGAGTCACTAAGATCGTGCACCCGATATCCTGCATGTGTCGCTTCCCCGCTCAGGTCCCCGGAGTTCACCTTCTTCTTCCTGGTGCATGTAAGTGCATTGTCCGTGTATAATGTGCTGTGCGGGGAGTCACTAAGATCCTGCACCCGATATCCTGCATGTGTCGCTTCCCCGTTCAGGTCCCTGGAGTTCACCTTCTTCTTCCTGGTGCATGTAAGTGCATTGTCCGTGTATAATACGCTGTGCGGGGAGTCACTAAGATCCTGCGCCCGATATCCTGCATGTGTCACTTCCCCGCTCAGGTCCCCGGAGTTCACCTTCTTCTTCCTGGTGCATGTAAGTGCATTGTCCGTGTATAATGCGCTGTGCGGGGAGTCACTAAGATCCTGCGCCCGATATCCTGCATGTGTCGCTTCCCCGCTCAGGTCCCCGGAGTTCACCTTCTTCTTCCTGGTGTATGTAAGTGCATTGTCCGTGTATAATGCGCTGTGCGGGGAGTCACTAAGATCGTGCGTCCGATATCCTGCATGTGTCACTTCCCTGCTCAGGTCCCTGGAGTTCACCTTCTTCTTCCTGGTGCATGTAAGTGCGCGATTGTGCCAAAATTCGATCGTGTGCGCCAAAAACCCCTGTTAAATGCGGCACAACACGGAAATTGACGAAAATGCGGTCCGTGGACCCTTTGTAAATGAGTTTGAGTGTGTCCTGTCTACATTTCAGGCCAGAATCATTTGAAGCTTCCTACATTGTGATAATTCTGCTGGATGAAAGAAATTGAGGCTGGCGTAGATTTTAGCCATAACCTGCACACGTTTTCTATATTTGTCCTCCCTCCAGGCCTTCCTTGCTCCTGCTAATGTTTCCAAAAATGTTGAGTATGGCACAAAGGACCTAAAAGTTAGGACACAAAAGTTCAGCCATGTTCAAATTGAACCCAGATGTTCACCGCCACTGGTACCACCCACAGTCGGTGCTAGAACAATCGCAAGTGCTGCCAACAAAGCCATTTCCCAGCAGATTGATTTCCAAGGATCTTTGGGGAAATGACAGCACAGCAATTAAATACTAGTGGTGGCTTTGCCGGTGGCCTTTAGGCCCCTTCCACACTAGCGAGTGTGATGCGATGAACTCGCATCACACTCGCAACGCAAGCTGCCGGGAACGCACGGCCCGAACGCTGCACCGCGGGAGTGAACTGACATGCTGAGTTCACTCCCGCGGTGCAGCGTTCGGGCCATGCGTTCCCGGCAGCTTGCGTTGCGAGTGTGATGCGAGTTCATCGCATCACACTCGCTAGTGTGGAAGGGGCCTTAGAGTTATCACTTGTGGTTGGTGCCGGCACAGGTGTTAACAGTAGGGGGGGGGGGGGTGAGCCATACACTGAGCATGAACTTCTGTCTGAAATCCGACTTCGGAGATCTGAATGTCAAGGTTCGTCACGGACCTCAGAAACGCGGATTTGGGCTCTTCTTATCACTAAACACAATAGGGCACATTTGCTAAGACCTTAGCACCAGTTTTCATTCGTACTTTTTTATGTTCTTTTACGTTCAAACTCCTTGCGCAGGTATTTAAGAAGTATCAGCGCCACATTTGTGTCCCACGCGACTCTTTTGTGTCACGGCTGCACTAGGAATCATGTGATACAAATTAGGGGGGCGTTCCGGAGCTTAGTCGGACCGTGCGCCAGATTAGCATGCAAAGTATGACAGAAATGTGTTGCACGTCCCATGTTAAAGGTGCTCCAACAAAAAGTGGTGCTGGGTAAATAAAGGGTTTAAACTGGGGTAACAATTGTTTGTTGGGGGTAAAATGGCTGATGTGTACATCACAATAATGTAATACATGTTACTATATGTAAACGGGAGGACAATATTAGTGTTAAGGACTATTTTTGGTGTAATATTTATAGGGACATGAAGCTGGTGCCATTGAATATGAGGATTTATGTGTAACCGATGCGGGGAAGGAAATGTAGACTTCCTACAGATGTTATGGAACTGTCCAAAGTCAGGACAATTCTAGAATAAAATAAATAAATAAATAAATAAAATTTTGGGCTAAGAGGACAAAATAATATATATATATTGGGCCAGATACATCTTAGTTTGGAAATGTAGAGATCGTAAAATATAATTTCAGCATGGGAAAGCCTGTTCACTGGGGTAAACATTTCTGGAATACTTTGGTCCACTGAGAATGATGTCATTCAAAAATGGGAGACACTCTGGGGCTCTATCGATTCAAAACTGTTTGAAGGGGCAAGTAGACCCTACCTGGCCACGGAGCGGGCCGGCATCGAACGTTGCTGCCCCCTGTCTGTGCACTAACTATATCCTGTGGTAGGATTTGGCATGGGTTATAGAGCAGCCAGGACAAGGCGTCCTACGCAAAACACATGTTGGAGATCGGCTATTTTGGTCTGGATACATATACTTTCACACTGCACTCCTGCTCAGCCATGTTTGCCTGTGTCCACCTAGCAGGATTTCTGCTGATATTTACTATTGGATTCAGTAAAGTTGAGTCTCATATACATTTTGTTAGTATACATTGTGACTTTATGCAGGTCCTGTATTCTCTGTGTTTTGTTCCTCTTTTTCTGTGTTTTTTCTGTGGTTTTAGACTTATTATCTAATAAACGTATTTTACTGACAATGTATTTGTGTGATGTCTTGGTTTTTTTTGGTTGAGTACATAAAGCAATTGTATGCCAGGCGGGACACTGGATATATCTAATGGCCATTGTTTCTATAATAATAATATCTTTATTTACAGTATTAGCTTATAGTCTATGAGGATGAGGAGGTGACACAAGAGCTTACAGTCTATGAGGATGAGAGAGGACACAAGAGCTTACAGTCTATGAGGATGAGGGGGTGACACAGGAGCTTACAGTCTATGAGGAGGAGGGGGTGACACAAGAGCTTACAGTCTATGAGGATAAGGGGTGACACAAGAGCTTACAGTCTATGAGGATGAGGGGGGACACAAGATCTTACAGTCTATGAGGATGAGGGGATGACACAAGATCTTACAGTCTATGAGGATGAGGGGATGACACAAGAGCTTACAGTCTATGAGGATGAGGGGGTGACACAAGATCTTACAGTCTATGAGGATGAGGGGATGACACAAGAGCTTACAGTCTATGAGGATGAGGGGATGACACAAGAGCTTACAGTCTATGAGGATGAGGGGTGACACAAGAGCTTACAGTCTATGAGGATGAGAGAGGACACAAGAGCTTACAGTCTATGAGGATGAGGGGATAACACAAGAGCTTACAGTCTATGAGGATGAGGGGTGACACAAGAGCTTACAGTCTATGAGGATGAGAGAGGACACAAGAGCTTACAGTCTATGAGGATGAGGGGTGACACAAGAGCTTACAGTCTATGAGGATGAGATGGACACAAGAGCTTACAGTCTATGAGGATGAGGGGGTGACACAAGAGCTTACAGTCTATGAGGATGAGGGGGGTGACACAAAAGCTTACAGTCTATGAGGATGAGGGGGGTGACACAAAAGCTTACAGTCTATGAGGATGAGGGGGTGACACAAGAGCTTACAGCCTATGAGGATGAGGGGGTGACACAGGAGCTTACAGTCTATGAGGATGAGGGGGTGACACAAGAGCTTACAGTCTATGAGGATGAGGAGGTGACACAAGAGCTTACAGCCTATGAGGATGAGGGGGTGACACAGGAGCTTACAGTCTATGAGGATGAGGGGGTGACACAAGAGCTTACAGTCTATGAGGATGAGGAGGTGACACAAGAGCTTACAGTCTATGAGGATGAGGGGGTGACACAAGAGCTTACAGTCTATGGGGATGAGGGGTGACACAAGAGCTTACAGACTATGAGGATGAGGAGGTGACACAAGAGATTACAGTCTATGAGGATGAGGGGGTGACACAAGAGCTTACAGTCTATGAGGATGAGGGGTGACACAAGAGCTTACAAACTATGAGGATGAGGGGGGGACACAAGAGCTTACAGTCTATGAGGATGAGGGGGTGACACAAGAGCTTACAGTCTATGAGGATGAGGGGGGGGGCAGAAGAGCTTACAGTCTATGAGGATGAGGGAGTGACACAAGAGCTTACAGTCTATGAGGATGAGGGAGGACACAAGAGCTTACAGTCTATGAGGATGAGGGGTGACACAAGAGCTTACAGTCTATGAGGATGGGGGGGTGACACAAGAGCTTACAGTCTATGAGGATGAGGGGGTGACACAAGAGCTTACAGTCTATGAGGATGAGGGGGTAACACAAGAGCTCACAGTCTATGAGAATGAGGGGGTGACACAAGAGCTTACAGTCTATGAGGATGAAGTGGTGACACAAGAGCTTACAGCCTATGAGGGTGAGAGAGGACACAAGAGCTTACAGTCTATGAGGATGATGGGGTGACACAAGAGCTTACAGTCTATGAGGATGAGGGGTTGACACAAGAGCTTACAGCCTATGAGGATGAGGAGGTGACACAAGATCTTACAGTCTATGAGGATGAGGTGGTGACACAAGAGCTTACAGCCTATGAGGATGAGGAGGTGACACAAGAGCTTACAGTATATGAGGATGAGGGGGTGACACAAGAGCTTACAGTCTATGAGGATGAGGGGGTGACACAAGAGCTTACAGTCTATGAGGATGAGGAGGTGACACAAGAGCTTCCAGTCTATAAGGATGAGGGAGTGACACAAGAGCTTACAGTCTATGAGGATGAGGGGGTGACACAAGATCTTACAGTCTATGAGGATGAGGGGGAGACACAAGAGCTTATAGTCTATGAGGATGAGGGGGACACAAGAGCTTACAGTCTATGAGGATGAGGGGTTGACACAAGAGCTTACAGTCTATGAGAATGAGGGGGTGACACAAGATCTTACAGTCTATGAGGATGAGGTGGTGACACAAGAGCTTACAGCCTATGAGGATGAGGAGGTGACACAAGAGCTTACAGTCTATGAGGATGAGGGGGTGACACAAGAGCTTACAGTCTATGAGGATGAGGGGGTGACACAAGAGCTTACAGTCTATGAGGATGAGGGGGTGACACAAGAGCTTACAGTCTATGAGGATGAGGGGGTGACACAAGATCTTACAGTCTATGAGGATGAGGGGGTGACACAAGAGCTTACAGTCTATGAGGATGAGGGGGACACAAGAGCTTACAGTCTATGAGGATGAGGGGGTGACACAAGAGCTTACAGTCTATGAGGATGAGGGGGACACAAGAGCTTACAGTGTATGAGGATGAGAGGTTGACACAAGAGCTTACAGTCTATGAGAATGAGGGGGTGACACAAGATCTTACAGTCTATGAGGATGAGGTGGTGACACAAGAGCTTACAGCCTATGAGGATGAGGAGGTGACACAAGAGCTTACAGTCTATGAGGATGAGGGGGTGACACAAGAGCTTACAGTCTATGAGGATGAGGGGGTGACACAAGATCTTACAGTCTATGAGGATGAGGGGGTGACACAAGAGCTTACAGTCTATGAGGATGAGGGGGACACAAGAGCTTACAGTCTATGAGGATGAGGGGGTGACACAAGAGCTTACAGTCTATGAGGATGAGGGGGACACAAGAGCTTACAGTCTATGAGGATGAGGGGGTGACACAAGAGCTTACAGTCTATGGGGATGAGGGGGTGATACAAAAACCGACAGTTTTAATGGTGCAGCGGGCACTCGTTAATCTGAATGTAGCCTTAGACTGTCTCACGCTGCCCGGCTGCTCCTGCACTTCCCCCGCTCTCTGCCTGATGTCATCTCTCTGCAGCACAGAATGAAATAACAATCTATTATAACAAGCCCAATCACTTCTTTAATTGTAGAATAATTCTTATATTAAATTCAAGCAAAATAAGTATTTTCCAAAATTATGTAATGTTTCGTCACAATGGCCTGTACCAAATGCAATGCATAGTAGATAGGGTAAGGTTGGATAAAGATATCTGAGGCAGCGGCTGGATGAGTACATCACTACAAACAGATGGTGAAAAACCTACAAAATAAATACATAAAGAAACAAAAAGTTGTGGATTTCAAACTTGAAATGTTACCATTTTTATTTTATTTCTTTTATGTATGGATTGCAGTCAGCGTTAGGGTCCTACCTTGATAGGTTAATATCATCCTGGTGGATACATTTTGCCTTCTGAGCACATTCACCATAATGTAGTCACTTATTTATAGACGAGTGACCATATATCCTGAAAAACACAACACAAACCTGTGATCCCTACTCATCTGCATGGAGGATCTATAGATGGATGATAGCTCTGTGACTCCTGGGGATTAAGCATAACCCCTGCACATATAGTATCATAGTCTATATGGTTGAAAAAAGACACATGTCCATCAAGTTCAACCACGGAAGGGATTGCATGAGGAAGGGATTCAGGGGAAACTATTCTATATAACATAACCATCAATGTTATTTAGTTGTAAAAAGGCATCTAGACCCTTCTTGAAGCTCTCTGCTGTCCCTGCTGTGACCAGCGCCTGAGGCAGGCTATTCCACAGATTGACAGTTCTCATAGAAAAGAAGCCTCTGGTGATTAAACCTTGTTTTCTCCAGACGGAGACAGTGCCCCCTCGTCTTTTGATTTGATCTAATCTGAAACAACTTCCCACCATATTTTTTGTATGGACCATTCATATATTTATATAAATTAATCATGTCCCCTCGTAGTCGTCTCTTTTCCAGACTAAATAAATCTAATTGTTTTAATCTTTCCTCATAACTAAGACCCTCCATACCCCCTTATCATTTTTGTGGCTCTACGTTGTATGTTCTCCAGCTCCAGGGCCTCCTTTTTATGGACCGGTGCCCAGAACTGGACAGCATATTCCAGGTGTGGCCGAACCAGTGCCGTGTATAGTGGTAATATTACATCCCTATCACCAGAGTCCAGATCACTTTTAAAAAAATAAATATTGTGAAATCTTTTATATTAACAATTATTGGCTTTTCTCTGGTCGGTCAGTATTCAAAATGGCCAAGTTCCCAGAATATACAGTCTATGGTGGGGCCCAGTGCTCTGTGTCTTCTACTGTGTCAAGATCACAAACTACATCAGCAGCTTCTTCATAAGAATCAAGAGGAACATCTCAGGAAGATCCTCCTGGATGCTTCCCACCCTCCGTTTCTCTTTAGTTTTACCTTACAAGTGGTTTGTGTTTTCTTATGAGTCCATTTATGGCACCATTGGTGGAACTGGAGACATGATAACAAACTGTCCCAATCACTTTGAGGCAGATTTTCTAATGGTCCGAATCGTGTTTTTCTACCGGGTTTCCCGAAATTTTCCAATTTGCGCCGAATTGCCCCGGGATTTTGGCGCACGCGATTGGATTGTGGCGCATCGGCGCCGGCTTTCACGCGACAGAAATGGGGGGGGGGGTGGCCGTCGAAAAAACAGGGAAAACACCGGGATGAAGGAGGTGAATTCCGGCGGACTTCAGCACAGCAGCCACACCTAGTGGACATCGGGCACACGACCTTAGTGAATCTCGGCAGACCTGGATCAGCGTCGGGGAACGCGCCGCTGGATTGCAACTGGACCGGGTAAGTAAATCTGCCCCATTGTGTATTTCTGTTAGTCTTTTGATCTTTTCACTCATCAGACACACCAGACACCCGGACAGTAAGAGTTCTGGATTCAGAGACATTCAACGAGACATTCACCTAAATGTCATTTGGAGCATGGTCTCCTTTCTCTTGTGTTTTGTTCTATATTTTTTCAGTCCTAACCTGTTACCTCTGAGCTTACTCTTCCATAATCAGATCATTTCCCTACTGTGCTTTACTCTCTATGTTCCCCATGCCAACTTTACATTCAGTTTCTTTAATTATGAACAATAAACAACTGAAAAAATAAATGTCTTTACTACAGTCCTCAGCTGTTCATGGATGAGGGATTAGACTCGTTGGGCAAAGTTTGTCAGCCATTTAGTAGTGGTCTACGAGGCTTCACTTTCTGAGTTGTGATTTGTAAATTTGTGTGACGCTATTTTGAGAAAAATATAAGTCAAAATGTCATTTATGTTGTAGTGTTTCATTATGATGAGATACTTAAAGATTAGAGATGAGCGAACACTAAAATGCTCGGGTACTCGTTATTCGAGACGAACTTTTCCCGATGCTCGAGTGCTCGTCTCGAATAACGAACCCCATTGAAGTCAATGGGAGACTCGAGCATTTTTCAAGGGGACCAAGGCTCTGCACAGGGAAGCTTGGCCAAACACCTGGGAACCTCAGAAAAGGATGGAAACACCACGGAAATGGACAGGAAACAGCAGGGGCAGCATGCATGGATGCCTCTGAGGCTGCATAATCGCACCATTATGCCAAAATTATGGGCAACAGCATGGCCATGACAGAGTGACAGAATGAAGCTAGATAGCATCTAAAACATCCAATAATTGACCCTGACACTATAGGGGACGGCATGCAGAGGCAGCGGCAGCAGCGGCAGGCATGGCAACATACCCTAAATGGACTCAGGCTTCAAACCAATGGGTAGCAGAGAGGAACCAAAGGAGGTGAGCAAGAAGCGCTCAAATAATATCGGTACATGATAAAAGTTTGCCAGTATATTTTGTGGATTACACAGCAGGGTGGCGACAAAGTTAACATGGAAGCCATGAAAACAACCCAAAATTCTGCCTGACACAGCTCGTTTGATAAGGGGACCATGTATGGAGGCAGTGAACTAGTAGTAGATTAAAGGTGCTGCAGTTAAAACTATGTTAGTTGGATCTTGGCATGGAGCTGGCGCTCCGCTGCCAGGCGAGCTTTCGCCAATCCAAGCCCGTGTCTCTAGGCTACTCCCCAAACAGCACTTCTAAGAACCTTTTGTATAAGATCAAGTGTAGTAGCGTTCTTATAAGTTTAGGATATGCCGGGTGAGGGGAATGTAAACAGATGCGCAAGAAGCGCTGAAATAATATCCCTAAATGGTAAAAGTTTGCAAGTATATTTTGGGGATTACACAGCAGGGTGGCGACAAAGTTAACAACTTTGATGTGGAATGCCCTGTAATAGCTCTTGGGCGGTGTGCCTTTTATCGCCTAGGCTCAGCAGTTTCAGCACCGCCTGCTGTCGCTTAGCGACGGCACTGCTGCTGTGCCTAGAGCTACCGACTGATGGCGCCATGCCCACGGATGGTAATTCGGAGGAGGAGGAGGTGGAGGAGGGGTGGGAGGAGGTATAGTAGGCCTTTGAGACCTGGACCGAGGTAGGCCCCGCAATTCTCTGCGTCGGCAGTATATGACCAGCCCCAGGGTCAGACTCGGTCCCAGCCTGCACCAAGTTAAGTGTAGTAGCGTTCTCATAAGTTTGGGATATGGCGGGTGAGGGGAATGTAAACAGATGCGCAAGAAGCGCATGATGCGCATGGAGCTGGCGTTCCGCTGCCAGGCGAGCTTTCGCCAATCCAAGCCCCTGTCTCTAGGCTACTCCCCAAACAGCACTTCTAAGAACCTTTTGTATAAGATCAAGTGTAGTAGCGTTCTTATAAGTTTAGGATATGCCGGGTGAGGGGAATGTAAACATCTGCGCAAGAAGCGCTGAAATAATATCCGTAAATGGTAAAAGTTTGCCAGTATATTTTGTGGATAACACAGCAGGGTGGCGACAAAGTTAACAACTTTGATGTGGAATCCATGAAAACAACCCAAATTTCTGCCTGACACACCTCGTTTGATAAAGGGACGATGTATGGAGGCAGCTATATGGACGACTTTTGGAGGTAGCAATGGAGACAACGTGTGGAGGCTGCTATGGAGACAATTTAATTTGGATAGTGCCTGTATGTGGCAGTCCCAAACATTTTTCAAACCAGAGGAGCAGGTAGGTGGCCCTCCAGTAAAATGGGATAGATTGAGTGCCTGTATGTGGCAGTCCCAAAAATGTTTCAAACCAGAGGAGCAGGTAGGTGGCCCTGCAGTAAAATGGAATAGATTGAGTGCCTGTATGTGGCAGTCCCAAAAATGTTTCAAACCAGAGGAGCAGGTAGGTGGCCCTGCAGTAAAATGGAATAGATTGAGTGCCTGTATGTGGCAGTCCCAAAAATTGTTCAAACCAGAGGAGCAGGTAGGTGGCCCTGCAGTAAAATGGAATAGATTGAGTGCCTGTATGTGGCAGTCCCAAAAATTGTTCAAACCAGAGGAGCAGGTAGGTGGCCCTGCAGTAAAATGGAATAGATTGAGTGCCTGTATGTGGCAGTCCCAAAAATGTTTCAAACCAGAGGAGCAGGTAGGTGGCCCTCCAGTAAAATGGAATAGATTGAGTGCCTGTATGTGGCAGTCCCAAAAATTGTTCAAACCAGAGGAGCAGGTAGGTGGCCCTCCAGTAAAATGGAATAGATTGAGTGCCTGTATGTGGCAGTCCCAAAAATTGTTCAAACCAGAGGAGCAGGTAGGTGGCCCTGCAGTAAAATGGAATAGATTGAGTGCCTGTATGTGGCAGTCCCAAAAATGTTTCAAACCAGAGGAGCAGGTAGGTGGCCCTCCAGTAAAATGGAATAGATTGAGTGCCTGTATGTGGCAGTCCCAAAAATTGTTCAAACCAGAGGAGCAGGTAGGTGGCCCTGCAGTAAAATGGAATAGATTGAGTGCCTGTATGTGGCACTCACAAAAATTGTTTCAAACAGAGGACCGGGTAGGTGGCCCTCCAGAAAAATTAAATGCATGAAGTACTATAGCAAGAGCCAGTGGGCCCTGTCAAAAAATAGCCAGTTTCCTCTGCTTTACTGTACAAAGAGGAGGAGAAGGAGGAAAATGAGGAGGAGGAGGAGGAGTGGATCAATTATTCAGGTTGAGCTTCCTTCACCTGGTGGAGATTGGAAATTCTGAGAAATCCAGCCTTTATTCATTTTAATAAGCGTCAGCCTGTCAGCGCTGTCAGTCGACAGGCGTGTACGCTTATCGGTGATGATGCCACCAGCTGCACTGAAAACCCGCTCGGACAACACGCTAGCGGCAGGGCAGGCAAGAACCTCCAAGGCGTACAGCGCCAGTTCGTGCCACATGTCCAGCTTTGAAACCCAGTAGTTGTAGGGAGCTGTGTGATCATTTAGGACGATGGTATGGTCAGCTACGTACTCCCTCACCATCTTTCTGTAAAGATCAGCCCTACTCTGCCGAGACTGGGGACAGGTGACAGTGTCTTGCTGGGGTGACATAAAGCTGGCAAAAGCCTTGTAAAGCGTACCCTTGCCAGTGCTGGACAAGCTGCCTGCTCGCCTACTCTCCCTCGCTACTTGTCCCGCAGAACTACGCACTCTGCCGCTAGCGCTGTCAGAAGGGAAATACTGTTTCAGCTTGTGCACCAGGGCCTGCTGGTATTCATGCATTCTCACACTCCTTTCCTCTCCAGGGATGAGAGTGGGAAGATTTTGCTTGTACCGTGGGTCCAGGAGAGTGAACACCCAGTAATCGGTGCTGGAATAAATTCTTTGAACGCGAGGGTCACGGGATAGGCAGCCTAGCATGAAATCTGCCATATGCGCCAGAGTACCAACGCGTAAGAATTCACTCCCCTCACTGGCCTGACTGTCCATTTCCTCCTCCTCCAACTCCTCCAACTCCTCTTCTTCTGCCCATACACGCTGAACAGTGAAGGACTCAACAATGGTCCCCTCTTGTGTCTCGCCAACATTCTCCTCCTCTTCCTCCTCATCCTCCTCCACCTCCACCTCCTCCGATATGCGCTGAGAAACAGACCTCAGGGTGCTTTGGCTATCAACAAGGGAATATTCTTCCCCCGTCTCTTGTGACGAGCGCAAAGCTTCCGACTTCATGCTGACCAGAGAGTTTTTCAACAGGCCAAGCAGCGGGATGGTGAGGCTGATGATGGCGGCATCGCCACTGACCATCTGTGTTGACTCCTCAAAGTTACTCAGCACCTGACAGATATCAGACATCCACGTCCACTCCTCATTGTAGACTTGAGGAAGCTGACTGACCTGACTACCAGTTCTGGTGGAAGTTGACATCTGGCAGTCTACAATCGCTCTGCGCTGCTGGTAAACTCTGGATAACATGGTCAGTGTTGAATTCCACCTCGTGGGCACGTCGCACAACAGTCGGTGAGCGGGCAGTTGGAGGCGGCGCTGCGCTGCCCTGAGAGTGGCAGCATCTGGGCTGGACTTCCTGAAATGCGCACAGATGCGGCGCACCTTCGTGAGCAAATCAGACAGATTGGGGTATGTCTTGAGGAAACGCTGCACTATCAGATTTAACACATGGGCCAGGCATGGCACATGTGTCAGTCTGCCGAGTTGCAGAGCCGCCACCAGGTTACGGCCGTTGTCACACACAACCATTCCCGGCTTGAGGTTCAGCGGTGCCAGCCACAGATCAGTCTGCGCCGTGATGCCCTGTAATAGCTCTTGGGCGGTGTGCCTTTTGTCGCCTAGGCTCAGCAGTTTGAGCACCGCCTGCTGTCGCTTAGCGACGGCACTGCTGCTGTGCCTAGAGCTACCGACTGATGGCGCCGTGCCCACGGATGGTAGTTCGGAGGAGGAGGTGGAGGAGGGGTGGGAGGAGGAGGAGGCATAGTAGGCCTGAAACACCTGGACCGAGGTAGGCCCCGCAATCCTCGGCGTCGGCAGTATATGAGCAGCCCCAGGGTCAGACTCGGTCCCAGCCTCCACCAAGTTAACCCAATGTGCCGTCAGCGATATATAGTGGCCCTGCCCGGCAGCACTCGTCCACGTGTCCGTGGTCAGGTGGACCTTGTCAGAAACGGCGTTGGTCAGGGCACGGATGATGTTGTCTGACACGTGCTGGTGCAGGGCTGGGACGGCACATCGGGAAAAGTAGTGGCGGCTGGGGACCGAATACCGAGGGGCGGCCGCCGCCATGAGGTTGCGAAAGGCCTCGGTCTCTACTAGCCTATAGGGCAGCATCTCCAGGCTAAGCAATCTGGAGATGTGCACATTAAGGGCTTGGGCGTGCGGGTGGGTTGCACTATATTTGCGTTTCCGCTCCAGCGTCTGGGGTATGGAGAGCTGAACGCTGGTGGATGCTGTGGAGGATCGTGGAGGCGACGATGGGGTTTTTGTGGCAGGGTCCTGGGCAGGGGGCTGACTAGCAGCTGACACAGGGGAAGGAGCAGTGGTGTGCACGGCCGGAGGTGAACGGGCTTGTTGCCACTGAGTGGGGTGCTTAGCATTCATATGCCTGCGCATACTGGTGGTAGTTAAGCTAGTAGTGGTGGAACCCCTGCTGAGCCTGGTTTGGCAAATGTTGCACACCACAGTCCGTCGGTCATCCGGTGTTTCCTTAAAGAACCTCCACACTTCTGAAGATCTAGCCCTCGCCGCAAGAGCCCTCACCACGGGAGCTTCACTAGTTGACAGTGGCGCTGATGCACCAGCTCTGGCCCTGCCTCTCCGTCTGGCCCCACCACTGCCTCTTCCAACCTGTTCAGGTCGAGGACTCTCCTCCGTCTCAGAAGCACTGTGTTCACCCGGCCTCTCAACCCAGCTTGGGTCTGTCACCTCATCATCCTCCGATCCCTCAGTCTGCTCCCCCCTCGGACTTCCTGCCCTGACAACAACTTCCCCACTGTCTGACAACCGTGTCTCCTCATCGTCGGACACCTCTTTACACACTTCCACTACGTCAAGAAGGTCATCATCACCCACAGACTGTGACTGGTGGAAAACCTGGGCATCGGAAAATTGCTCAGCAGCAACCGGACAAGTGGTTTGTGACTGTGGGAAGGGTCCAGAAAACAGTTCCTCAGAGTATGCCGGTTCAAATGCCAAATTTTCCTGGGAGGGGGCAGACTGGGGGGGAGGAGGCTGAGGTGCAGGAGCTGGAGGAGTGGCGATTTCGGTGACATGGGTGGACTGCGTGGAAGACTGACTGGTGGTGGACAAATTGCTCGAAGCATTGTCAGCAATCCACGACATCACCTGTTCGCACTGTTCTGGCCTCAACAGTGCTCTACCACGAGTCCCAGTAACTTCAGACATGAACCTAGGGAGTGTAGCTCTGCGGCGTTCCCCTGCTCCCTCATCAGCAGGTGGTGTCTCACCCCGCCCAGGACCACGGCCTCTGACCCCTGCAGTAGTTGGACGCCCACGTCCCCGCCCTCGTCCTCTACCCCTAGCCCTCGGGTTAAACATTTTTAAAATGAGAGTTATAACTTTTTTTTTTTTTTTACTTTTTTTTTTTTTTTTGTGTTTTTTTTTTTTTTTTTGTGTTTTTTGTTTTTTTTTGAGTTTTTAAAACCAAACAATGCTATCCTATTGCTATGGCTATTTTCTAGCCAAGTATCAAAGGAAGCACAGTACTATGCCAGATGAGATGACACTGAGTTCTTGCCTAATAGAAATCCAACCCCTACTGAATTTTGCCACTTCAGCCTTTGCTATGGATATGTGCGCCACTAAGCGCAGAACACAGCGGTCGCAAGTCCCACTACAAATTGCTCAGAATTGGCAAGTACATGCACTGCAGAAACTACAGTCACCAGCAGATCAACCAGAAATCAAATATATAGAACGCTACTGTAGGCTTCAAGAAGCTGTTTGTATTCTCCTATGGCTATTTTCTAGCCAAGTATCAAAGGAAGCACAGTACTATGCCAGATGAGATGACACTGAGTTATTGCCTAATAGAAATCCAACCCCTACTGAATTTTGCCACTTCAGCCTTTGCTATGGATATGTGCGCCACTAAGCGCAGAACACAGCGGTCGCAAGTCCCACTACAAATTGCTCAGAATTGGCTAGTACATGCACTGCAGAAAGTACAGCCACCAGCAGATCAACCAGAAATCAAATATATAGAACGCTACTGTAGGCTTCAAGAAGCTGTTTGTATTCTCCTATGGCTATTTTCTAGCCAAGTATCAAAGGAAGCACAGTACTATGCCAGATGAGATGACACTGAGTTATTGCCTAATAGAAATCCAACCCCTACTGAATTTTGCCACTTCAGCCTTTGCTATGGATATGTGCGCCACTAAGCGCAGAACACAGCGGTCGCAAGTCTCACTACAAATTGCTCAGAATTGGCAAGTACATGCACTGCAGAAACTACAGCCACCAGCAGATCAACCAGAAATCAAATATATAGAACGCTACTGTAGGCTTCAAGAAGCTGTTTGTATTCTCCTATGGCTATTTTCTAGCCAAGTATCAAAGGAAGCACAGTACTATGCCAGATGAGATGACACTGAGTTATTGCCTAATAGAAATCCAACCCCTACTGAATTTTGCCACTTCAGCCTTTGCTATGGATATGTGCGCCACTAAGCGCAGAACACAGCGGTCGCAAGTCCCACTACAAATTGCTCAGAATTGGCAAGTACATGCACTGCAGAAACTACAGTCACCAGCAGATCAACTAGAAATCAAATATATAGAACGCTACTGTAGGCTTCAAGAAGCTGTTTGTATTCTCCTATGGCTATTTTCTAGCCAAGTATCAAAGGAAGCACAGTACTATGCCAGATGAGATGACACTGAGTTATTGCCTAATAGAAATCCAACCCCTACTGAATTTTGCCACTTCAGCCTTTGCTATGGATATGTGCGCCACTAAGCGCAGAACACAGCGGTCGCAAGTCTCACTACAAATTGCTCAGAATTGGCAAGTACATGCACTGCAGAAACTACAGTCACCAGCAGATCAACCAGAAATCAAATATATAGAACGCTACTGTAGGCTTCAAGAAGCTGTTTGTATTCTCCTATGGCTATTTTCTAGCCAAGTATCAAAGGAAGCACAGTACTATGCCAGATGAGATGACACTGAGTTATTGCCTAATAGAAATCCAACCCCTACTGAATTTTGCCACTTCAGCCTTTGCTATGGATATGTGCGCCACTAAGCGCAGAACACAGCGGTCGCAAGTCTCACTACAAATTGCTCAGAATTGGCAAGTACATGCACTGCAGAAACTACAGTCACCAGCAGATCAACCAGAAATCAAATATATAGAACGCTACTGTAGGCTTCAAGAAGCTGTTTGTATTCTCCTATGGCTATTTTCTAGCCAAGTATCAAAGGAAGCACAGTACTATGCCAGATGAGATGACACTGAGTTATTGCCTAATAGAAATCCAACCCCTACTGAATTTTCCCACTTCGGTCTTTGCTATGGATATGTGTGCCACTAAGAGCTAAACACAACGGTAGCAAGTCCCCCTGCTAATTCCTCACAAAATGGTAAAAGATGCAAATTAAAATAAAAAAAGTAGAACGTTATTGTAGCCCTAAGAAGGGCTGTTGGGTTCTTTGAGAATCACTCCTGCCTAACAGTAAGCTAATAGAACACCCTAACGCTTTCCCTGAGCAGCAGCAGCTCTCTCCCTAGCGGCATCCAGAGACAGAATGATCCGAGCAGCGCGGCCAGCGGCTAGTCTATCCCAGGGTCACCTGATCTGGCCAGCCAACCACTGCTATCGACGTGTAAGGGTACCACGTCATGCTGGGTGGAGTGCAGAGTCTCCTGGCTTGTGATTGGCTCTGTTTCTGGCCGCCAAAAAGCAAAACGGCGGGAGCTGCCATTTTCTCGAGCGGGCGAAGTATTCGTCCGAGTAACGAGCAGTTTCGAGTACCCTAATGCTCGACCGAGCATCAAGCTCGGACGAGCATGTTCGCTCATCTCTATTAAAGATTTTTTGTTTTGTTTTCTGAGATATAATTGTTATCGTAAGAGGTTTTGAGGTAGAAGGTTTTGTGACCGTTCAAAAAATATCATTTATTTTATCATCCTGTATTTTTTGTTTGCTTTCTTTAATTTTTGATATATAATTCATACTTGTGGTTTCTATAATATTTTTATAATATTTCTAAATCTATTACGGCAGTTGCAATTTTTTTAGAATTTTTCTTAAAATCATTAACTTCTCCTCCTTTGGAGCTCCTGTTCTCTATTATGGTACAGGTAGTTCTGCTTCAGACAATCATTGCCTTAAGGGGACAGGAGGAGGCAACTGAAAACGGCTTCCGTCGCCATCTGCCACCTGCCATTTTAAAGCGCAAGTCATTAATATCATATAGGTAATGGTCTATAACCTACAACACAGACTTATAATGATATGATATATCCACGCAGCCGCTATATAGAAAAATTCTGCCCCTACATTGCTTATGTGACCGTAACTACCTCTATGCCAAAAACTGAATGAACTTAATGAAAGGACCTATCCGCAGTAGACTGGCTAGGCTGGATATCCCCTGCTCAGAATCCACGTACCAAGTGTCAAACCCCAAAGACAAAAGAAAATAGCGCTCATAGGGTAGTATTGCTTGGTTACAGGTATTTTGTATGGCTAAGTGCTTGCTCACCTGGTCGAGTTGTGCTCAACAAGACACAATTCTAGTGTTAGTTTGAAATGACAGTGGTCAGTGGCAGCCGATGTTTCAGTGTGTTCTGCAAACACAAGGGACTATGCCTGTTGGAGTCTGGGAGTCAAATCGGGAAGGTCGGAAACGGTAGGCGCACAACAAGACCGGGTATATTCTCTCCAAATATATTTATTATTAATAAAAGGATAGGTAAAAGATCATCACAACGCGTTTCGGGGAACCAAGGTCCCCTTTTTCAAGTGAAAGAAGATTCTTTGATGTGTGAACATGGTCCAGCCTTCAGCTCTTCGGGTAGAGCCTCTGTGTCAAACCCCTATTGATTTGACACTGATGACTTATCCTGAAAAACAGTCATCCGCACTATGAGCAGACCCAAACACGCAATATTCAGCAAGATGTCCGGGTTCAGTTCCGGCTTAATCCCCAGTCGGTAATACCCGCGATCAGTGCTGGCACCAATTGCAGGTTTCAACTGTTCAAAGCCCCTGGTGCATGTGTGCCACCCATCAGATGACATAGGAACATACACCATTTTTTCTAGGATTGTCACTCCCTGATGATGTCACGGGCATGCCAATCCTAAGGAAAATGGTGTTTTATTGCCAACAGAATTTTATCTGCCAATCTTAAAGATTACCGGTGGGGGTGACCCGAACCAAATTTAAGTACTGAGTTTAGTTGAACTCAGCAAACCCGAAAGCCTGAAAGCGTACACACAACCCTTGTTATCAGGTTAACCAAAGGATAATTTTAGTCCACTGACTATAACAAAAAGGAACACAAATATTCCTTACCAGGTTTATATTAAACAGGATACAAGTTCGGGAGTGCCCTGGTCATTAGAATTCATGGAGCAGTATAGAAACAGATCAAAGTGTTAGTAGCCCGCCACTACAGAAGGAAGCATGTCCATGTAGCTATGCTGTATACAGGGCCGGATCATAGGCAGGGCTCCCGGGGCGCGAGCCCCGGGGCCCCCACCACTTAGCCCTTTAAATGGGCCGCCACCAAATGTGGGCGATTCGGGCGGTCACACGACTGCCTGAATCGCCAACAGTGTAGTTGGCTTCGGGCTCCCCGTCCGAATCGCGAGATGTTCCTCACTTTCGTCTATGGCAGAGTGAGGGAACAATAAGTTCCCTGCTCTGCCATAGACGATCGCATATAAACAAAGATGGCGGCCCCCTGCCGCTAGCGACGCAGTGCGTGACGTCTCAGCGTGTGACGTCACGGCGCCGCGACGCCGCCGCGCTGCCTGTAGCAGGGCGCCGCCATCTTTGTTTACATCCGACACCTAGAAGGAAGATGATGACGGCGCGCATCGGGGGAACACTGGAAGGTGAGAACAATTTTATTGTGACTGTATATAGTTAATTATAGGGGGATTGTCTGTATATATTTATTATGTGGGGAGGGTGTTGTATATAGTTGTTATGGGGGATTGTATGTAGTTCGTTATTATAGGGGGTCTGTATTTAGTTATAGGGATTGTATATAGTTTAAGGGGGGTGTATAGTTATTATAGGAGGACTGTATATTGTTATAGGAGGACAGTATATAGTTATTATAGGGGTGTATAGTTATTTTAGGGGGACTGTATATAGTTATTATAGGGGGACAGTATATAGGGGGAGCTGTATATAGTGGTTGCTTGGGGAGCCGTATACAGTGATTGCTGGGGGAGCTGTATACAGTGATTGCTGGGGGAGCTGTATATAGTGATTGTTGGGGGAGCTGTATATAGTGATTATTGGGGAGCTGTATAAAGTGATTTCTGGGGGAGCTGTATATAGTGATTGCTGGGGGAGCTGTATACAGTGATTGCTGGGGGAGCTGTATATAGTGATTGCTGGGGAGCTGTATATAGTGATTGCTGGGGGAGCTGTATATAGTGATTATTGGGGAGCTGTATATAGTGATTGCTGAGGGAGCTGTATATAGTGGTTGCTGGGGGAGCTGTATACAGTGATTGGTGGGGGAGCTGTATACAGCGGTTGCTGGGGGAGCTGTATACAGTGGTTGCTGGGGGAGCTGTATATAGTGATTGCAGGGGGAGCTGTATATAGTGATTGCTGGAGGAGCTGTATATAGTGGTTGCTGGGGGAGCTGTATATAGTGATTGCTGGGGGAGCTGTATACAGTGATTGCTGGGGGAGCTGTATACAGTGATTGCTGGGGGAGCTGTATACAGTGATTGCTGGAGGAGCTGTATATAGTGATTGCTGGGGGAGCTGTATATAGTGATTGCTGGGGGAGCTGTATATAGTGATTGCTGGGGGAGCTGGATATAGTGATTGCTGGGGAGCTGGATATAGTGATTGCTGGGGAGCTGTATATAGTGGTTGCTGGGGGAGCTGTATATATAGTGATTGCTGGGGGGGTATATAGTGATTGCTGGGGGGGTATATAGTGATTGCTGGTGGAGCTGTATATAGTGATTGCTGGGGGAGCTGTATACAGTGATTGCTGGGGGAGCTGTATATAGTGATTGCTGGGGGAGCTGTATACAGTGATTACTGGGGGAGCTGTATATAGTGATTGCTGGGGGAGCTGTATATAGTGATTGCTGGGGGCTGTATAT
This sequence comes from Engystomops pustulosus, assembly GCF_040894005.1. NCBI lineage: Eukaryota > Metazoa > Chordata > Amphibia > Anura > Leptodactylidae > Engystomops > Engystomops pustulosus. Next base: position 221,493,789 of record NC_092413.1, on the reverse strand, counting down.
AGTGATTGCTGGGGGAGCTGTATACAGTGATTACTGGGGGAGCTGTATATAGTGATTGCTGGGGGAGCTGTATATAGTGATTGCTGGGGGCTGTATATAGTGATTGCTGGGGGAGCTGTATATAGTGATTGCTGGGGGAGCTGTATATAGTGATTGCTGGGGGAGCTGTATATAGTGATTGCTGGGGAAGCTGTATATAGTGATTGCTGGGGGGCTGTATATCGTGATTGCTGGGGGGAGCTGTATATAGTGATTGCTGGGGGGCTGTATACAGTGATTGCTGGGGGAGCTGTATATAGTGATTGCTGGGGGGCTGTATATCGTGATTGCTGGAGGGAGCTGTATACAGTGATTGCTGGGGGGCTGTATACAGTGATTGCTGGGGGAGCTGTATATAGTGATTGCTGGGGGGGCTGTATATAGTGATTGCTGGGGGAGCTGTATACAGTGATTACTGGGGGAGCTGTATACAGTGATTGCTGGGGGAGCTGTATATAGTGATTGCTGGGGGAGCTGTATATAGTGATTGCTGGGGGCTGTATATAGTGATTGCTGGGGAGCTGTATATAGTGATTACTGGGGGAGCTGTATATAGTGATTGCTGGGGGCTGTATATAGTGATTGCTGGGGACCTGTATACAGCGGTTGCTGGGGAAGCTGGATACAACATTTTGCGCCCAGGGGCCCCCACCAACCTTGATCCGGCCCTGGCTGTATAGGATCACTGTCTGGGATCAAATCTTCTCAGAAAGGGATAGCGATGTCTTTAGAAAAAAATACAGGACAAGACAGTGAAGACGAAACAAACAAGTTTTGTGCAATGTTCACAGTGACATAGAAGTGTCATAAAGTGTTTTCATTACATAAAAGCAAAGAATATTTGTACACAATCCTAAATGTCACTTGAAACCAATTTACCATTTTAAAGAATGTCCATTTTATTTTACATTATCCATATTACTGTCAATACAAATAATTCGCTATAGAAAATATTGGCAGAAACATAGGGCAGATTATCCAAGGGTAACTCATGAATGTATTAATTCAATAAAATATACTCACAAAGCTACATATAAATTAGGTCTATAACAATAAAAGTCTGCCTCCCAAATCAAGTGGTCTCAGCCCAATCCAGGGTTTCGTCCGATTCTAGCTTCTTCTGGGGCATGACCTTGGAGACTTTGGGGGTCATTTACTAAGGGCCCAATTCGCGTTTTCCCGATGTGTTACCCGAATATTTCCGATTTGCGCCGATTGTACCTGAATTGCCCCGGGATTTTGGCGCACTCGATCGGTTTGTGGCACATCGGCGCTGGCATGCACGCAACGGAAATCGGGGGGCGTGGCCGAACGGTAACCCGACGGATTCGGAAAAACTGCTGCATTTTAAAAAAAAAAATTGGTCGCATGGGCCATACTCACATGCACCACGATGAAGACGATGAACTCCGGGGCACCTTGGTGGACTTCAGCGCAGCAGCGCCACCTGGTGGACATCGGGCGCAGGACCTTCATGAATCGCCGGAAGACCTAAACACTCGTCAGAGAAGCCGCCGCTGGAACGCGAATGGACCGGGTAAATAAATGTGCCCATTGTGTTGCCTTATGTTAGCAAATTCACATTGTGCAATTCATATTATTTTACAGGTAAAAAGCAATTTCACACAAAGTTTCCACAACTAATACAATAAAAACAATAAAATAAACAACATTGAAATCTTTTTATGAATCATATTGCAATATGCACATTATAGTCACTCCCTTTAGCGTCTCACATTAACCAATATGTCTACCGAAATAAAAGAATAGCAGTTTGGTTCAATATATAAACATAAAAAGACATAGACACATCCTTAGGACTCCACCAGAAAGGTGATTGGGCTTCCCTAACCTAAAAGGAATATGCAAAAGTGCGTCCTTCACACGATCCCTACAAACAAAAATCAGTTGAAATGTCACCAGGTGCAGAAAAAACAATCAACATCTTAACCTCCCAAATCAACCTAAATCTTGGCATTGGATCAAGCGTCTAGAAGTACCGTATATACTCGAGTATAAGCCGACCCGAGTATAAGCCGAGACCCATAATTTCAACACAAAAACTGGGAAAACCTATTGACTCGAGTATAAGCCGAGGGTGGGAAATGCATTTGTTACAGCCTCCCAGTATATAGTCTGCCAGCCCCTGTAGCATACAGCCTGCCCAACCCCTGTAGTAGGAAAAAAAATAACACTGTACTCATCTTTGCGACGTCCCCCATAGGTCCTCTTCTGTCTCAGACTGTCTCAGACAGAAGAGGACCTACGGGTGACATCAGAAAGGTGAGTTTTGTCTTTATTTTTTTAGTTGACTCGAGTATAAGCCGAGTTAGAGTTTTTGAGCACAAATTTTGTGCTGAAAAACTAGGCTTATACTTGAGTATATAAGGTAACTTATAATCTCAGATATTGTTCAATTCCCTGTTGTCCTGTTGGCTTCTGCCCTCTGTGGTTTCTTGGGATCCCGGACGAGCCCCCAAGAAATATTGTTTCAAGGGTTGTAACCAGTTGCCTGTGAATGTGAAGTTTAAGGGCATCTACCAACAGGATGAAGGACTGTAAACCCAGCACACTGACATACTGGTGTGTGCCCCCTCTACCACGATCTGCTCTTCTTTTAGCTTCATATGCCATTGCTTAAAAAAAAAAGTCAGTAGAAATGATGCAAAAAAGCCTGAAGTGCTCTGGACTCCATAGATATTAAGCCGGGAGTCCCTCAGGCTCATTTACATAATTTTTTTTCATAAAAACCAAGGGCAGAAGAAGCTAAACAACCAGTATGTCAGTCATCTTGGTTTACGATCCTTGATCCTGGTGGTAGATTTCCTTTAACACAGACAGAAAAACAGTGAGAAAATTGGACCAAACATTCCGCTTGATGGAGATGGTTAAAGAGGGAAACAGAAAGACTGGTGACACATCTTGTCTTGCTGCTCCACCTAAGTCTAAACATGAAGATTCACAGAACAGTTCACTTATTGCTATATTAGTGCTCTCTTAAAACTGATGAAACTAGTATTGTAAGGAGGAGGAGTCCAAGCTGAAGTGACATTCACAGCGTTGTACAAATGTCTATTCTTAGACTAAGAATAAAGTAGACAATTCATTTGGGGAGCATAGTAAAAGCCGAAAAAACTGCCAACAAGAAAAGGGTCCAAATTTTTTTTTCACCAATTTCACTGCATGTAGAATTTTTTTCCCGCTTCCCGGTAGACGACATGAAATAATAAATACTGTCACTATGGAGTGCAATTTGTTACCGTATATACTCGGGTATAAGCATATATTTGTGCTGAAAGTTCCCCACTTTTCTTATACTCGAGTATATGAAAAAAAAATAAATTAATTGAGTACACACCATTTTGACACCCTAGGCAGCTCCTCTTTCTTCACACAAATTATAATATCAGCCACTGCACACATGAAGAAAGAAGAGGAGCTGCCTGGGAATGGTGAGTACATACTGGGGGCTGGCATACTATATACTACATGGGGCTGCAGGCTGACTATATACTAAAGGAGGCTAGCTGGCTATATACTACACGGGGCTGGCAGGCTAGATACTTCACGGGGCCACCTGACAGGCTATATACTACACGGGGCTGGCAGGCTAGATACTTCACGGGGCCATCTGACAGGCTACATACTACACGGGACTGGCTGGCAGGGTATATACTACACAGGGCTGGCTGACAGGTTATATACTACATGGGGCTGGCTGGCTATATACTACATGGAGCAGGCAGACTATATACTACACAGGCCTGACTGTTTATATACTACACGGGGCTGGCTGGCAGGCTATATACTACACAGGGCTGGCTGGCAGACTATATACTACACAGGCCTGACTGTTTATATACTACATGGGGCTTGCTGGCAGGCTACATACTAAAGGGGCTGCCTGGCAGGCTATATACTACACGGGCTGGCAGGCTATATACTACAGGTGGCTGGCAGGTTATACACTACACGGGGCTGGCTGGCAGGCTATATACTGCCGACGGATGGCTGGCAGGCTGTATACTACATGGGGCTGGCTGGGAGGCGATATAAGGTTATATACTATGGGGGCGGCTAACATGCTTTCTACAACAAGGGGGGCTAGCAGGATACTTAAGGGTGCTGGCTGGCTATATACTGCTTGGAGGCTGTGACCAATGCATTTTCCACCCTAGGCTTATGCTCAAGTCAATAGGTTTTCCCACTTTTTGGTGGTAAGATTATGTTCCTCGGCTTATACTCGGGTATGGTTATGCTCTAATATAAACGATATGCGTACCATAAGCCCTCACATAGCTCTCTACATGGTAAAGCGCCAAAATTATAGATTTTTGAAGACATGGAGGCACAAATTTCCAAAAAAAAGGCTGCGTCGTTAAAGGCTGCGTCGGCAGTTAAATTTGTTATGCAAAAAACAAGCCCTTATGCAGTCCTCAAAACCAAATAAATCTCATCTGACTTAGTATATGGGCATCCTCATATACAAATATTATGCAGACTTTTAATTCTGTGTAATTCCCAGTCAGTAATGTTTCACCCCTCAACAGGTTAACATCTTCTCTCTGCAGATACATCTCCCTCCTCCCTCGTAGACACATTGAATATTGTAGATTAATTATCATGAATCATGCAAAGCATAAAACAACCCCAGTAGCTCTCATCTGACAGTAACAACCGGTACAGACAGATGCATCTACATGACACATCAGAGTCGGACCTCCAGTACTGTATGACGGTTCTGGAAGATCTGCCGCTCTACCATGAATCACGGGTCCATTGAAAGGTTTATTGGATTTCTTTTAAATGGAGTTTTAGTCCTTTTGGTTGTCGGTGGAATTTTGTTGAATGTATTTATTGTCACAGTAAACCTAAATTGCTGGAAGAAGTTTCGACCCCTTCAATCCATAGATGTCATCATCACCGGCTTGGCCATGGTGCGGGTCATGCTGCTATTTGTTTACAGTTTGTTTATTATTGATAATATGTCCGATACAAAAATAAAACACTTGGTGATTGCCCGGAAGTACCTGATGCCCCTGTCCATGTCTGCCGAGTTCTGTAACCTGTGGTGGGGCTCGGTGCTCTGTGTCTTCTACTGCGCGAAGATCACAAACTACAGCAACCGACTCTTCATCATGATCAAGAGGAACATCTCCAAGATGGTCCACTGGCTTCTTCTCCTCTCATTGGCTTTATCGGTTCTCTCCTGTTTGCCTTCTAGGTGGTTTGTGTTCTATCGTAAGTCCTTAAATGGAACTGATAGTACAAATGTAACTATTGAATTGAACAGACTTCATTTCTTCCTCATCCGTCTTGCAGGATCCATCATTCCATTTGTAATATTGTGCTTTTCCATTGGTCTTTTGATTTTGTCCCTCATAGGACACACCAGACGCCTGGCCAGCCAAGGTTCTGGATTCAGAGATGTTCAACGTGATGTGCACCTCGGTGTCATTCGGAGCATGGTCTCTTTTCTTGTGCTTTGCGTTCTGTATTTTTTGGGTTCTAACCTGTTACCTGTGAGCATGATCCTCAGGAAACAACTGCTGACTGCATTCTGCTTTACGACGTATGTTATCTTCCCGAGTCTACATTCAGTGTCTTTCATCATCAGCAATAAGGCACTGAAGAAAGCCTTCCTCAACGCCCTCCACTGGTTGGGGATAAGGAGGCGAGATCTTGGCACATGAACTGTAGTATCAATGTCAAACTCATTGCTCTAATTTTCCTTTGATGTAGATGTGGGAAGATTTGCAGTTTGAGAGTCAAATTATCAATTTGTTTGTGACCAACGGGAGGTAGACAAATGTTAGTCAATGGGGTTTTCCCATTTCAACAAAAATAATTATTGCTTGTACAAACAAAAGTTAGACAATTTTCCAATATACTTTCTGTATCTATTGCTCATTGTCACACACCAGGGGTAGTGGACCCACTGGACCAACGCGGACGATGACGTAAGCCGACACCTTGGACCGGAGTCTAAGTGGACCCCACTTTCACCAGAGCCCACCACAAAGCGGGTTGGGCTTGTTGCGGCGTGGTATCACCAGATCGTTCCACAGCCTCGGTGGCAGCTAAGGCGAGGTGCACAGACGTCAGGCACAATCGTAGTCGGGGACAGGCAGGAGGTCGAGACGGGCAGCACGGGATTGAAGTCAATAATGGAACCGGCGTCACAACAGGAAATCACATAAACAGCGCAGGGCAAGGGAACAAAGCTTTCTCTAAGGCACAAGGCACCGGCAGGGGACACCAGAAGCTGCAGGAATTTATCTTGCCAATCAGCACCAATTATCGGCGCGCTGGCCCTTTAAATCTTACAGAGCCAGCGTGACACTCATGGTTTTCTAGATCTTTGCTTGCTATAAAAAGCTTCTATGTTTATTTCTATGGACATCTGACCATGGTCACACAGGTGCACGGTTTGTTATATCATAGAGAGTAATCAGAGCTGTGTGTTATAACGAGCCGTGCACCTGTGTGACCTTGGTCAGATTTATGTCCATAGAAATAAACATAGAAGCTTTCTACAGTATAACAGCAAGCAGAGATCTAGAAAAGCATGAGGAATTGATACAGAAAGTACATGGGAATAATGTATCATTTTTGATTATACAAAGAATAACATTAACTTACCGAAATGAGAAGACCCCTTTAACACACGCACGCTCAACCTGCAGCTCTTTCAATGGAAGGAACAGCGCCCCCTTCTCTTGGAGTAGCGAGTGTCAGGGTAACATTTACTACATTATTAATTTAGCACGAAGTTCATTGTGTGGTTATAGCATTAAATACTTTCCTATATTCTAATTAGGACACTGAATGTGGAAATTTCTGATACGGTTTTATAACTCAATTATAATTTATTTAAAAACTCGACAATAGTTTTTTTTTTTCATTTTCATTGTGCAAAATATTTTTTAATACAGAACACTCCAATTCAGGCAGGTCAGGAGTAACATCCCCCTATCAGTGAGTCACATTAGCCTATAGTGTGCGTCACGTGACCTCCATCTTCATTGAGCAGTCCCCGGGTCACGTACAAGATCGGTTCCTTGGGTTTGTACTTAAGTTGAATTTGTATGTAAGTCGGAACTGTATATTTTACAACAAAGAAAAAGAAAGTTTTCACATACCCTGGCTTGTGGACCTAGTGTACACCATGTACAATTTTTAATGATGACAAAATAAAGGAAAGAATCATTATTTTATCTGGATGTGCTACGGAACTCTTCTTTTTTGGATCCTGTATATTTTATAATTGTAGCTCAATACAATTTTTTTTTTTGTCCCAGTGACAATTGGATTTTGAAAAGGACTTTTCAAGGATTATCGATGAAGCTTCATTACAGACACCTTACAGCTGATCATTGCAGCCAGGGACTATAGTAACATCCAGAGAGGTCAGAGGGGGCAGAGGGGTCCGTCTGTAACGAGAGGTCGTGTGTAAGTCAGGTGTCCTTATGTAGGGGACCGCCTGTATATGTCAGTAGAGTGATATCCACCATAGCAGCTGCTACAGGACCCGCAGGATCAGGGGGCCCAGCAGGGCAGGTGTCACTAGATGAAAACTTCTCCCCTGACACTGACATTAATACTGCTGTATGTATATTATGTGAGTGTGTAAATATGTATATAAATATGTATTTTTCATGTTTTAAGAGTTTCTCCACTGACAGGTTGGCCCCTTCCCACAGGACAAGTGGAGTTCTCTGTGATGGGGCCCCTACACATCACAAGAATGTAATACCTTTAGTATTTTAGTGTCAAGCTAGGCGCCATCTTGGAATTAAGATGCCTTTAATAGGATTCATGGAAATTAACTATCTCTAACTAATAGAATGTGACTGTATGTGAGAAGGGGGATTCTGGATACAGGGGGATTCTGGATACAGGGGGATACTGATAAGAAAGGGAGTGACAGGAGATACTTTATGTTCTTTTCTAAGATTATACAATAGAGAAATGTCTAAATATAGGGGTCTTATAGCAGCTTATGACGCATGGTTCTTGCTTAGCACATCTTGCAGTTTGACCAACTATCGGGTGAGGCAAAGTCTCTAAGCTGATACACTGATAATTCCTGCGTTAACAGGATATGTAAGGATTTCATAATACTATAAAAGCGAGGTGCTACCAAGCCATGTTAGGGGGTCTTGCTGTAGACAGTGATCCGTGGGTCTGAAGGATATAGGACCCATTGGTTAGTGTAGCATGTTCCTGATATCGCTGTACCATGTGGGTCGCGGGGCTCCTCGGTGACTGAATGTTGTGTTCGGCTATATGCACGCTACATATGCACGCTTGGTGGGTGAGTCGAAATTCTATGAGCTACCACTAGAGAAGAGTAGGGAAATATGCATTTTTCAAGGTGGGATAAGGAAAACAATGCCTCCATTTGCTACCTTGTAAGGCAGTCCCCGTAACACCAAGTATGACCTACAGGAAGCCTAATATGATGTGGGATTAAGCCAAACCAGTCTCTCTATTCCAGAAGGAACAGACTCCCAACTGTAGACAGAGCTGTACAATGTTCCCACCTGATTGGGTCTCGTCAGTACAGTGTAGGGAATGGGTTTGGCTGAGTGAGAGGCTTGTGACTTTATGACCGCCATAAGGAGACCTCTTACTTCCTGACCCTAGAGAAGAGTAGGCTTTCCTGTAATTGCTTCAGAGGTATATATGGCACATTTCACATAGTCTACACATCATATACGGAGTGGATCAGCTTAATTCAGAGAAAGTTCATGAAGATTTGAGTTATTTTGCTATAACCATTTACTTGTGCTATTATTGCTTGTTGTATTACTTTGCATTTGATTGTGTTAATAAATTTCACCGCAACCAATTTTGTGTTGTCATTCTTCCTTCAGGGCAGGAATCTGAAGCCTTGGATTCCATGTAGATCCTGATCCGTCTTTGATTGGCAGAACAGGGGGGTCTGTTGTACCCCAGATGAAGAGAGCAGCCAGTGGCACATGTCCCGGCGCTGTATGGCGCTGACGTAGATAACCGAATGCGGTGCTCTTCTTTCTCCATCAGCGCCATAGAGATGAAAGCACACATGCGGTTGGCTGCTCTCTTCATCTGGGGTACAACGGAGCTCCCATTACTGAGACCCCCAATGATCAGAAGTTGCCTTTTAACCAGTTCGCGACCGCCCGCCGTGTATTCACAGCGGCGGTCGGGTCGCGCTGCATAGAGAGGGCTCACGGGCTGAGCCCTCTCCATAGCCGGTAAGTCTTTGCTGCATATTGCAGCAAAGGCTTACCGGTAACATCCGCGATTGGTGCTAGCACCAATCGCAGGTATTATAACAGCGATGGCTGCCGGCAAAGCTGCCGGCAGCCTCAAAAAGATAGCGGCGCATGGCGCCACCATCTTACCCGGGATCGCCGCTCCCCATGACGTCATCGGGGAGCGGAGATCTGTCCCCATGGTAGCCTTGGGTCTTCCGAAGACCCGAGGCTATTTCGTTTTAACCCATTCATTACAATGTGCTGTCAGCACATTGTAATGAATGAGGAGGAAAATCCCCATATACTGCCATACTGTAGTAAGGCAGTATATGATAGGATCGATCAGACAACCTAGGGTTAAAGTACCCTAGGGAGTCTGAAAAATAGTAAAAATAAAAAAAAATAAAAAATTATAATAAAAAAAACTAAAATTTCAAATCACCCCCCTTTCCCTAGAACTGACATAAATATAAATAAACAGTGAAAATCATAAACACATTAGGTATCGACGTGTCCAAAAATGCCCGATCTATCAAAATATGATAACGTTTTTTCAATGTGTTTAACCCCGTAACGGAAAATAGCGCCCAAAGTTGAAAATGGCACTTTTTTGCCATTTTGAAAAATATAAAAAAATATATAAAAAGTGATCAAAAGGTCGTACAGTCCTAAAAACGATATCATTGAAAATATTATCAAATTTCTCAAAAAATGACACCACCCACAGCTCCATACACCAAAGTATAAAAAAGTTATTAGCGCCAGAAGTTGGCAAAATCAAAAAAATAATTTTTGTACAGGAGGTTTTAATTTTTGTAAATGTATGAAAACATTATAAAACCTATACAAATTTGGTATCCTCTTAATCGTACCGACACAAAGAATAAAGTAGACATGTCATTTGGGGCGCTCAGTGAAAGACGTAATATCCAAGCCCACAAGAAAACGGCCCAAATGCGTTTTTTCACCATTTTCACCTCATTTGGAATTTTTTTTCCCACTTCCGAGTACATGGCCTGGAATATTTAATACCATCACTATGAAGTGCAATTCGTTACGCAGAAAACAAGCCATCACACAGCTCTTTATGTGTAAAAATAAAAAAGTTATAGATTTTTGAATGTGGAGAGTGAAAATTGGACATGAAAAAACAGGAAAGGGCCCGGACCTTAACCGGTTAATCATTGGAGAACCCCTCATTGGAGGCCCATTCAGAAGCCTGCTATGGGGCCCAGCCTCTCTGAGTTGGGCTTCTGGATATCAGCTTGCACTGAGCAGTGAGTGTGAGTGAACATAGACTGTAGTAAGCCCTAATAGCCAGACCAGGTCACAGGAACCTCGTTTTTTACATTTCTACCCGGGCTGCAGTGCTATGAGATATGGTGACGGGTGGGCGCCTGATACCACACTGGGAATAGGGACAGATAGGTGTGGACGTCCAGAAGCGGAACTCACCGGAGCTTCCTTGACTCAGGGGGTGCCGTCCGGCAAGACGGTGGCACAGGACATCTGGAGCGGCTCAGGAGTTGAGTACAGGTTTGTTTGTTTTTAAAAAAAATGCCTCCCCAGCCCCAGCCTCCCCAGAATTTTTAAAACACTTGAATAACCCTTTTCTTTGGTGGCATTTCTGGTGGGAACATTTATTAATTAGTAACATTTCATTCCTCGTTGACAACTCTACTGCATGCAGGGTCTGTAAGGAGGCATCAGTGTTTATGGGTCCACATTCTATATAATGGATCATGGTCTAAATGTTTGTGAAGGCTGAAAATATCCACAAGTCACTCTCAGGTCATAGGAAAATATCTCTCAGTGAGACGTGAAATTTTGCATTGATGCTCACCCGGAAAGTTCTGATGAGTTTGCATCCATAGGGAGATTTTATTAAAATCTTATAGGACTGAATTTTTCCATTCAACCTCCTATTATTATTTTATTTGTCTACATTTTAAAAATTCTAGCAATATACTACAATGATGTCACAGCTAAGCCCCTCCCCCTCTCCCCAGAATGACCTCTAAACACAACTGTAACATTGGTTAACATAACTGGTTTAAAGGGGTTGTCCGCTAATAATGCTAATATGTATAAAAGGGTATGAACAATAACCTAATAGGATCCTCCATATTGTTCATATCCCGGTAAACGTTCTGTTCTGTCCATCATAGCCATCGCCCCGGACTCCGCACTTTCTGTGATGGCCATGTCCGTCGTTCCTGTGATGGCCATGTCCGTCGTTCCTGTGATGCCCCATGTCCATCGGACCTCTGATGGATCAGGGGCCGTGCGCTCTTTACTACAGACCCTCTCTGTGATTCCCACCTCCCTGGTTGGAGGATTTGTTATGCATCTCTCTTGTTTTGCTTTTTTAGCAGCTTAATACAGACCCCGTCCTGTCCCAATAAATGTATACAGATACTCTACACTGTGGGACCAGTCACTTAAAATCTATTAGAGAAACAGCAGCAGGTCCGGTAAGTCACTCAATATGATAATGCACTATGGTCATGTGATCTTGAAGGTCCAATCCAAGGTGCATGTGTCTGTGTAGGGATCATTGTGTGTCTTTGTTTCTTTCAATGTTTCTTTTTGCCTTTGCTAAATTTGTTCTGGACTTTTGAAGGTGGGGTATATTGAGACCAGTCTGACTCAAAGTTAAACGGTTACATTTTTATAAAAACCCAGCTCTTGGGGGTGGGGGCATGGCTTGATAGAGGATGTTAGCAGATGCACTCTGAAGAAATCCTGATAATACTCCTATAGTATTATCCTCCTTTAAAGGGGTATTCCTCCCACAGCATTTCATTTCACATTTCAGATATAATTCCAACCTGTCTTCATCGGTCCTAGTGTACAGTTTGTGTTCAATTTTGGTTGTTCCTGGATCTGACTGTATATCTTCTGACTAAAGACAGTCGATTCCCTCTTCTATTGCAGGAGAAGTGGATTGGTAAGAGTCACTACAGACACAGGCACTTCCTGGTTCAGCCGTGCTTCTAGCAGCCTGGAAAGGACACAACAGCTGCTCTACAAATAAGATAAGATCTGGATCCCAGGGGAGTGGGAGGCATAGCAGTGCTGACTCTGTTCTATTGATAAGATGAAGCATCAGACCTGAGTGTGTTATTGTGTTTTATATCCATCTTATTAATCAGATCTGTCTCCTCTCTCTCTCTTTCTATGTGTCAGATATTATTAAAATAAAAGTGTAGATAAACCCTGTACCCTGATAATCTAAGCACATTGTCACAACACAGCATCTCATAGCACAGAGGGATCATGAAGTGTCTCCTTAGAAAGTCCCCGCTAACACTCTGGACTCTTATTCTGACCATCACTGAGTGAAAGGAGGGACAAGTAATAGGGGGACACGTGAGTGTCAGAAAAAATACCATCCTCCTCACAGCAGGCCAAGGGCGGCATAGATCCAGAGGTGGTGGCATCGCGAGTGGAGAAGTTTACTCCAAGTCCTGTAGGGGTCCAAGCTCCCAACACTGAGGACTGGGAGGAGGCTAAGAACCCAGAGTATCTGTCCATGCTGCAGCAGAAATCCAACATGGCAGTGGCCACTAATTAATATTTGCTAATAAAAATACCCACCTCATTGGGGTCCGTGAGAGAATAGAGGCAAAAAATATTTTGAGGCGTGGCTGCTGTCTATTTTTGGGAAAGAAACACTTACCCTGCTATTTGCGGTGGAACATACCTACTGAGTAGGTAGGATAAATAGATTTAGACTTTAGGTTTGTAAATTTTAGTACTTGTTTAATCCATTGACAGCATTGATATTATGTTTTCTGATGGCGTTTATGTCATTTACATGCTGTATGCTATTTGCTCATGTCATGATCTGAATTTGCATAAGATAAGCAAAAACTGTTGTAAGACTGTAAACAACCCGACCCATAACTGTGCCCAGAGAAAGAAGAGCAAACAAGGTCAGTAGAGCACCAAGAGAGCAGAGGTTCTTCACCAGCAGAAGCCTTCAAAATGTTGTGTCACCCATTAATGATGGAGACGCAATGCTTGATTTTTACAGCATTTTCCTTACTTTTTCACCCCATCGGGTTGTTAATCAATGGATTCATAGTGATTGTCAATCTCAATGAAATGAGACAGAGACGATCTCTGAAGCCCGTAGACAAGGTTCTACTCTGCCTTGGCTTCTGATGATTTTGTCTTCAGTCCTTACTCATTTTTGAGACTATCACTTACCACTATTTTTTCAATGGCTCTCCATTCAACATGCGCTATGTTGTATACATCTCTATCCAAAAATCCTTGGATTACTGTAACCTCTGGTTTACGGCATGGCTGTGCCTCATCTACTGCGTCAAAATAGCCTCATGCAAGTTGCAGATTTTCATGTTCTTTCAGCTAAGAATTCCACAGATGGTTATTCCGGCAATTCTAGGATCAACGTTCGTATCTGGATGTTGTGGCTGTCTCGTGGCCCAGAGCTTTATGGGAAAAAATTCCTCATTCTCTGAAAGAAGTAGACGCACCGACGTGGATCTGGACATTGTCATCTCCTCAGCTACATTTGGAAATTTTCTGCCTTTCATCATAGTCACCTTATGCTCGATACATTTAGTCCACACTCTGATCAGACACATCCACAATTTAAAGAAAATCAGTGGTAACGTTATCGGCCTGAGAATGGAGGTCCACCTGTCCGCCATCAGATCTGTGCTCCTCTACTTTGCCGTTTCATCTTTGAAGTTGATCTCCACTGTCATGATTTGGATTGTTCCTGCTTATAGTATTTGTTACACTGTCTGTGTGTTGTTTTTCATGCTTTATCCGACGTTTCATTCCACCTGTATACTACTAGGGAACTCCAAACTCAAAAATGCTGGTTGTAAAGTGGTAACTTGGGTAAGAAAATGTGCAGAATAGTCTAGAGAACAGTCTAAGAAGAAGACAATGGGGCACATTTACTTACCTTGTCCATTCACGTTCCAGCGGCGGCTTCTCCGACGAGCGTTCGGGTCTTCCGGCGATTCATGAAGGTCCTGCGCCTGATGTCCACCAAGTGTCGCTGCTGCACCGAAGTCCGCCGAGGTGCCACAGAGTTCATCGTCTTCATCGTGGTGCATGTGAGTATGGCCCGTGCCACCAATTTTTTTTTTAAAAATACGGCGGTTTTTCCGAATCCATCGGCTTTTCTGATGGGCAAGCCCCCCGATTTCCGTCGTGTGCATGCCAGCGCCGATGCGCCACAAACCGATCGCGTGCGCCAAAATCCCAGGGAAAATCGGTGCAAATCGGGAAAATGCGAATCGGGCCCTTAGTAAATTACCCCCAATGTCATGTTATGGTAAAATATAATAAAATGAAATTCTCAAAAACTTCATCATTTTGTATTTCACTAATATGGACATGAAATGTGGACAAGTTAAGACAAGAGAAAAAAAGTTAACAAAGTCACAACTGTTTCCAACCTCATTATTTTCTTCTTCTTGTTCCTCTAGTTTCTCCCAAATTCTCTTTTCAATTTCCTCCTCTCTTCTAAATTCACTGTTTTTATGTTTTTTGTCTACATTTAAATACGAATATGTAAGTAATAATGATAAGTGGATTGTCTTCCTCTTGTTCTAAAATGACGGGAAATCTGTGTATTGTGTATTTTTTTAACAATTAGTACATAAATCATGCACTAAAGAGAATGACACCTGCAAAGTCTTTATAATGAACCAGTCAGAATTCTAGGCAAATACAGGCAGTCCCCGGGTTACGTAGAAGATAGGGTCTGGAGGTTTGTTCTTAAGTTGAATTTGTATGTAAGTCGAAACTGTATATTTTATCATTGTAGATCCAGACAAAAAAAAATTTGGCCCCAGGGACAATTGGAGTTTAAACATTTTTTGCTGTAATGGGAACAAGGATTATCCATGTTAAATATTATTGATGAACAATATTCTAATTTGGGTGTGAAAATGTACTCAAGAGTTGATCAAGCACAACATGGTCAATGAGATACAAATGTGAGGATTAAAATACAAATGGTGAGTAAGTGTGTAATAATCATGAGTGTAAGATCAGGATGATATATGGCCAGTACTTGAGTTGTGTGGACATTCTTGATGTATACGTAAAAAACCTATGGAAGGAAGCAACCTTCCCCCAACCACTTCCATATGGCTTTACTATATAATGGTCTCTGTGTTAGCTGGTCATAAAGGAATGTTACCATATATGGTTATGGACAAGGCCAATGGAGGAGTTTGGCTCACAATGTAACTCTATAGGACTGTACTCTTTATAAGTGACTCTGTCCAAGGCGGATGGCACATTGAGCATATCACACACACCAAGCTCGCGCTCACACGCTGACATATGGAGGAGATTTAAGGACACAAGATGGAGATGAATCAAAGGGAAGAAAGACCAACACAAGATGATGAAACCTTCACCAGAACATCATTTCATGGACTGACTGACTTTACCACATGACTAATAATCTGCACAAGTTTTCTGTATTCTGCAACCTGGACGACGACAATAAACGTAACTTTTTATAATAATTATCCTGAGTCCTTCTATTTTTAGAAGAACGTATTAAAGGACACGGGAAAGATTTAATATTCAATACGATTTTTATTACATTTGGCGAGCCAGCCTGCGACTTTGTTTTTTTAATTTTTTATATTCTCCTAACACTTGCAAAGGGGGGAATTCCAATTGACTCTCATGTTGGTGCAAGTGTCAGAGAAAAATAAACAAAGAGGAATCTATAGGAGTGATGCACGTGATCTTTCCCAGACGTACTACAGACGGCGGCCTGAGGAGGACATCAGGTGGCAGGATCCAAGGGTGTAAGTATGGAAATCATTGATTCTTTTACTAAGAAATGTAACTTAGAGTTTAAGTCTGTGCCTAGTGATCAGTCAGATCTAGAAAATGTTTGGTTGAGTTTATATGATGAATGCGGAAAGGAGAATAAAAAGATAGAAAGTAAACGTGTATCTGTCAGTAAAGACAAAGAGAAATTGAGGAACATTCTGCAGATGGTAAAAGTCTATCATCAGGCAGTGCTAGACAGATCCATAGTCAGGAGCACTAGTTCTACTCTTAATACAGATAATGTGATCTGTGAGGAGATGGATCGTGCAGGTAATACATGTGATGATGTAACTCAGCAGAATGACCAGGGACAGGTCTGTGTTCTCTCTGCTGGAGGTGACTCTGTGTCTGCAAACATGGAAGAGTCTTTTCAGAGACAGATATTGGAGATGAAAGAATCCAGCTTAAAGTTAAAAATGCAGAAGCATTTATTAAATCTGAGCAGAGAGGTTCCCACATATGATGAAAAAATCCATGTGTGCAGGAATCATGAAATCTTTGAGAGTTTTGTGGAGAAATTTGATTTATCCAATGAACAGAAAAATCAGTTGTTTAAAATTTGGCTTCCTCTAAAGTTTTCGAGACGATTAGAATCAGAAGATTTACTTGATGACGAGTCTAGGGAGTGGTCACATGACAGTGACGTAGACAGATTAAAGAAGTTACTCTGGTGCACTACAAGTGACAGCATGCCTTCATACGAGATTTTACACGAAATGAAAATTGGTAGAAAGGAATGTACCTTCTCATTCATGTCCATTTTTGAGAGAATGTGTAAAGCGATTGGAATTTGTAATCCTCGCTCAATAGTGAGAGAATTTATTAAGAAATTTACATTCCTTAATGCTGCTGCACTTGTATTTGCTTCAGATCAATCTTCTTTATTAGATGCTACAAAATTTTTAGATAATATTAGAAAGTATCAGAGAAAGAACGAATCGCAGGATCAGAGACAGAGTATAGAGAGAACAGAGGCAGATGGTTATAGAAAGTCATATAGGAGAACCCTGCCTGAGCGAACACAAGAAGTATATACTCCAAGGAGAAAGGTATATACTCCAAGGAGAAAGGTATATACTCCTAGGAGAAAGTGGGACAAAGTCTATGAGGAACATAGAAGAGAAACACAAGAAGTATATACTCCAAGGAGAAAGGTATATACTCCAAGGAGAAAGGTATATACTCCTAGGAGAAAGTGGGACAAAGTCTATGAGGAACATAGAAGAGAAACACAAGAAGTATATACTCCAAGGAGAAAGGTATATACTCCAAGGAGAAAGGTATATACTCAAAGGAGAAAGGTATATACTCAAAGGAGAAAGTGGGACAAAGTCAATGAGGAGCGTAGAAATCTGCATGTAGCAAGGAAAGCTTACAACATGATTACTCAATCTGCTCCACCTAGTAGTTCCCTGTTACCTGTTGTAAGTAAAGAAGTTATTCAGTGTGAATTGTCTAATTGTAAAGACAATGTAATGGGAGAAGAGAAAATGCCAGATGTACAGGAGAGATCATCAGACATAGCCAAGGCTTTGGTAAACAAAGCTAAAGATATTCAGGAGAAGGAAGTCCCCAGAAGTGATGTCTCCTCAGTCATTGAGAGCAAATTAGATAAAATACAATATTGTGAATTTATGAATGAATCCACCAAATCCATGTATCATAGGAAGGACACATTGATGAGGATATTCAATGATATTCTAGAGGGCAAGATTTTCAGACATGGGTTGGGTATTGGCTGAGAATATACCCCTGTATATTACTGACTACTATTGGTATAATGACTACAGCTTGTTAATGGACATGGTTTTTAGATAAGAGGTTTGATAGAACAAAACATATAGTTCTGGGATTTATGTGACAATAACCTTATCAGTGTATTGTGCACATTATTCTATTTCTATATGGGCAAGGTAGTGTCATACAGGATGTTATATTGTCAGGGTCGGGCCAATCCCGCCTTACACTCTTCTCCCAGACACTCCAAATTATTTGAGCATGCGTGCACGTTTGCATAAGAAAAGACAGAAGACTGAAGTTCTGTTTTATCTTAGGTTCATGCTCTTAACTTGCCGAACAGAAAAAAGAGATGAACTGTGTTTATTTCCTGATTACATAGCTTCTTATACCCATAGAAAAAGGTGTGGTCACATACATTAAAATCATTATAATTGGTTATAGCTAAGCATATATGTCTGGCCCCCCACCCCTGCTGATTGGTCCTCAAAACTAGGCCTTGGTTGCTATGCCAGGGGAATTTCCAGTCACCGTTGTCTGCAGTAAATTGACCACTAGTCTGGATGCTGATGCTATTCTTAACAAACATCTGCTCTTCCATCTTCTGCTTTCCATCACAAGACTTGAGTTCCGCTGACAGTTGCATGTCTGGTTAAAACTGATGTAAGGGAAAAGCTCTGTATTTCATAACAAACAGTGTACAAAAATATAGGGCAAAGGGCACATGTATACAATCATAAAGCATATAATTATTATGGACACATAATCATTACTTTGACCCTCACAATTCCCCCCTAAATACTGAGCTTTTCCCTACACTTCGCTGCGATTCGTTTTTCCTATAGGCTGTCCATGTGGTGGGAGAGGGGAGTGGATTGCTTCACTGAGTCGTTGACCCAACGTGCCCTTGTGACACCTGGATCGATTTCCCAGCACTAACCTTGCTGACACATGGAGTCCTCCTTCTTTCCCTTACACTAAAGCTTCCACTATTGGGGAGGGGGTTACGTATTCCGAGATCACAATGGTAGGTAGGTCATTTATCGGGGAAGAATTTGGGTGTTCCAGAACTGGAACATCAGGCTGTTCTGACAGAACTGAGATCTCAGGCAAATCGGGCAGATTTCTATTCCTCATGGACATATAACAAACAGACTGTTTATCGATATTCGGAAAAACTCCTTTAGCCTTGTTATTCGCAATTTTCTTGGCCAACCTCTTGTATAATGGTATACAACAACATAAGAGAAATAGAGCCAGGATGAACATCCCGAGTAGTACCAATCCTATCTGTTGGAAAAGGGCCTTCCACCCCCCTGCCCAGCTGGTAAACCATGCTGCCCAGGAGGTATCTACCCCTGCATTTTCCTTCATCTCAGTTGCCAATGCTGTAATTTTCTTTATTGCTATCAGTGTTTTACCACCAGCACCTGAATTCTGAGGGATGTAAGTGCAACAGTCTTCTCCTATCATTCCACACACTCCACCTTTTTCTGCAAGTATCATATCTAGGGTCATTCTATTTTGTAAAGTCATTCTAGTATTGGGGCCCAGTTCTTCCACAATACTAGTGAAAGCATCCCTACTATAATTTACAAACCTCTGCTCATTATAGTAAACGTAATTTATCCAGTCCACATTTTTGTTGATTTGTACTTGGGGAATTATGGATGCAAATCCGGCTGCAATCTGATCCTGAGCCTTGTATCGGTCTGGGACCCCCCTTGGGACACCAATACTATCTATGTAAACATCAGGGTCTTGTCCATAAACAGTGTTACTTAGTGACCTTTTTATCTTTACCTGTTTATTTTTATGAGTCGGATTCCAGGGTAACATCAAGAAAGGCAGGACTAATTTAACTAGGGCGCATTGACCCCTCCATGATTGGTGGAGGCGGTTCCTCAGCTTACCATTCCCACAAAGCCAAAAGACATCATAAAGGAAAGAAGTATGGTCGGACAACAAACCTGAGTCTATGGTGACAATCTCTTGGCAAAAACCTTTTTCAAACACCCCCAGGGGAGTTTTGGCATCAGTGATGTCAGAGGATACACAGGTATAGTTCCCCTGCTCCACCCAGATTTCACCTGGGGGTCTTACCTTAGACTTAACATGAACTAAAGGTAGATATTCCAAACAATCAGAGGTATTCTGGCCCTTTAAAAGTTTCATCAAACAGGTCAGTTTATCTATATGTGGGATCACATAGGGTTGGGTGGTTAGATGAGGATTTGCCCCTGCACAAGCTATGCATCCGACTGATATGTTGTGTGCCTTTACAGTATACCTTACCCATTCTAACCATAAGTTCTTTCTTGGGACAACTTGAGTTTCCGTAGAGAAAACTTCTTCCCATTTTAACCCGGGAACTGGTATTACCTCGCTTACTTCTTTCTGTAGTTCTTGATCTGCTCCTGCTATGTGATTTACTGGGGCACTTGTGGGTCTCAATTTGGCGTCCCGCAATTCGAATTACTATGAATTATCTGTGATTATTAAACAACTTAAACAGAAAAGGATATAGAGCTTCATTTTGTCTTCCCCTTGCAGTGTGACGCGTGTATCCAGGTGGGTTTCCCTTCAAGTTTCACCGCTGTAGGCGTTACCAGGACCACTGTGTAAGGTCCCTCGAATCTGGGTTGAAAGCAATCTTTCCTGATATGCTTCTTCACATACACTTGATCACCTAGTTGGAAGTTGTGGACTATGTCACCTGATGACTCTGGAAGAGAAGCAACAACTGCAGCATGCAGATTAGTTAATTCCTTGGACAATTCAATTACATATTGTACAGTCTTATCATGACTTTCAGACAATTCCTGTTTACTTATCACGGGAAAAACTGGTGGTTTGCCAAACAAAATCTCATAGGGGGTGAGACCATGCTTAGCCTGGGCAGTGTGTCGGACATGATACAGAGCAATGGGGAGCAATTCTGGCCAGGGGAGGGGACTATCCTGGGTCATTTTGAGCAATTTGTTCTTTAGGGTACCATTCATCCTTTCTACCTTTCCTGAGCTCTGTGGGTGGTATGGTGTGTGTAGGCCCAAATCTACTCCCAACATGTTCCATAACTCTCTGAATATCTGAGAAAAAAAACAGGGCCCTGGTCTGACTCTATGACTTGCGGCACCCCAAATCTGCAAACTGTCTCAGTGATTAGTTTCTTTGCTGTAGTTTTTGATGTCATGTTAGCTACTGGGTACGCCTCTGGCCATCCGGAGAACATGTCTACTACTACAAGTACATATTCGTGTTTTCCCTCCTTGGGTAGCTGGATGTGGTCCACTTGGATCCTTTGAAATGGGTACTCTGGTTTGGCAAGGTGTTGCTGGGGTACCTTTGCCGTAGGGGCGGGATTGCAAGTGGTGCATACGGTACAGGCCTGATTGTATGCGGCAATGGCAGGTCTGATTCCTGGGGCATAGTAGATTCTCTGGATGCAGGCGTAAGCTTGGTTCTTTCCCCTATGTGTGGCTCCCTTGGTGTATCTATATAAACGTTGTCATCTAGGTGCTTCTCTTAGACCTTCAGAATCCTTTGGGATTCTCTACCTTTTCTTATGTGTCTGCTCAACCTTATCCCTGGGGATCACGAGGAAGGAATGCACAAATCTTATCACAGTGCACTCACTTTCCCAGCCTCTAGGCCTGACCTGACTCTCCTATCCCCACAAATCCAGTACACATCAGACACTGCTAATACAGGGTTACCTGTGCTGTCAATGTTAAAAAAGGTCATTGTCTTGTTGCACCAACCGTAGGTAAAGTCTCCTACCCTGGGGGCATCGTGGTCACCCCTACAGATACAATAATACTCATGGTTGGGGTGTCCCTGAGCATACAGTCAGTCAGAAGAGACCAGCTAGCAGGAAGTAAGTTTGCAATAAAAAAAGTGGCAGCATGCTGGCTTCCCTCCTGCTTCACAGACGTGGCATTGGTCAGCAGGACTTGGAAAGGACTGTCGTAGCAAAGCTCCAGACTCTCTCTCTAGTGTCTCTTTACCACCACGTAGTCTCCAGGCTCCAGGTTATGCATCCTGAGGTCTCTGTCTGGATCTGAAAAAGGAATCAGAAACACTTTTGCGGACCTTTTCCAAGGCCTGGCTCAGCTGTGTGGCATATTCCACCTGGTTTCCTGCCATCAGCTATGGGGTCTGTGGGAAAGTAGGGGCCTAGTCTGGGTGCGCAGCCAAAAAGTACTTCAAAGGGGGCAATCCCATCTTTCTGTTGGAGGTGGTCTTAACTGAATGGTGGGCAGCAGGAAAGCACTCGCCTGTTCTACACCCAGGAGGGACAAGGTTTCAGGTCTTTACCTGTCCAGTGAAGTGGGTTCTGCGACTGGACTCTATGGTCTCTGGAAGTCCAAACCTGCAGAAAAATCTCACTCACCAACTTCTTGGATGCGGCTCTGGCAATAGCCTTGGTCATGGCAGAAGCTTCTGGCCACCCTGGAAAGAGATCAATGCACACAGGCACGTATTCCTACGTACCACTTTTTGATAGCTGGATAAAATCCATCTGCAGTCTTTGGAAGGGATACAGCGGCTTGGGTGTCACCTTCTGTGGGGTCTTTACCACCTTACCCGGGTTGTGGCGGGCACAGACTATAAAGGCTTTCACTAGTCTAGTGACGGGTAGTAACGCCCGGGCAAACCACTTGCGGTTTATGAGTACTAGCATGACCATTTTGGATGTGTGTGTGTGTCTGTGGGCTACTTGACTTACTGTCGGGTGCAGGGCTCCGGGCAGGCACACCCTCTCTCCCAGCATCCAGGTCCCATCGTCATCTGGTCTCCAGCTTTCCTCCACACTTCCTTCACTTCTGATGACACTCAGGCCACCAGGGACTGGAACACCTGTGGATCAAACTTTTAGCTCAGAACTCACCGCTGAGACTTCAGGACAGTCTCCGGGCTCCATCTGTGCAGCTGCCTTCGCCATCCCGTCAGCCACATACTTGCCCTTGGCTTGTGGAGTTACCAAATTGTGTGTGCTTTTGCTTTTACTATCCCCACCTCTTGTGGAAGTAAGAGAGCATCCATAAGCTCTTTAATCAGTGTGCCATGCTTAAAGGGGGTCCCTGCAGAGGTGAGGAAATCTCCAGCCTTCCATAAGGGTTCATAGTCGTGTTTAGACCCCAGGACTATACCTTGAGTATAGATATTTGCCCTTTTACCTTCCACCAGCTGTAGCACTTCCCTGAGTGCCGTCACTTCACCTCCTGCGCTGACCTGTGTGGAGGGAGTGGTTCTGCCTGTACTACCTCATGTGCGCCACTGACCACTGTATATCCAGCATAGAACCATCTGTCTTCTCCTGCAGACCTGGAGCCATTTATGAGAAAAAAACTCAACATCTGGGTTAATCACCCTTCTCCCCCCCCCCTCTGAATCCTGGAAGACTGGTGACAAAATGAAGGATTCAGAGCTGTGCACCTTATCAGTGTGTCCTGGGGCATCAGGAGTGCACACTGGAGTCTGAGCTGTGATTCCTTTCCTAGGGCCGGGGCAGACAAAATTTACCAGTTTAGGGCTATAAAATGCATCAATTGCCTCCTGACTAAGGGCAAATGGGGAAGAGGCAATTCAGTTTATCAAAGGGCAACATCAGGCTGGAGGCAGCAGACCTTATCCCAGGCCTGCAGGAGCTGGCCAGTCCTAAAAACATGTAAAGAGGCTTAGGGCCTCAGGGCAGGGGCACATTCTGGACCACCAGCTTTCTTTCCTCTGTCAGGTGTCTGCCTGTGGCTGAGAAGCAGTGGCCTAGGAAGACCACCTTCTCCTGGCAGTACTGGAGTTTATCTCTGGAAACTTTTCAACCCTTCTGGAACAGAAAACACATAAGGTCAATAAATGCATCCTGGCAAACAAAAACAGTAGGTCCTCCGCATACTGATAAGGAGAACATCCAGTAAGGGGCTAGTCTGCCAGTCTACTCCCTGTAGGGCCGTGGGGTACTGGCTGGGTGAGGACCAGGAATCCTAACCGCTAGTTGTGAGGACACTCATTAGCAGCTTGGAGATCATGGACCATCCTACATGTATGTTGTTCTTTCTGGGTCTTTTTCTTGACTGTGAATGGGTTAAAATCATCACTGGGCTAGCAGGGGAGGGTTTGACAATAAGAGAAGCTGTCTGGGGGGAATGTTCTTGCTGACGTCCTCGTTAGTTACCGCCCCCCTATTAGAATATAGCCACTCACTTTAGTCACTTCAGTAATGTCTCCTCCCAGCAAGTGGAAGCACACCCCCTTGAACTGGGCTCCTCCGGAATCGAAACTTTTGTCAGTCATACTTATTGTGGTCTGTGAAACACTAGTCTTTGTTTCCCTCTGTCTTTCAATCACAGTTCCCTCTATCGCCCCCCCCCTTGTAAACTTGCACTTGCAACGTCAAGTCACTGTCTGTTCTCTCCCAAGCACAGCACAGATCACTTCAAAACCAGTTCTCAGACACAGATTGCAAGCAGCTATGGAGAAATTTAGCCATCAAGAAATAAAATCTCTTTTTCTCAAATTCTCTACACATCAAAATCTCTAAAATGTCCCTTATCACCTGTCTCTTTCTCAACGGGCACTCTGAAGAATTCCTGTCACTCTGTCCTGGTGTCCGTCTGTCAAAGTCAAAGGCTCTAAGTGTCTATTTAAAAATCTGATCAAGTTTTTTTTTTTTTTTCTCTCACTCGTACATTCATCAGATCCTTTAACACATCCCAAAACTTTTCAGCACAATGCTACAATGCTACCAGCCCTTCTGTTCCATCATATCGACTTGCACTTTTCCATCAGTCCTACTTAACTCAACAACCTTCTGTCTACTTACATCTTTCCCTTATGTGCACTGAACTGTCGCTAGCGCACCAGTGGTTCCCTCCAGGAGAACGTCCTTTTAATTCTAATTCTTCTAATTCTTATCATGACTCCGCCCATTCCAGGTTTTATAAACCACACACTCTACAGGTCCACCCTTCCGGACCGGGTTGGCCGCCATTATAGGGCTGTGGCTGGGCACATGGCACTGTCGCCATCTTAGTTCCACATTTCACATCTCTATCTAAAGGCTTCACATATCCATATAGCACTTCCGCTTTTGTTGAACAATCATCTCCCTGTACTTCTGACCATCCTTCAACTTGCAATGCACTGGCCACTCTGTAGTGAGCCTGAGCAGCTTCCAGTATGCCCTTATCTTCTAACACACCTCTACTTGTGGTTAGAATTTGCTTCCACACTGAAGGCTGTAGCCTTCCCTTTGAAGGCATATCAACATACTTGTACAACCTCACACAATTATTAACATACTTTTTTCCTTCCCGTTTCTCAACAAACCTGACTGCAGTCTCTGCCCCCTCGGGGAGGGTATGCACTTTCTTAAACACACCTAACATCATGTTCTAACAAGGTACACGTTAGTGTAGCTACTCACTCAACGCAGGGGCCCCGGCTCACCGTCGTGTGTCAGCAAAATAACAAAGTCCCTAACCTACCCGACCTCTGATCACACACCCGTTAGAACTATTAATAGCTCAAAAACCGTGCTTCCCTCAGTACCTCAATCAGCCGGTCTCCTAGTGAGCCAATGCTATCTTCTTTCCGGTCTCTAACCCTAGACCACCTTAATTCCCTCCCCCCGTATAAAATAATAAAAACAATAAAACAATAAAAACAATAAAAACAATCCGGACACGTAACCAGTGCCCAATATCCCCAGAACAGAGGATGTCAATCTGTACTATTCTCAGTCCGCAAACTTCCTCCCCAGCTTCTACAGAAGGGGGGCAGAGACTCTATATGTCACAATGAAGCCCTTTACTTTCACTTTCCACCCAAAGGTCTGACTCAGTGCCTGAGAGAATGAGGCGTGGTGATTCAGTGACACACCATAGGGAAGTGTCACTATGTATCAGTTCTGAACCATCCCAGCGATCACCGTAAAGAAAAATGAGTCTCACCACTCAGACAATCAGCCCTTAGACCCGAAAAGTATCAGAAGCTACTAACTTATTCCACACCAATGATCACAGGGAAGTCTAACACATATATAATATGCATCAACTTACCGTGATTCAGTGAGGCCGCGGTCCTCTATTGGTGTGGACAAGCGTTCGTCCTCCGTCCTCTGGTTCGGGTCCTCGGGTGTACGGTATCAGCGGGGATGGCCCCACGTTCGGGCGTCAGCTGTCAGGGTCGGGCCAATCCCGCCTTACACTCTTCTCCCAAACACTCCAAATTATTTGAGCATGCGTGCACGTTTGGATAAGAAAAGACAGAAGACTGAAGTTCTGTTTTATCTTAGGTTCATGCTCTTAACTTGCCGAACAGAAAAAAGAGATGAACTGTGTTTATTTCCTGATTACATAGCTTCTTATACCCATAGAAAAAGGTGTGGTTACATACATTAAAATCATTATAATTGGTTATAGCTAAGCATATATGTCTGGCCCCCCACCCCTGCTGATTGGTCCTCAAAACTAGGCCTTGGTTGCTATGCCAGGGGAATTTCCAGTCACCGTTGTCTGCAGTAAATTGACCACTAGTCTGGATGCTGATGCTATTCTTAACAAACATCTGCTTTTCCATCTTCTGCTTTCCATCACAAGACTTGAGTTCCGCTGACAGTTGCATGTCTGGTTAAAACTGATGTAAGGGAAAAGCTCTGTATTTCATAACAAACAGTGTACAAAAATATAGGGCAAAGGGCACATGTATACAATCATAAAGCATATAATTATTATGGACACATAATCATTACTTTGACCCTCACAATATCGTGGCCTGAATAAGGTGATGTGATAGCAGTGTCATGTTTTAGTTTGTAAAGTCTTAGTTAAGCATTTATTACATCTCTAAACATGTAGAAGTCAATATAAATTATTCATCTAACTCTCAATATGTAAAATTATTGTTGGATTGAATATATTTTTAATATTGTTCCTATTTTTTCTTCAAAAAAGATACAGGAAAGAAGCAGCAATGCAGTAAAGATCTTCTGGTGTTAATGTGATAGAGAAATTGATTACAGTGATTGAATAAGAGAAATAATCAATTAGAGATAAAATGATTAAATAAAATTAAACAATGTGTAACTTTTATATCATACAGAGATGCTGCTGCCTGGTTTACTCTTCTGCATGAGCATGACTAACACACGCTAATATATTGAGCTCTGGCCATACATATATGCCATTGTCTATGTGTGTCTGTGTTTGTTGTATCCTGTGATCTGCAGATCTGTGACGTCTATTGTCAGGCCTGAGAATAAAAATTGTTTGTCTTTTATGTTATTTGTTGTCCAAAATGAAGTACTTCATGTCTAAAGTGAAATTGTGGTTAAATAATGGTAAATTGTAAATTTAAGAGTTCATTAATGGACAATGAATAAGTCCATATACATCAGTATATGAGGAATGTGTGAAGACTCTGAGTAAGGATGGCAGCTGCAATGAATCATCAATGGCAGAAATATAACCTCTATGGTAGTAGGAAAAATGACATGTGATGGAATATTATTGAATTCGTTTTTCATCTGTTTATGTATCAATTTATGGATTTAAGTTTTGGGGATTTTACCTTTATTTTAATTGTTTTTCTATGACTTACATAAACGTACACACATAACACATACATTTCTATACATACACGCAATCTTATACATGTAAATCAAGGGAACATACGTGATGTATCTTTATTTTTTGGGTTTATTTGACAAAATATGCAATGATTGACCATCTATAATATTACAAGGAAGATTACCCACAGAAATTCTGTAGGATTATGTTTCAGTCAAGAAGGGTCTATGGTAGAGATGAGCGAACATACTCGTCCGAGCTTGATGCTCGATCGAGCATTAGTGTACTCGTAACTGCTCGTTGCTCGGACGAGTATTTCGCCCGCTCGAGAAAATGGCAGCTCCCGCCGTTTTGCTTTTTGGCGGCCAGAAACAGAGCCAATCACAAGCCAGGAGACTCTGCACTCCACCCAGCATGACGTGGTACCCTTACACGTCGATAGCAGTGGTTGGCTGGCCAGATCAGGTGACCCTGGGATAGACTAGCCGCTGCCCGCGCTGCTCGGATCATTCTCTGTCTGGATGCCGCTAGGGAGAGAGCTGCTGCTGCTCAGGGAAAGCGTTAGGGTGTTCTATTAGAATAGTGTTAGGCAGGAGTGATTCTAAAAGAACCCAACAGCCCTTCTTAGGGCTACAATAACGTTATAATTTTTTTTTTTTTTTATTTGCAGCTAGTACCATATTGTGAGGAATTAGCAGGGGGACTTGCTACCGTTGTGTTTAGCTCTTAGTGACACACATATCCACCTCAAACACCAAAGTGGGAAAATTTATTAGGGGTTTGAGTAGAATTAGGCACAGTCTGCCAGTTTCTTTTTATTTTACGTTTATTGTTTTAATAACTCAGCGTCATCTCATCTGGCATAGTAGTGTGCTGTAATACTTGGCTAGAAAATAGCCATAGGAGAATACAAACGGCTTAATTACGCCTACAGTAGCGTTATATATATTTGATTTCTGGTTGATCTGCTGGTGGCTGTAGTTGTTGCAGTGCATCTACTAGTAAATTGTGAGCAATTTGGAGTCAGACTTGCGACCACTGTGTTTTAGTGACGCACATATCCATCGCAAAGACCGAAGTGGGAAAATTTATTAGGGCCCGGGGTTGTATTTCAATTAGGCACAGTCTGCCATTTCCTTTTTTATTTTACGTTTATTTTTTTCATAACTCAGCGTCATCTCATCTGGCATAGCAGTGTGCTTTCATACTTGGCTAGAAAATAGCCATAGCAATAGGATAGCATCGTTTGGTTTTAAAAACTAAAAAACACAAAAAAAAAACAAAAACAAAAAAAAAAAGTTAAAAAAAAAATTCAAGTTATAACTCTCATTTTCAAAATGTTTAACCCGAGGACTAGGGGTAGAGGACGAGGGCGGGGACGTGGGCGTCCAACTACTGCAGGGGTCAGAGGCCGTGGTCCTGGGCGGGGTGAGACACCACCTGCTTATGAGGGAGCAGGGGAACGCCGCAGAGCTACACTCCCTAGGTTCATGTCTGAAGTTACTGGGAATCGTGGTAGAGCACTGTTGAGGCCAGAACAGTGCGAACAGGTGATGTCGTGGATTGCCGACAATGCTTCGAGCAATTTGTCCACCAGTCAGTCTTCCACGCAGTCCACCCATGTCACCGAAATCGGCACTCCTCCAGCTCCTGCACCTCAGCCTCCTCCCCCCCAGTCTGCCCCCTCCCAGCAAAATTTGCCATTTGAACCGGCATACTCTGAGGAACTGTTTTCTGGACCATTCCCACAGTCACAAACCACTTGTCCCGTTGCTGATGAGCAATTTTCCGATGCCCAGGTTTTCCACCAGTCGCAGTCTGTGGGTGATGATGACCTTGTTGACGTACTGGAAGAAGTGTGTAAAGAGGTGTCCGACGATGAGGAGACACGGTTGTCAGACAGTGGGGAAGTTGTTGTCAGGGCAGGAAGTCCGAGGGGGGAGCAGACTGAGGGATCGGAGGATGATGAGGTGACAGACCCAAGCTGGGTTGAGAGGCCGGGTGAACACAGTGCTTCTGAGACGGAGGAGAGTCCTCGACCAGAACAGGTTGGAAGAGGCAGTGGTGGGGCCAGACGGAGAGGCAGGGCCAGAGCTGGTGCATCAGCGCCAAATGTGTCAACTAGTGAAGCTCCCGTGGCAAGGGCTCCTGCGGCGAGGGCTAGATTTTCAGAAGTCTGGAGGTTCTTTAAGGAAACACCGGATGACCGACGGACTGTGGTGTGCCACATTTGCCAAACCAGGATCAGCAGGGGTTCCACCACTACTAGCTTAACTACCACCAGTATGCGCAGGCATATGAATGCTAAACACCCCACTCAGTGGCAACAAGCGCGTTCACCTCCGGCCGTGCACACCACTGCTCCTTCCCCTGTGTCAGCTGATAGTCAGCCCCCTGCCCAGGACCCTGCCACAAAAACCCCATCGTCGCCTCCACGATCCTCCACAGCATCTCCATACCCCAGACGCTGGAGCGGAAACGCAAATATAGTGCAACCCACCCGCACGCCCAAGCCCTTAATGTGCACATCTCCAGATTGCTAAGCCTGGAGATGCTGCCCTATAGGCTAGTAGAGACCGAGGCCTTTCGCAGCCTCATGGCGGCGGCCGCCCCTCGGTATTCGGTCCCCAGCCGCCACTACTTTTCCCGATGTGCCGTCCCAGCCCTGCACCAGCACGTGTCAGACAACATAATCCGTGCCCTGACCAACGCCGTTTCTGACAAGGTCCACCTGACCACGGACACGTGGACGAGTGCTGCCGGGCAGGGCCACTATATATCTCTGACGGCACATTGGGTTAACTTGGTGGAGGCTGGGACCGAGTGTGACCCTGCGGCTGGTCATATACTGCCGACGCCGAGGATTGCGGGGCCTACCTCGGTCCAGGTGTTTGAGGCCTACTATGCCTCCTCCTCCTCCCACCCCTCCTCCACCTCCTCCTCCGAACGACCATCCGTGGGCATGGCGCCATCAGTCGGTAGCTCTAGGCACAGCAGCAGTGCCGTCGCTAAGCGACAGCAGGCGGTGCTCAAACTGCTGAGCCTAGGCGATAAAAGGCACACCGCCCAAGAACTATTACAGGGCATCACGGCGCAGACTGATCTGTGGCTGGCACCGCTGAACCTGAAGCCAGGCATGGTTGTGTGTGACAACGGCCGTAACCTGGTGGCGGCTCTGCAACTCGGCAGACTGACACATGTGCCATGCCTGGCCCATGTGTTAAATCTGATAGTTCAGCGTTTCCTCAAGACATACCCCAATCTGTCTGATTTGCTCACGAAGGTGCGCCGCATCTGTGCGCATTTCAGGAAGTCCAGCACAGATGCTGCCACTCTCAGGGCAGCGCAGCGCCGCCTCCAACTGCCCGCTCACCGACTGTTGTGCGACGTGCCCACGAGGTGGAATTCAACACTGACCATGTTATCCAGAGTTTACCAGCAGCGCCGAGCGATTGTAGACTGCCAGATGTCAACTTCCACCAGAACTGGTAGTCAGGTCAGTCAGCTTCCTCAAGTCTACAATGAGGAGTGGACGTGGATGTCTGATATCTGTCAGGTGCTGAGTAACTTTGAGGAGTCAACACAGATGGTCAGTGGCGATGCCGCCATCATCAGCCTCACCATCCCGCTGCTTGGCCTGTTGAAAAACTCTCTGGTCAGCATGAAGTCGGAAGCTTTGCGCTCCTCACAAGAGACGGGGGAAGAAGATTCCCTTGTTGATAGCCAAAGCACCCTTAGGTCTGTTTCTCAGCGCATATCGGAGGAGGTGGAGGTGGAGGAGGAAGAGGAGGAGAATGTTGGCGAGACACAAGAGGGGACCATTGTTGAGTCCTTCACTGTTGAGCGTGTATGGGCAGAAGAAGAGGAATTGGAGGAGTTGGAGGAGGAGGAAATGGACAGTCAGGCCAGTGAGGGGAGCGAATTCTTACGCGTTGGTACTCTGGCGCATATGGCAGATTTCATGCTAGGCTGCCTATCCCGTGACCCTCGCGTTCAAAGAATTTATTCCAGCACCGATTACTGGGTGTTCACTCTCCTGGACCCACGGTACAAGCAAAATCTTTCCACTCTCATCCCTGGAGAGGAAAGGAGTGTGAGAATGCATGAATACCAGCAGGCCCTGGTGCACAAGCTGAAACAGTATTTCCCTTCTGACAGCGCTAGCGGCAGAGTGCGTAGTGCTGCGGGACAAGTAGCGAGGGAGAGTAGGCGAGCAGGCAGCTTGTCCAGCACTGGCAAGGGTACGCTTTACAAGGCTTTTGCCAGCTTTATGTCACCCCAGCAAGACACTGTCACCTGTCCCCAGTCTCGGCAGAGTAGGGCTGATCTTTACAGAAAGATGGTGAGGGAGTACGTAGCTGACCATACCATCGTCCTAAATGATCACACAGCTCCCTACAACTACTGGGTTTCAAAGCTGGACATGTGGCACGAACTGGCGCTGTACGCCTTGGAGGTTCTTGCCTGCCCTGCCGCTAGCGTCTTGTCCGAGCGGGTTTTCAGTGCAGCTGGTGGCATCATCACCGATAAGCGTACACGCCTGTCGACTGACAGCGCTGACAGGCTGACGCTTATCAAGATGAATAAAGCATGGATTTCTCCTAATTTCCAATCTCCAGCAGGTGAAGGAAGCTCAACCTGAATAATTTATCCACTCCTCCTCCTCCTCCTCATTTTCCTCCTTCTCCTGCTCTTTGTACAGTAAAGCAGAGGAAACTGGCTATTTTTTGACAGGGCCCACTGGCTCTACCTATAGTACTTTATGCATTTAATTTTTCTGGAGGGCCACCGACCCGGTCCTCTGTTTTAAACAATTTTTTGGACTGCCACATACAGGCACTCAATCTATTCCATTTTTCTGGAGGGCCACCTACCTGCTCCTCTGGTTTGAAAACTTTTTTGGACTGCCACATACAGGCACTCAATCTATTCCATTTTTCTGGAGGGCCACCTACCTGCTCCTCTGGTTTGAAAACTTTTTTGGACTGCCACATACAGGCACTAAATCTATTCCATTTTTCTGGAGGGCCACCTACCTGCTCCTCTGGTTTGAAAACTTTTTTGGACTACCACATACAGGCACTCAATCTATTCCATTTTTCTGGAGGGCCACCTACCTGCTCCTCTGGTTTGAAAACTTTTTTGGACTGCCACATACAGGCACTATCCAAATTGAATTGTCTCCATAGCAGCCTCCACACGTTGTCTCCATTGCTACCTCCAAAAGTTGTTTATATAGCTGCCTCCATACATCGTCCCTTTATCAAACGAGGTGTGTCAGGCCGAAATTTGGGTTGTTTTCATGGATTCCACATCAAAGTTGTTAACCTTGTCGCCACCCTGCTGTGTTATCCACAAAATACACTGGCAAACTTTTACCATTTACGGATATTATTTCAGCGCTTCTTGCGCATCTGTTTACATTCCCCTCACCCGCCATATCCTAAACTTATAAGAACGCTACTACACTTGATCTTATACAAAAGGTTCTTAGAAGTGCTGTTTGGGGAGTAGCCTAGAGACAGGGGCTTGGATTGGCGAAAGCTCGCCTGGCAGCGGAGCGCCAGCTCCATGCGCATCATGCGCTTCTTGCGCATCTGTTTACATTCCCCTCACCGCCATATCCCAAACTTATAAGAACGCTACTACACTTGATCTTATACAAAAGGTTCTTAGAAGTGCTGTTTGGGGAGTAGCCTAGAGACAGGGGCTTGGATTGGCGAAAGCTCGCCTGGCAGCGGAGCGCCAGCTCCATGCGCATCATGCGCTTCTTGCGCATCTGTTTACATTCCCCTCACCGCCATATCCCAAACTTATAAGAACGCTACTACACTTGATCTTCTACAAAAGGTTCTTAGAAGTGCTGTTTGGGGAGTAGCCTAGAGACAGGGGCTTGGATTGGCGAAAGCTCGCCTGGCAGCGGAGCGCCAGCTCCATGCGCATCATGCGCTTCTTGCGCATCTGTTTACATTCCCTTCACCCGCCATATCCCAAACTTATAAGAACGCTACTACACTTAACTTGGTGCAGGCTGGGACCGAGTCTGACCCTGGGGCTGGTCATATACTGCCGACGCAGAGGATTGCGGGGCCTACCTCGGTCCAGGTCTAAAAAAGGCCTACTATACCTCTTCCTCCTCCCACCCCTCCTCCACCTCCTCCTCCTCCTCCGAATTACCATCCGTGGGCATGGCGCCATCAGTCGGTAGCTCTAGGCACAGCAGCAGTGCCGTCGCTAAGCGACAGCAGGCGGTGCTCAAACTGCTGAGCCTAGGCGATAAAAGGCACACCGCCCAAGAGCTATTACAGGGCATTCCACATCAAACTTGTTAACTTTGTCGCCACCCTGCTGTGTAATCCACAAAATATACTGGCAAACTTTTATCATTTACCGATATTATTGCAGCGCTTCTTGCGCATCTGTTTACATTCCCCTCACCCGCCATATCCCAAACTTATAAGAACGCTACTACACTTGATCTTATACAAAAGGTTCTTAGAAGTGCTGTTTGGGGAGTAGCCTAGAGACAGGGGCTTGGATTGGCGAAAGCTCGCCTGGCAGCGGAGCGCCAGCTCCATGCCAAGATCCAACTAACATAGTTTTAACTGCAGCACCTTTA
Source organism: Engystomops pustulosus (assembly GCF_040894005.1). Classification (NCBI taxonomy): domain Eukaryota; kingdom Metazoa; phylum Chordata; class Amphibia; order Anura; family Leptodactylidae; genus Engystomops; species Engystomops pustulosus. The sequence goes on along the minus strand of NC_092413.1, from coordinate 221,459,734 downwards.
ATCTACTACTAGTTCACTGCCTCCATACATGGTCCCCTTATCAAACGAGCTGTGTCAGGCAGAATTTTGGATTGTTTTCATGGCTTCCATGTTAACTTTGTCGCCACCCTGCTGTGTAATCCACAAAATATACTGGCAAACTTTTATCATGTACCGATATTATTTGAGCGCTTCTTGCTCACCTCCTTTGGTTCCTCTCTGCCACCCATTGGTTTGAAGCCTGAGTCCATTTAGGGTATGTTGCCATGCCACTCTCTAGCCTGCCGCTGCTGCCGCTGCCTCTGCATGCCGTCCCCTATAGTGTCAGGGTCAATTATTGGATGTTTTAGATGCTATCTAGCCTCATTCGGTCACTCTGTCATGGCCATGCTGTTGCCCATAATTTTGGCATAATGGTGCGATTAAGCAGCCTCAGAGGCATCCATGCATGCTGCCCCTGCTGTTTCCTGTCCATTTCCGTGGTGTTTCCATCCTTTTCTGAGGTTCCCAGGTGTTTGGCCAAGCTTCCCTGTGCAGAGCCTTGGTCCCCTTGAAAAATGCTCGAGTCTCCCATTGACTTCAATGGGGCTCGTTACTCGAAACGAGCACTCGAGCATCGGGAAAAGTTCGTCTCGAATAACGAGTACCCGAGCATTTTAGTGCTCGCTCATCTCTAGTCTATGGTATAACACATGGAGCAAGATCACTGACAATGCATAAGTTTAATATTCTGAGTAACTGAAGGTTTATTGGTTGACAGGGATGAATAATATATGTGAAGGGTTATCCATACTAAATTCAGTGTGAGGGGATTGATGGAAAGTTTGGAATTAAAGAATAAGGGTAGGATATTGCATTTGGGAACAATACAATATGCAATACAGTAAGAGTAAATGGTTTTCATTCAAAAGACAAAATGGTTGTTACGAAAAAGAATGGAACATTGAAGTGTGATTAAATAATTATTTGGGTTATATGCATATTTGATTAAAGGTATTAGGGTAATCTTAAGGTATTCATTAAATAAATGGCTCTTGTTCTTGAATTCAACTAATAAGGAATCACATGATGTACCGAAAATCCAACAGGATTCCTAACATTTGTCAATATTAATGTGATGGTTATTGTTAATAATATTTGTTATTTTAAGTATTATTTAATAACAATGTTATATTAATTAGTTATTAGTAACAACAATGAATGATATGGTTCACTGTGATCATTATAAGTTAGGTATAATCACCGATTTTGGTGTAGATTTAGGGCAAAAGAAGATTTCTTCAATCAAGTCTCCAAATAAATGGAAAAGACTTCGAGATTTATTCTTGATCAAAGACTGGTACTTATAATTACAAGTGCTATAAATCCCATGAAGGTAAAGAATTGATGTGCAGATGTCTTAGGTAACAACATGAAGGTGCTAATGTTACACCTTATGGACTTATCTGATGGACTGTGTTATCACTAAATGTATGACAGCTGATATTATAATGCATCCAGATGACAATAATTGGATTGAGATTGTTTCGGTCAAAGATGTCACCAAACCGGTGAGAAAAGGGTTATTGATACAACTGTGACTAAGGACTGTTATACTTTGACTAAGGTTACACTTTGCTACTGAAGGAGACACTGTCAATGTTAACCCTTGCATTGCCATCACAGCTGTTTCAGTGAAGAGAGCACTGATGACTCCCAGGGGGAACTCAAATTACAACAATTATTTTGAGTCAAGTAAATTCCAAGGAGGTGACTGTTGCACAGATATCATAAGTACATGTTCCTTATGAAGAGTTTGGTTTTACATCTATATCTTTCTAAGACTTTGTGCTATATACTGGAAGAAACTAACAACAAAGGAAATGCAAATAAAGGTTTCTGCACATAATAATCTATCAATAGTAATAATAATACATCTACATTCTAAAGACTGTAACTAATCCTTCTACTGGACAAGAAGAAGATGATGACCATAAGACGACGACAAGAAGCTTCATCTAGTTTAGATTTAGTATAGTCCATCAATTTATTTGTATTTTGATCACAGTACACCATAACATTTATTAATATTATAATTTATAGTAATGAGTTAATATTAATATTCATATAAGGACAATTAATTATTACAGACATTTGAAACAAAAGAAAGATCATCCAATGATTTATAATATATTTGAATATTGTTATTGTATTTTGAGGGATCAAACAGATGTATCTCACCCTCAAGAGGGGGAAATGTTAAATATTATTGATGAACAATATTCAAATTTGGGTGTGAAAATGTACTCAAGAGTTGATCAAGCACAACATGGTCAATGAGATACAAATGTGAGGATTAAAATACAAATGGAGAGTAGAGATGAGCGAGCACTAAAATGCTCGGGTACTCGTTATTCGAGACGAACTTTTCCCGATGCTCGAGTGCTCGTCTCGAATAACGAGCCCCATTGAAGTCAATGGGAGACTCGAGCATTTTTCAAGGGGACCAAGGCTCTGCACAGGGAAGCTTGGCCAAACACCTGGGAACCTCAGAAAAGGATGGAAACACCACGGAAATGGACAGGAAACAGCAGGGGCAGCATGCATGGATGCCTCTGAGGCTGCTTAATCGCACCATTATGCCAAAATTATGGGCAACAGCATGGCCATGACAGAGTGACCGAATGAGGCTAGATAGCATCTAAAACATCCAATAATTGACCCTGACACTATAGGGGACGGCATGCAGAGGCAGCGGCAGCAGCGGCAGGCTAGAGAGTGTCATGGCGACATACCCTAAATGGACTCAGGCTTCAAACCAATGGGTGGCAGAGAGGAAGCAAAGGAGGTGAGCAAGAAGCGCTCAAATAATATCGGTACATGATAAAAGTTTGCCAGTATATTTTGTGGATTACACAGCAGGGTGGCGACAAAGTTAACATGGAAGCCATGAAAACAACCCAAAATTCTGCCTGACACAGCTCGTTTGATAAGGGGACCATGTATGGAGGCAGTGAACTAGTAGTAGATTAAAGGTGCTGCAGTTAAAACTATGTTAGTTGGATCTTGGCATGGAGCTGGCGCTCCGCTGCCAGGCGAGCTTTCGCCAATCCAAGCCCGTGTCTCTAGGCTACTCCCCAAACAGCACTTCTAAGAACCTTTTGTATAAGATCAAGTGTAGTAGCGTTCTTATAAGTTTAGGATATGGCGGGTGAGGGGAATGTAAACAGAAGCGCAAGAAGCGCTGAAATAATATTGGTAAATGATAAAAGTTTGCCAGTATATTTTGTGGATAACACAGCTGGGTGGCGACAAAGTTAACAACTTTGATGTGGAATCCATGAAAACAACCCAAATTTCTGCCTGACACACATCGTTTTATAAAGGGACGATGTATGGAGGCAGCTATATGGACGACTTTTGTAGGTAGCAATGGAGACAACGTGTGGAGGCTGCTATGGAGACAATTTAATTTGGATAGTGCCTGTATGTGGCAGTCCAAAAAAGTTTTCAAACCAGAGGAGCAGGTAGGTGGCCCTCCAGAAAAATGAAATAGATTGAGTGCCTGTATGTGGCAGTCCAAAAAAGTTTTCAAACCAGAGGAGCAGGTAGGTGGCCCTCCAGAAAAATGGAATAGATTGAGTGCCTGTATGTGGCAGTCCAAAAAAGTTTTCAAACCAGAGGAGCAGGTAGGTGGCCCTCCAGAAAAATGAAATAGATTGAGTGCCTGTATGTGGCAGTCCAAAAAAGTTTTCAAACCAGAGGAGCAGGTAGGTGGCCCTCCAGAAAAATGGAATAGATTGAGTGCCTGTATGTGGCAGTCCAAAAAGGTTTTCAAACCAGAGGAGCAGGTAGGTGGCCCTCCAGAAAAATGAAATAGATTGAGTGCCTGTATGTGGCAGTCCAAAAAAGTTTTCAAACCAGAGGAGCAGGTAGGTGGCCCTCCAGAAAAATGGAATAGATTGAGTGCCTGTATGTGGCAGTCCAAAAAAGTTTTCAAACCAGAGGAGCAGGTAGGTGGCCCTCCAGAAAAATGAAATAGATTGAGTGCCTGTATGTGGCAGTCCAAAAAAGTTTTCAAACCAGAGGAGCAGGTAGGTGGCCCTCCAGAAAAATGGAATAGATTGAGTGCCTGTATGTGGCAGTCCAAAAAAGTTTTCAAACCAGAGGAGCAGGTAGGTGGCCCTCCAGAAAAATGGAATAGATTGAGTGCCTGTATGTGGCACTCCCAAAAATTGTTTAAAACAGAGGACCGGGTCGGTGGCCCTCCATAAAAATTAAATGCATAAAGTACTATAGCTAGAGCCAGTGGGCCCTGTCAAAAAATAGCCAGTTTCCTCTGCTTTACTGTACAAAGAGGAGGGGAAGGAGGAAAATGAGGAGGAGGAGGAGTGGAAAAATTATTCAGGTTGAGCTTCCTTCACCTGGTGGAGATTGGAAATTATGAGAAATCCAGGCTTTATTCATCTTAATAAGCGTCAGCCTGTCAGCGCTGTCAGTCGACAGGCGTGTACGCTTATCGGTGATGATGCCACCAGCTGCACTGAAAACCCGCTCGGACAAGACGCTAGCGGCAGGGCAGGCAAGAACCTCCAAGGCGTACAGCGCCAGTTCGTGCCACATGTCCAGCTTTGAAACCCAGTAGTTGTAGGGAGCTGTGTGATCATTTAGGACGATGGTATGGTCAGCTACGTACTCCCTCACCATCTTTCTGTAAAGATCAGCCCTACTCTGCCGAGACTGGGGACAGGTGACAGTGTCTTGCTGGGGTGACATAAAGCTGGCAAAAGCCTTGTAAAGCGTACCCTTGCCAGTGCTGGACAAGCTGCCTGCTCGCCTACTCTCCCTTGCTACTTGTCCCGCAGAACTACGCACTCTGCCGCTAGCGCTGTCAGAAGGGAAATACTGTTTCAGCTTGTGCACCAGGGCCTGCTGGTATTCATGCATTCTCACACTCCTTTCCTCTCCAGGGATGAGAGTGGAAAGATTTTGCTTGTACCGTGGGTCCAGGAGAGTGAACACCCAGTAATCGGTGCTGGAATAAATTCTTTGAACGCGAGGGTCACGGGATAGGCAGCCTAGCATGAAATCTGCCATATGCGCCAGAGTACCAACGCGTAAGAATTCACTCCCCTCACTGGCCTGACTGCCCATTTCCTCCTCCTCCAACTCCTCTAACTCCTCTTCTTCTGCCCATAAACGCTGAACAGTGAAGGACTGAACAATGGTCCCCTCTTCTGTCTCGCCAATATTCTCCTCCTCTTCCTCCTCATCCTCCTCCACCTCCTCCGATATGCGCTGAGAAACAGACCTAAGGGTGCTTTGGCTATCAACAAGGGAATCTTCTTCCCCCGTCTCTTGTGACGAGCGCAAAGCTTCCGACTTCATGCTGATCAGAGAGTTTTTCAACAGGCCAAGCAGCGGGATGGTGAGGCTGATGATGGCGGCATCGCCACTGACCATCTGTGTTGACTCCTCAAAGTTACTCAGCACCTGACAGATATCAGACATCCACGTCCACTCCTCATTGTAGACTTGAGGAAGCTGACTGACCTGACTACCAGTTCTGGTGGAAGTTGACATCTGGCAGTCTACAATCACTCGGCGCTGCTGGTAAACTCTGGATAACATGGTCAGTGTTGAATTCCACCTCGTGGGCACGTCGCACAACAGTCGGTGAGCGGGCAGTTGGAGGCGGCGCTGCGCTGCCCTTAGAGTGGCAGCATCTGTGCTGGACTTCCTGAAATGCGCACAGATGCGGCGCATCTTCGTGAGCAAATCAGACAGATTGGGGTATGTCTTGAGGAAACGCTGAACTATCAGATTTAACACATGGGCCAGGCATGGCACATGTGTCAGTCTGCCGAGTTGCAGAGCCGCCACCAGGTTACGGCCGTTGTCACACACAACCATGCCTGGCTTCAGGTTCAGCGGTGCCAGCCACAGATCAGTCTGCGCCGTGATGCCCTGTAATAGTTCTTGGGCGGTGTGCCTTTTATCGCCTAGGCTCAGCAGTTTGAGCACCGCCTGCTGTCGCTTAGCGACGGCACTGCTGCTGTGCCTAGAGCTACCGACTGATGGCGCCATGCCCACGGATGGTAGTTCGGAGGAGGAGGTGGAGGAGGGGTGGGAGGAGGAGGAGGCATAGTAGGCCTGAAACACCTGGACCGAGGTAGGCCCCGCAATCCTCGGCGTCGGCAGTATATGACCAGCCGCAGGGTCAGACTCGGTCCCAGCCTCCACCAAGTTAACCCAATGTGCCGTCAGCGATATATAGTGGCCCTGCCTGGCAGCACTCGTCCACGTGTCCGTGGTCAGGTGGACCTTGTCAGAAACGGCGTTGGTCAGGGCACGGATGATGTTGTCTGACACGTGCTGGTGCAGGGCTGGGACGGCACATCGGGAAAAGTAGTGGCGGCTGGGGACCGAATACCGAGGGGCGGCCGCCGCCATGAGGTTGCGAAAGGCCTTGGTCTCTACTAGCCTATAGGGCAGCATCTCCAGGCTAAGCAATCTGGAGATGTGGACATTAAGGGCTTGGGCGTGCGGGTGGGTTGCACTATATTTGCGTTTCCGCTCCAGCGTCTGGGGTATGGAGAGCTGAACGCTGGTGGATGCTGTGGAGGATCGTGGAGGCGACGATGGGGTTTTTGTGGCAGGGTCCTGGGTAGGGGGCTGACTATCAGCTGACACAGGGGAAGGAGCAGACTGTGCCTAATTGAAATCCAAGCCCTAATAAATTTTCCCACTTCGGTCTTTGCGATGGATATGTGCGTCACTAAGCGCAAAACACAGTGGTCGCAAGTCTCACTACAAATTGCTCACAATTTGCTAGTAGATGCACTGCAGCAAGGACAGCCACCAGCAGATCAACCAGAAATAAAATATATATAACGCTACTGTAGGCGTAAGTAAGCCGTTTGGATTCTCCTATGGCTATTTTCTAGCCAAGTATGAAAGCACACTACTATGCCAGATGAGATGACGCTGAGTTATTAAAAAAATAAACGTAAAATAAAAAAGGAACTGGCAGACTGTGCCTAATTGAAATCAAACCCCTAATAAATTTTCCCACTTTGGTGTTTGAGGTGGATATGTGTGTCACTAAGAGCTAAACACAACGGTAGCAAGTCCCCCTGCAAATTCCTCACAATATGGTACTAGCTGCAAATAAAAAAAAAAAAAGTATAACGTTATTGTAGCCCTAAGAAGGGCTGTTGGGTTCTTGTAGAATCACTCTTGCCTAACACTATTCTAATAGAACACCCTAACGCTTTCCCTGACCAGCAGCAGCTCTCTCCCTAGCGGCATCCAGACACAGAATGATCCGAGCAGCGCGGGCAGCGGCTAGTCTATCCCAGGGTCACCTGATCTGGCCAGCCAACCACTGCTATCGACGTGTAAGGGTACCACGTCATGCTGGGTGGAGTGCAGAGTCTCCTGGCTTGTGATTGGCTCTGTTTCTGGCCGCCAAAAAGCAAAACGGCGGGAGCTGCCCTTTTCTCGAGCGGGCGAAGTATTCGTCCGAGCATCGAGCAGTTTCGAGTACGCTAATGCTCCAACCAGCATCAAGCTCGGACGAGTATGTTCGCTCATCTCTAATGGTGAGTAAGTGTGTAATAATCATGAGTGTAAGATCAGGATGATATATGGCCAGTACTTGAGTTGTGTGGACATTCTTGATGTATACGTAAAAAACCTATGGAAGGAAGCAACCTTCCCCCAACCACATCCATATGGCTTTACTATATAATGGTCTCTGTGTTAGCTGGTCATAAAGGAATGTTACCATATATGGTTATGGACAAGGCCAATGGAGGAGTTTGGCTCACAATGTAACTCTATAGGACTGTACTCTTTATAAGTGACTCTGTCCAAGGCGGATGGCACATTGAGCATATCACACACACCAAGCTCGCGCTCACACGCTGACATATGGAGGAGATTTAAGGACACAAGATGGAGATGAAGAATGAAGGAAGAAAAGACCAACACAAGATGATGAAACCTTCACCAGAACATAATTTCATGGACTGACTGACTTTACCACATGACTAATAATCTGCACTAGTTTTCTGTATTCTGCAACCTGGACGACGACAATAAACGCAACTTTTTATAATAATTATCCTGAGTCCTTCTATTTTTGGAAGAACATATTAAAGGACACGGGAAAGATTTAATATTCAATACGATTTTTATTACAATCCATAAAGCTTCATTACAGACACATTACAGCTGATTATTGCAGTCTGGGACTATAGTAACATCCAGAGAGGTCACAGGGGACAGAGGGGTCCGTCTGTAACGATGGGTTGTCTGTAAGTCGGGTGTCCTTAAGTATGGGACCGCCTGTATCTACTTTTTATAATAAAATCTGTGGAGGTAAATAACTATATATAATCTGTGGTTTATTTACATCATTGGTTTCCATTTGTGGGCTTGAAATGTGTCAAGTATGACAGGTCTATACAACGTTATTTCAGGAAATCTACCATTAAAATCCATCCTGATAAACCAGGGACATTACTCATAGATCCAGGCACCGGGACTTTAATAATGTTATCTTATGTTGGTTATCCATCACCTCCTCCCTTCTAAAATCAACTTTTTAAAGTTATGCAAATGAGCCTGTGGGGCCCCTCCATGGTGCAGCTTACACTTTGCAGGAGCATCCCCACCTCCCACTGTGTGCTAAAACTTCCCCTGCTGTAGTTAGAAACATTAACTAGGTAGCGGGAAGTGCTGAGGTGCACAGGTAAGGGGAGACATGTTCCTGCTCACTGTAACGGCTACAGCACACATTGGTTCTGGTTACAACAGTAAAAGTTTATTTGGGGAATTTTAAGGAAGGAGGCCATGGATAAGAAATCTATGAGTAGGTGCCCCTGGTTAATTCATGCTTGATTTTGATGATTTTGATGATGGCATGTGATAGGCCACCTATGGGCACCATACTCCAGCAAGACTCCTTTCCTTTTAGATGTTTTATTCTATCATAAATTATACAGTTGAAAAAAGACACTTGTCCATCAAGTTCAACCAAGGAAGGGAAGGGATTGGATGAGGAAGGGATTTAGGGGAAACAATTCTATATAACATAACAATCAATGTTATTTAGGTGTAAAAAGGCATCTAGACCCTTCTTGAAGCTCTCTGCTGTCCCTGCTGTGACCAGCGCCTGAGCTCGGCTATTCCACAGATTGACAGTTCTCATAGTAAAAAAGCCCTGTCGCCTCCGGTGATTAAACCTTGTTTCCTCCAGAAGGAGACAGTGCCCCCTCGTCTTTTGATTTGATTTAATCTGAAACAACCTACCACCATATTTTCTGTATGGACCATTCATATATTTATATAAATTAATCATGTCCCCTCGTAGTCGTCTCTTTTCCAGACTAAATAAATCCAGTTGTTTTAATCTTTCCTCATAACTGAGACCCTCCATACCACTTATCAGTTTTGTGGCTCTACATTGAACCCTCTCCAGCTCCAGTATGTTACTGATAACATATCCTCAGGATACACTGGGTTATAGCTAAACTGAAGTGTCCTCAATGTCACCATTATACAATGGAAAAAACCTTTTTAACTTCATCCACTGCACAGATTTTGGTGGCCAGAGGCTGTGTCACTGCTGCGCTGAAGTCCGCCGGAATTCGCCGGAGTTCACTATCCTATTCCTGGTGCAGGTAAGTGCGTGTCAAGCAACACATTTTTTTTAAAAATTCCACGTTATTTCCGAATCCGTTGGGTTTTCCGACGGCCACGCCACCCATTTCCGTCACATGCAAGCCAGCACCGATGCGCCACAATCTGATCGCGTGTGCCAAAAACCTGTGGCAATTCAGCACAAAACGGTAATTTTCGGGAAACCCGACGAAAAATAGCGATTCGGGCCCTTAGTAAATGACCCCCATTGTCAATTACTTTAGAAATGTTCTGTAATAAACCCATGGGCAGTGCTGGATGTCCTCTGCTGTAATCACAAGTCGGGGCAGGTGAGAGGCAGGGAAATTCTTAATAGTAAAATGGGAAGTTTTGCATTTGTTGCTCTAAAACAGAAATAGACGTCTCTGCCACAAACATTTGCATCTGGAAAAATAAACCACAATTAGCAGATAAATAAAAACGTCCCTACATCTATATTTCATGCTGGAAAACAAATGATATCATATTAGGGATTTGTAGGGGGAAATTTATCAGAAGTGTCTGAGAGCAGAACTGTGCTATTTGCCCATGGAAACCAATCAGAGCTCAGTTTTCATGTTCCCACTGATATTTACAAATATAAACCTACCATCTCGACCTTAATTGGTAGATCCGGTGGCTGGTTCATCTAATAAATATCATCGGAGCCCTTTTTAGGGCAAATCCTTCAGTGCCCGCTAAGTTTTGAAATGTTTTCTTACCCTAATATGCAAACATGTGAAAGAGGCTACTGGGGCGTGGAGTGGCCGGAGCTGAAGCGACAAGACGCAGCTACTCCATGCCCTAGTATCCTCTTTGATCCACCTATTATATCTTCGGAGCTTAGCTCCTGGTAGCTGCACACACTTGTACGCGCTCATGCTGGAGGCTTCGTGTACTTGGTTCCGGAGCTACTGCGCATGCACAGTAGTTCCGGCTTTGGAGCAGAGTATGCGCAGTCACCTGCCCTGCATAGAGAGTCTATGCAGAGCACAGACAAGTGTGTGCAACTACCAGGAGCTGCACGCTGAAGATCTCATAGTCGGAGGATCGAAAGAGGTTACTGGGTGGAGTATCCGGAGCTGAAGCTTCCGGCTCGGTTATAAAACATTTAAAAACTTAGTGGGCACTAAAAGATTAGCCCTAAAAAGGGCTCTGATAATATTTATTAGATGAACCTGCCACCGGATCGACCTTACCTAAGACACTTCTGATAAATCTCTGATAAATCTCCTTTATACAACACAAGCCGGACATTACTCACAGAAAAACATTGGGGGACATGTATAATTTTTTTTTGTTTTTTTTTTGTAATAATAGTGACTTTTTTACATCATATGTATCACCATGTCTTTTTCTTGTGACACATTTTTCCTTTTCCTTTTCTGACAGTTTAGTTTAGTTTTTTTTGTTGCAAATGTCTCAAATCTACATAAACACAAGTCATGTGAGGGGGTAATATAAGGAGAGGGCACTATTGTAAATTGGACATTGCATTTAAGGCCATGACCTGCATTTTTAAGCCCTCTAGTCACATCCCACGGAGATGAGGGTGCAGTGACACATTTGCAATTTTAAATGCATTACAGAAACAAGGGCATTCTCCATGTCACCGCGCTTTTGGCTGATTTAAAAAAAAAAATTTTCATTGCTGGATCGGTAAGCACCCGTGTTAACATTTTCCCAGTTGTTTCCACTTCCCCAATGAAGAAAACACACTTTCTAACCATCCAAATGCTTGGTAACATGTAATCTAATATCACATTGCCACGTGTGACCGCACCCTGAAATTTACTAAAATGTAATATAAATGTAATCAGACCACAAAACAAATGAGTGAAAGCAAAAATGTATAAATGATAAAAAAGAGCAGCCCAAACTTTCAATTCTCAGCAGGTTTTTGTGCAAAATGTTAAACATTTAAAGTAAGTGAACTAATTACGATTTACAGGCGGTCCCCTACTTAAGGACATCCGACTTACAGATGACCCCTAGTTACAAATGGACCTCTGGATGTTGGTAATTGACTGTACTTTACAATGATCAGCTGTAGGAGTTATAAAATGTGTCTGCATTGAAGCTTTATTGTTAATCCTGGTTTTTATGACAGCCCAACATTTTTAAAATCCAATTGTCACAAAGACCGCTATGCACTATGTGCAGTTTGCCTGTAGGGGGTGCAGTGTGCAACAGATTTTACACATTGGGGCGCATTTACTAAGGGTTGTGCGCTGCACTTTTGTTAGACTGTTCACCTTTTTGGAGTGATATTTAAGAAGTGTGTGCTCTGGGATTGTGGCGCACATGATCCTTTTTTTGGCACAGCTGCACTGCTTTCATGCGACACAAATTAGGTGACGTGCCATCGGGCAGTCCGATGATTCGAACTGAGCACGGAATTTAACTTTAAAATTGTGTTGCAAGCTCTAGCACTTAGATTCACCACTAAAAAGATGGTGAACTCCGTCAGACCGGAGCGGGGAAGCAACACATGCAGGATATCGGCGCACGATCTTCGTTGTTCACGGCACAGTGCATTCCGGTTGGACAAAGAACTTTCTGTGAGCTCCAGGGACAGGGTAAGTAAGGCCCCTTTCACACTTGCGTTTTTCACGCGCGTTTTCATGCGCAGAACTTGCATTGCATTCTGACCCATTGTAACCAATGGGTCTTTTCAGACTTGCATTTTTTTTCACGCACACACGCGCATTTTAATTCTCGACATGCTCTACTTTTGCAAGTCACGCGTGTGAAAAACAAGTCTATGGAGATGCATCAAAAACGCATTGCAGTCTGAGACACTTGCAAGTGCAATGCGTTTTTCACGCATGAATTGCCATAGAAAAGATAGAGCTCAGTCCTGAGTCCATTGAAACGCATTGAAATTGCATTGAAAACACGCGTGAAAAACTGAGACACTGAACAAACTCTGACTGAAAACTGATTGCTCTCTGATGCAAAATGTGCGTTTTTCACTGACCAAACCCTGATCGCACCCTGATCAGACTCTGACGTGATCTGCAACACGAGTGTGGAAGGGGCCTAAATGTGCCGCATTCTTCATGAATCTGGCGCCCCCTGCACTTCTCCGGCAGAATGCATTTTTTTCCGCTGCATTTTCTTCATGCTTGAGAGTTGTGGGGGGCGTCGGACTGAATTGTGTTTCATAGAGATTATCCATGAGATTTTATTGACTATTTCAAGGTGGGCATAAAGAAAAGCATCAAGTTTTCTTTATCTTTGGGTTCACTACAATTACGGCAACACCTCAAATACAATATTGGAGAAAAATAATTTTGTTTTAGTTTTGCCAACTTCTGTATTTGAGCTGGATGAGGGATTATTTTTGCGAAAAGAGTTGTTTATAAGTGGTATTATTTTCATCGCTTTTAGTGAAAAATCATATATTATGGGAAGTTTTTAGCACTTTTGAAATTGTTTTAGTTTTTGGGGGGCTATTCTTCACTGTTGCATGGGTGTTAGAAGAGGGTGTCAACTGCAAAATACAGCTGAGACCCGAGCTTCTGGCACTGGCTCCACTTGGGACGTCCCATATTATAAGAACTGTAGAGCTTCTAGATTTGTCCCAGCACTTTCTGGAGTAGGTCTTATAGTAAATGAGTTAATTCACACAGAGACCTACATCCAAATGTTTTGTTTGCATTGAATATCAGAATCTTCTGAAATCAGGTTCTTCTCAGAAAAATTAACTTTGGTTGAACCCTTCAACCCTTGTTTGATGCGAGGTCCTGATTTGCATTGTAAAGAATGATTGCTTGCATTGAATAAGCCTAGTCTGAAATATCTCATAACGACACAGTGAAGAGCAGAGAAGAACTTCTAACAGCAAGATGTCCTCAGTAGACGTTATTGCGCTTGACTGCATAATCCTGGTCGAGATTTTTGGAGGTTTGTTGATAAATGGATTCATCACGACAATCAAGATACTCGACTGGTGGGAATGTCAGAAGATGAAGCCATTGGATAAACTGTTCTTGGGTCTAGGACTCTCCCGCTTTTTGACCATGTGTTTGTATGTCTTCAACATCATCAATCGATTCTTCAGCCTCAATGTTTATCAAATCAAGGTCCTTAATTGGACACTCAATACTATTTGCTTATTCCTTGACTTTTCCAGTCTCTGGTTTTCGATGTGGCTCAGTGTTCTTTACTACGTGAAGGTCGCCATCTTTAAATCCAACATTCTCATTCGTATCAAATTGAGGCTGTCGGAACTGGTTCCATATATGATTCTATCTTCCATCTTCATATCTTTGGTTTCTGGTTTCCTGTTCGCTTATAATTTTAGCAGTGACCTGGATATAATGATTCCTTATAGCAACATGGACCATAACCAGAGTGAGGAGCCTTATCTGGAATTCGCAATCCCCTCCTACATCTTTGGGCACTTTATACCGTTTATTATTGTGAGCATATCAACTTTTTTCTTAATTCAAACTATTTTGGTTCACATGAGACACATCAGTAGCAATGCCTCCAGCCTCACCCCCCCTCGTATGAACGCCCACCATGCAGCCATTCACTCCGTGATGCTACTGGAGCTCATGACTGTCCTGAACTTGGTCGTTTCTGTTCTCCATCGCTTTGATGTCTCCGATACATACAACAATGCGTCACTTTTCCTATTTGTAATTGCATATCCCGTTTTCCATTCACTTGTACTTATTGCAGGAAATGCAAAGCTAAGGAAGGCGGCCATGAGGTTCCTTTGTCAGGTAAAGGAATGCAGGAAATAACAAAAAAAAAAAAACAATGTACCACACAAATAATAGGTTTATCCGAAGACCAACTAAACAATTAAAAACTAAATGTCTTAATTATTTATTATTTATCTAAATAACTCCATTACATGTGGACGCCCTGAGAGGACCTGGAGATATATTCATAGGGAAGGGCAAGAAGGGATAGGATGAGGGGTAATAAGAAACATAAATCGAAAGCAAATAACTCCAATGTACTATGCTGTGAACCTTCATATCCTATTATTCTAGTCCCTATGAGGGTTATTTGCTACTAGGCTTTTACAGCTGTTTTTTGTTTCGAGCTCTAATTTGGGGTATTGCATTTTTTAGTCCCAGTTCAAATCTGTGTTATAGAAGAGCATCAGGAAAACTAAATATGGAAACTAAGGTTAATGGAAAGTCTTACGAGTTCTGCTTTGTTTCCAGTTCTGCTCTGTTTAGGGCTTCATGTACGGAGAGGTGGCTTCCACCATACTTCTGAGGTAGACTTTTTAAGCTTTAAACAATGGGAAGGCATGATGGAGGCTCACAAATGTATTTTTAAGCTTGATATTGTTTTCTTGCTATCCTGTGTTGACCTCGGATTGTCTTTGACTAGTGTTTTCTGTCTTGATGTACTACTTCATCAACAACTTTCATACAGCCCCCTGCCCTGACATGGACTCATTCCTGACAACTCTCCCACATGTACCAGAAGGGTTCGTCTGTAACTAGGGGTCATCTGTAAGTCAGGTGTCCCAAAGTAGGGGACCGCCTGTATAATCCTTTTTTCTTTGTAAACTAATCCTGTATTCTAGTGTTTGTTGTGTGTGTAATGTCTTACTTTAATAAAGTTTTATACATGCAATGAAAACATTACTGCTTAGTGACATTAGTGTCTTTTTTAGGTGTCCTTAATGCTGTATAATATCATCAGAGCATAGAATGACCTTCTTCTATAAAGTACAGTACCTTTCACTTGCACAGTAGTATCCTTCTTCCTACATACATTTGCATTTGGGGACGTATTTTTAAAAAAAAATTTGAAAAAATCTTAACAAGACACCATGCGTCTATGACGTTTTAGTGTTGCGGTTGGTCCCATTTGGTCAACTGTAGCTACTAAACCTGTACAGAAATAAAAAATGGTGAATAGGACTGCAAAGTAGCAATACGGTAATCGCCTTTTTATTGGGGAGGGAATGGGATTGGTGGTAATGGTAGACATGTTTTTTTAAAGATATTTTTTATTTGGTTTTAACAGTAGATGAGAAGCAGATATAAATAAAATATATAGTAGAGGTGCAAAAGTAGCTGATATTGTAAACAAATATGATTTACAAAGTTTGGTAATACAGCATTTAGTGAAGTCTAAAGGGTCAACAGAGTTAGGCCAAGGACATGAAATATGTTAATTGGGGGGGGGTTGTGATGGTGAAGTTAGGGGGATGTCTCTCCTTTTGTAAGAGGTAGTAAGGGATGGTAAGGGATGGTAGGGGATGGTAAGGGATAGTAAAGGGTGGTAAGGGGTGGTATGGCATAGTAAGGGGTGGTAATGGATGGTAAGGGGGTAAGGGGTGGTTTGGGATGGTAAGGGGTGATAAGGGATGGTAAGTGGTGGTATGGGATGGTAAGGGGTGATAAGGGATGGTAAGGGGTGGTATGGGATGGTAAGGGGTGGTAAGGGATGGTAAGGGATCATAAAGGGTAGTAATGGATGGTAAGGGGTGGTAAGGGATGGAGAAATGTGGTAAGGGATAGTAAGGGATTGTATGGGATGGTGAGGGGTGGTAAGGGACAGTAAGGGGTGGAAAGGGATGGTAAGGGACGGTAATGGATAGTAAGGGATGGTAAGGGACGGTAATGGATGGTAAGGGGTGGTAAGGGGTGGTGAAGTATGGTATGGGATGGTGTGAGATGGTAAGGGGTGGAAAGGGGTGTTATGGCATGGTAAGGGATGGTAAGGGATCGTAAGGGGTGGTATCTGATGTTAAGGGGTGATAAGGGATTGTAAGGGGTAGTATGGGATGTTAAGGGGTGATAAGGGATGGTAAGGGGTGGTATGGAATGGTAAGGAGTGGTAAGGAGTGGGACCACATCCCTGCGTTTGAAGACCAGTGAAGGCATTAAGATTAAAAGAATCCATGAAACCTAAAGCAGAAATGAGGGATTGCTAATAGGTTTCTCTCTGGAAAGTTCCCTCGGACTTCATCATGAGCAGAACATTTGCATAAAAATCAAATCTAAAGGTAAATCGTTTTTCATTAAGCAAATCTTATCATCTAAAATCGTGTCCCTGCCTGGAACGTGACGGATGACCGATAACATTTTTGAATGTTCTTTGAGTCAGTCGTCTATTTGCATCAGTCAAGAAAAAGTTGACGACGGGTGTGAGCATAAAGGTGAAACCTCCAAACCTATACAAATTTACTTAAAGGGATTGTCACTTTAAACACATTCCAGCAAATAATTGATATTGTTTGTGTAATGAAAAGTTATAAAATTTTCCTGTTTACTTTCTGTATCAATTCCTCCCTGTTTTCTAGGTCTCTTCTTGCTGTCATTCTAAAGAAAGCTTCATTGTTTACTTCCTGTGGATAAAAATCTCCCCAAGGGGCATCACACAACTTTGTTTACTCTGTGTGATGCTACCTAGCATTGCACCAGTATGGCATCACATGACCATAGAAGTAAACAATGAAGCTTCCTGTTTCGTGAAAGCAAGCAGAGATCTTGGAATCCATGAAGAATTGAGAAGAATTGATACAGAAAGTATATTTGAACATTTTATAACTTTTTATTACACAAATAATATCATTTTTTTGATGGACTGTGCTTAAAGTGGACAGCCCCTTTAAGGTCCTCAGGATCTACTTGATAACTTTTACAATAGGGATGAGAGGTTCCAAACTTATAAACCCTGTTCCGGCCCAGGTTCCTGTAATGACCCAGGACAGGGACCCCCCTGAAATGGTGGTCTTCCCCATGGTGGTACGCACGTGCAATATGAATTTAAATGTTACCAGAAACTTTGCCGGCAGCATTTAAATAGTTCACATTTAACCATTGCCAACGGGTATTGTTGAGCTGAACCCAGGCTTTTAATAAAATCTAGGGTCGGATTCTGGGGACCCAAACTGTCAAAGTTGGGTACGAGCCGAGTTGTGAAGAGCCAAAAAAACACCGAAAATGGCTTCCCCAAAAAGTTTTATTTTTGAGATCATATCGGTATCTATTAATTTATTTATAATAATAATAATAACTTTATTGTCCTCCAGGAGGAAATGCAGTTGTTACATGCTACTCCATAAAAACAAAACAATAAAAACAATACAGTAGATAAGACAAACATTCACAACTGTAGAGATAGTCTCATAAAACATAAAAACATTAATAATAATTTAAAAAATCCTTAAAAATAACTGTACCCCATAATAATTTATTCATAAACACTAAGAATAGCTACCTATAAGTATTACCCTCACTGTACAGTCTACTAGAAAATGGGATGAAACTCTTCTTCATTCTTTCTGTATTACAGTCCCAGTGATTGTACCTACTGCTTGTCCAGCGAGTGTATAATAATTCGGGTTCCCCCAATTCACAGTAATCTACTTAAACCTTCCATCTACATGTTTCCTAATAACAAAAATGTGCTGAAAATCCTCACCTCAGCTTATACACAAGTCAATAAAAAAGGAAACTTTTTTTCTGATGGCATCAGGGGCCATCAGAAGGTGAGTATGTAAGTTTAATTTTATGTGCTGGAATGGGGCCTTGCTTGCTACTAAAGGGGGCTGGATAGTAAAGGAGGCAGGCCAGCTACTAAATGGGGCTTGCCGGCTACTAAAGGGGGCTGGATGGCTACTAAAGGGGTGGCTACTAAATGGGGCTGACTGGCTACTAAAGTGGGCTGGCTATATACTACTGGTGGCTGGCTGGCTGGCTGTATACTAAAGGGAGCTGGCAGGCTATATACTACAGGGGCTGGCAGGCTATATACTACTGGGGGCTGGCTATATACTACAGGGGGCTGGCTGGCTATATACTACAGGGGACTTGCTGGCTGAATACTGGGAGGCTATGACCAATGCATTTCCCACCCTCAGCTTATACTCAAGTCAATAGATTTCCCCAGTTTTTGGTTGTAAAATAAGGGCCCATGGCTTTAGCTTGAGTATATACGGTATCTTTGAATTTTCTCTTTTTTCTCTAATTTTTGCAACTTTTTTTTGGCACATTTGTAATATTTGCGCCTAAATTTACAACTTTTCCACCCACCTAGCAAAGTTAGCTGCACAAGAATTTTTTAGTGTTGCACCTGATAATATCTTAAAAATCCAGGGCCCTGATTGTAGAACCAAAATGAAGATTAGGTGTTTTCCAGTTGCTGGCTGAAAAAAACAAGAATGCCAGTGTTCTTCCAAACAAAACATTGGGTTTTTATTTCAAATATACTTTTTGATTGATTTTTCATATTTATTTACAATTAAACATTTCAAGAGCTTTTATTTGAAATCCAGACACTCTTGTCCGGTGCCAGCTTTCTCACTACCTGTTGCTGGATGATGAATCTGCTGTGTAAGACTGTGTAGGTAGTAAATGTAGAATGAGACTATGTACTGTCATAGGACCTTCGAGGAGGACCCAGTGGGCCCCTGGCACTTCTGAGCAGGGTAAGGAAACTTTAGTGGTAATTTCCCACATACTGGTATTTCAGTATTTGCAGTGGTGAACCTAAACTCTCTGCTGCCTGAGGCAAGCTATAAAATGGCGCCCCCAGAACCCCATTCACTAGTAATATATCAGGCTTATATCATGCCATGACTAACACCCATACTGACCCTGGGTTTTAAGAGACACTATGATTAAGTTTTATTTTTAAGAGTCAGGTTCTGCTTTGTAGCAAATGATGATTGTGATCTCGGTGCAGGTGATGCTGCCTGAGGCCAGAGGCTTAACTCGCCTCATGGCTGGTGCACCCCTGTGCATATAAAGTTTGAATTTTTGAAGGAGAAGAGTGCAGCATAGCACGAGATTAGAGGAACAATCTGCTATCTTTAATTACCATGCAAAGTTTTCACCAATAAAGTGGTCTGTATCAAGCATATAAAATTCCTCCCATCCCCCCACCCCTCTGACGCTTTAGATATTTCAGGAGGCCTCCTGATGTATCTGGTGGGTGGTTACACAAGTCTCCTATCTGGCATAGAGCTGCACTTTATCTTGCGGCCATTCAGTCTTTAATTGGCACTAGGTAAGTGTGTCGGCCCACTCTACCACCAGCCACACCCCCATCACATCCCTTCCCGCCCCTTTGCGAAAAAGTGCCATAAAGCAGAAAATAATTGAAATTTCTAGTGTTGCACAAGGAATTCAGCAATTAGGCCAGAAAACAGACGTAGAAACCCTGGTATATAATCACGTTTGATTTTTTTATTTGCCCCCACCCACAAATGTTTTCCAGTATTCCTGGATAACCCACTTTTTACTATTAAGGACTATTGTTTGCATATACTCCATTTTTAAACACATTTTTTATGATTATTATGTGGCTGTGACCACAACATCTTCTGAAGACGCCGCTCTTCTCGGTATCACGCAGCGGACATTGCTGTTATACAGAAGAGTGAAATATTGTCTGAGATAATTAGTTTTAGAAATTAGAAATATGGAGTGAGCAATGGGGAACACATTCAGCACCACATGCATCCATGTGACCTGAAGCATAAAAAAGTAACAAAGCATATTACTAACAAAAGTAAAAACATAACATAGAAAACAAAAGGCCATGGAGTTTGTAGCCATATAATAACCATCCAGATGGAAATGTGCGGAGTTATCATTGGTTCTCATCTTCTTTATATGCAGATATAAGAAAGCGATGAGGAGGGTGAAGGAAACGCAGTAGATACATAAAGGGGCAAAGTTCCCTAGAAGAAACAACATGATATACTGGACTCGGATTGGAGATACATGAAAGTTTGTCCCATTCCTGACCCCAATATTGGTGGCTTCAACACTGGGTACAAGGAATAGATACATCATAGTGTAGCTAATGGACACCACCAATGACAAGATGATCAGAGGGACAATTCTTCCTGATACAATGCCGTTTATTTGTACAAATAATCTATGACCGATGTTGACAACTTTCAGGCAGAAGACAACAGCGAACAGCGTGGCGAACCAGATACTGGAATAATTGAAGAACACAAACAGGCTGTCAATCACAGAAAGTGTCGTGACACCCAAGTCCAGGTAGGATGTAGATAACAACACATCCATCAATGAAAAGAACTGGAGAAACATCCGAGAGACCCCAAGAGAAGTGAGAACTTGGTCAATCGGGGTTATGGGCTTTCCATGAAGCCATTGGATGATGATTGTGGCTGCAATGAATAAATGTATCAATAATCCTGTAATAAAGGCAATGATTATTGCCACAGTCACAGGAGCCATGATGAGGGAACTGGTTCTGGGATATTTGGTCATCGAGTGGTTACTTTATTTTGTTGTGATTGAAGCTAATACAAAGTATAATGCAAAACATAGAGAAGCTTCCCACAAGTGCAAATGATGGAAAACTACTACTCTACAGTCATGGCCAAAAGTTTTGAGAATGATACAAATGTTAATTTTTACAAAGTCTCCTGCAGCAGGTTTTATAACGGCAATTTGCATATACTCCAGAATGTTATAAAGAGTCATCAGCAATTAATTGCAAAGTCAATATTTGCCTAGAAAATGAACTTTCCCCCAAAACACATTTCAACTTCATGGCAGGCGCCTTAGGCAGAGCAGCTGCCATGGTGTCAGTGATGTCTCCAGTAACACAGGTGCCGGGGCTGATGAGGACAGGGCTGGGGATCAATCTGTCATGATTAAGTAAGAATCACACCACTGGACACTTTACAGGGAGGCTGGTGCTTGGCACCATTGTTTCTCTTCTGTTAACCATGGTTATCTCTAAAGAAACACGTGCAGTCATCATTGCACTGCACAAAACTGGCCTAACAGGGAAGAGTATCGCAGCGAGAAAGATTGTACCTCAGTCACCAATCTATCGCATCATCAAGGAATTCAAGGAGAGAGGTTCCATTGTTGTCAAAAAGGCTCTATGGGCCCAAGAAGGACCAGCAAGCACCAGGACCATCTCTTAAAAGTGCTTCACCTTTGGGATCAGGCTACCAGCAGTGCAGAGTATGCTCAGGAATGGCAGCAGGCAGGTGTGAGGGCATCTGAACGCACTGTGAGACTGCGGAGACTCTTGGAGCAAGGTCTGGTGTCCAGGAGGGCAGCAAAGAAGCCACTTCTCTCCAGAAAATATATCAGGGACAGACTGATATTCTGCAGGAGGTGCAGGGAGTGGACTGCTGAGGACTGGGGGAAATTTTTCTCTAATGAATCCCCTTTCCGATTGTTTGGACCATCTGGAAAACAGCTTGTTGGGAGAAGACAAGGTGAGTGATACCACCAGTCTTGTCTCATGCCACCTGTAAAGCCTCCTGCAGCCATTCATGTGTGGGACGGCTTCTCAGCCAAGGGAATTGGCTCTCTCACAGTCTTGCCTAAAAACACATCCATGAATAAGGAATGGGACCAGAATGTCCTCCAAGAGCAACTTCTCCCAAACATCCAAGAGCAGTTTGGTGATCAACAATGCCTTCATTCCAATTTTACCATGATAGCTTCTGAAAATGCTAAAATTAGGTCAATGTAGGACATGTATTTAAATCAAAACACAAAATTTCAAGCACAATACACAAATTACCTGTTTAAAAATTCTATAATTTGAACCCTCTTTATCAATAATCCAAACCAATAAGAAAACATGAGTGCATATCGATCCAAAAATATCCAGAATAACCCAATACTTTAAAACAATAAACTTTATTGATAGGTTATATTAAAAAAAATACCACAATAGTAAACAAAAACCATAAATCTGATGTTTCCAAATGTCCATATAAATCACACCGCTTCATAGTATTAGGCTATTGTCATGGGTGCCCCCACGACCCACATTCCGGGTCGCAGGCCCATCTGTGCCCTTCTCTGTGCAGGTCACCCAGCCTCCCCTCTGTGCCTTACCTTTCCGTGTTCATGCTCCGGCACTCCGCCTCCTATGGCGCGTGCATCGGCACTCGAGGATTTAAAGGGCCAGCGCACCTCTAATTGGTGCTGACTATTTCCAGGAAACTAAAAGCCGGCCTCTCCCAGCATTCCCCGCCAGCTCTTTGTGTCTATTGCCACTGAAAAAGCAGTTTTATGCATTTTGCTGTGTTTCGGGATTCCCATTGTGATCCTGGTTCGAGTATTGACTCCGCTCCTGTGCTGCCTGTCTCGACTTTCTGCCTGTCCCCGACCACGACTTTGTCTGACGATTCTGTACTCCGCCTTGGCCGCAACCACTGACAGAGTTACGCCTGTGGAACGACCTGGTGGTACCTCTCCGCAACAAGTCCAACCCGCTTTGCCGCGGGCTCTGGTGAAAACTCAGTAGCACTTAGACTCCGGTCCCAGATGTTGGCTTACATCATCGTCCGCGGTGGTACAGAGGATCCACTACCACTGATCCAGACATCTATCTACGAGCATCATCAGTAAATACACTATTGACTATAAAGTGCTAATGTCTCTAAACCTAAGATACTTGTGTCTCATAAATACCGTGCCTCAAAAACACATGCTCCCAAACATTATAGCAGTTAGGGAGCATAAAGAATGGATCATATAATTTATAAATTGCTAGTGCCTCAAAATACTATAATTGCATACTAAATAGTAAGCTACATGCTATGTAATGACCATTAAAACTATTTTATTATCTTACCCATAATAGTATAATGCCTATGAATGTAGGTCATGTACCACTATGCACGTGTCGCGTGGCACCGCTTCCTCAGGGGCCTATTTAAATTGTATTTAAATGTCTGACTCAGTGGGGAGATTCATTATGCCTTCTCCACCAGTTTTCTGACAGGCAGGGGGCAACAGTAGCACAATCCCCCAGAAACCGGATACTGTAACAAAAAAAAGCCAGTTCAAAAATGGTCAACAGGTCCGATCTGGCGGAGTTTGCGCATATATCCATTAAGAGGCTAGGGCTTCTTGTAATGTGCCCCACACAGTTACCCCCAGTAATTTGCCCCACACAATTCCCCCAGTAATGTCCCCAACACAGCCCCCTCAGTAATGTGCCCTGCCCAGTTACCCCCAGTGATGTGACCCAAACAGTTACCCCCAGTAATGTGCCCCACACAGTTACCCCACAGTTACTATTTTTAAGATCCTCTAGGCTACTTTAACCTTAGATTGTCTAAACATTCCTACCATATACTGCAATACTACTGTTTTGCAGTATAAGGAGTTTTTACATAGGATTCCTTACAATGAGCCGCTGGCAAATTGCAAAAGTTGCGAATCTGCAGAAGCCATACAACCGCGGGTCTTACAAATACCGAGGTTGTCTTTGCAACTAATCACTATTCCCCAATGACGTCATGGGGAGCAAGAATCTCAACAAAGATGGCGGCTCCAACGTGGCACCTTCTTTTAAATGCCTCCGGCGGCAATCATGGAGTTAATACATGTACAGAGCACTTAGTGGTTAAGGAGTTTTGAGTAGTATTATTTTCTGTATTATTACCATTTTATAAATATATTTAAATCTTTTCTGCTGGTCAGATTAAACTTACCAATTTTTCCTCATTGATATATGTGGTGTATGTGGTGTATGATCTTTAGTGAATTTGCAACTTTTTAAAACAAAAGTCGCATTTAATTCTAAGCTAATTTTTAGGCCTGGTCAGGGGCATCCGTCGATTTGCACCAAAATTTGCGACTTCACATCTGGATTCAGGTGATACCTCTGGTCACACTGCAGGAAACAAGACAAACTCTGAAGGGAGACAGTTTTAGGCGCAAAAAAAGGTTGCAAATAAGCACAATAAAAAGTCTCCAAAATTTTAGAAAAAGGCAAGACAAACATGTGCCCCAATGTGTAACTGAACAATAAAGGAATCATTTCATTATCAGATTAGGTTTATTGTAGTTTAATGTTACAGTTACTTTAAGTCAATAAAGATTCCTAATGAACTATTGGTTATCTTCCAATGGTTACTTTTTTGTAAAATTAGTGTCACATCTATAGAGGGTCTGGAATTTCAGCTCCATTGGAAGTGTTTTTCCCATTAACAACATTTGTTCCCTATATACAGGAAAGGATATAAATGTCTGATCAAGGAAGGTCCAACTGCTAGGACCCCATACAAATAGGAGAATGGTGGACCACAAGTCTCTATTATGTTACATGTATTAAAGGGGTTGTCCGAGAGTTCCAAAAAAAAACTATAGGTGGCCCGGGAGCGGGCTGCTTAAAACAATAAAGATGTACTTACCTTCCGGTGCCCTCCGGTATCCAGCGCTGTAAACAAACATGGCCGCCGGGGCAGCGCTGCATCTTTATTGTTTTAAGCAGCCCGCTCCCGGCCACCTATAGTTTTTTTTTTCAAAACTCGGACAACCCCTTTAACAGTTTTAACAGTTTAGGTGACATCATATTTTGGGTTATTTTTTATGTAACCTTTACTTCACATAGTAGTAGTTGTCTCTTCTTGATCTCCACCATTGGAAACAGAACCTCTCCCATATAACATGCAATGGGCTATAAGGAAGAAAACCTTTGAGAACCTGGTACTCAATTTGTTGGTTCGGAAAATCAGGTAGATGGAATTCAAGATTGCAACAGAGTTCCAGATAATGAAGAGCCATAAGATATCCAAAGAGTAGTAAAGACGTAAGACGAC
The DNA here is from genome assembly GCF_040894005.1 of Engystomops pustulosus. Lineage (NCBI taxonomy): Eukaryota > Metazoa > Chordata > Amphibia > Anura > Leptodactylidae > Engystomops > Engystomops pustulosus. The sequence goes on along the minus strand of NC_092413.1, from coordinate 221,434,536 downwards.
TAGATTGGTGCCCATTCTTATCACGAAGCTGATGAGACATATAGTCATGAATTGTATTGCTTTATAGTAGGACCTGAGATTCGTGGACACATTGCTATTGCTCTTCATCCTGTACAAGTGGCGGCATAGTGAGGCAATCAGAAGAATCGATGAGGAGCAGTAGATAAGAAATGGCATGCTGTTCCCCAAAGTCAGAAAAATGTAAATGTGCCTCAACTCAGGAACATAGGTTTCGTTGCCAGTGAAATTTTGTGACAAAAAGTTTGAGGTGATGATGTGGTCAGTTATAAGGAAGAGGGAGATGAAACAGGTGGACATGATGACCAAGGCTATGATTAGATGGACCACTCTACGGGAGATAAGTGTTTTGAGAGCCAAGAAGAAAGTATTTTGGAAGTTGCAGATCTTCATACAGAAGATAACGGAGAACAGAGTCCCTAACCAGATATCGGATAAGTTAGAAGAATTTACACTCAGGTAGAAGAATATTTGCAAATTAGAAGTCATCACCAGGCCTCGGAGAAAAATAACGCACATGGCGTCGATGAAAGACAAGGAGTGCAAGAAAATTCTTGAGATTCCAAGAGAGGTGAGGATCTGCTCCACGGGAGTCTTGGGTCTTCCTTTCACCCAATCCATGATGTTCACCATGACTATAAACAACTGGGTTATTAGACCTATGAAGAAGGTGAGTACTGCTGCGGCTAGGCATTGCACATCATACTCATCCTCTGTGGACCTAGCCATGTCTACTGATCATCCTCAATGTATCCTGACACCTTATGTTACTTGTTATTTCTGCAAATAAGCCACTTAAGAAATGAACAACTTGACTTTATGATGCAAATAACCATGCAAAGTGCAGGATGTCGCTGCTGAAACTAACTTTGCATGAAGTCTGTGTACAGTATACTCAAGGTAAGTGCTTCGATTTGCATGTGTCAATTGTATCCTGAAAAAAAACTTCACTGGAAACAGTTACCAGCTTCGGTCTCTCTTCTAAATATAACGTGCAATGTTAATTTAGAGAAAAATGCAAAAACTCTCGTTACTCATCATGGGGAGTAATTGGCTTCCAGAGGGTCTTGCATTTTATGTATGAATCAAAAAATCTAATTTCAGAAAGGGTTCGGAGTAGATTTATGGCAAAATGTAGTCTTATTTATAGATTAGGAGGAAAGGTAGAAACTCTCTAATGTTTATTGTCCAATATATTTTGGGGTACATTGTAATGGATGATGGATTTGGACCTACGGTGCCCCTGTAATATCCGTGCCAATGTCCCCCTCTCTGCGGCTGAGGAGATGCTTAGTGTGGTTCACTTTGCTATTCCTGTGCTGCCTTGCTGCATAAATGCTCTGCTTCTTTGGTAGTTGACCCAAAGTGATTGACAGTTTTCCTCTCCAAACACCTTCTAGATAAAGTAAAAATTTGTTACTGGCTCTGATTGGTAAGTACTCCACACTTGGAATATTCTGTGTTTTCAACAATCTCCTGGTATCTTGATTTGTTTTTCTGATTTCCATATTCTGGCATCCTAACCTTCGGCCTGTATTCAGAATATTCTTTTGCCTTGCGGTTTTGTACTGCATTTGCTCTACTTGTTGTGACCTGGCTCTGGAGACTATTCTTCTGTATTTGTTTGTTCTGTCTTCATCTCTGTTTTTTGCACTGTGACGTAGCGAGGGACGCAGCTTGTCTTCTAGTTGTCTACCCAGTTTGTGTCTTATGTTTTTCAGCTGGTTGGACAACCTACCTCTTTTTTTCTGCAGCCCTTTTTCTTTTTGTTTCCCCTGATAATTTCTTATGTCCTTGTCACTGCCTTGCAAATTAAAAACTATTTTTAATTTTTTTAGTCATGCCCACGAGGTGTTGTAAACCACCACCAAAACAGGACCAGATAAATTGGATCCCCAGCCCCGTTGACTACTTGGGGCTACTACAATATGACTTCAAACACAATGGGGGTCATTTACTAAGGGCCCGATTCGCGTTTTCCCGACGTGTTACCCGAATATTTCCGATTTGCACTGATTTTCCCTGTATTTCCCCGGGATTTTGGCGCACGCGATCGGATTGTGGCGCATCGGGGCTGGCATGCACGCGACGTAAATGGGGTGTGTGGCCTAATTAAAACCCGACGGATTCGGAAAAACCGTGGCATTTACCACCAATCACCAAGTATAGGCTGGTGAACTTCAGTGCATTCCGGCGGGCCTCGGAGAACTTCAGCGCAGCAGTGCCACCTGGTGGACGTCGGAGGAAATAACTTAGTGAATCCCGGCCGGACCGCAGAGAACGCGCCGCTGGATCACGAATGGACCGGGTAAGTAAATCTGCCCCAATGTTTTCTCATCATACAAGTCTCACTTTATGCCTATAGTTTGTCTATCATAAGGTGCATCAGCTTTTGGGGTCACTTGGGGGATCAATAGTGGTCTGAAAGATTCCCATCAATAGTTAATTAAGTCTTTCTTTATGCACATGGTCATGTTTTGTTTATTTCTAGCCATGAGAACACTTTTGCATTATTATTTGCATGGTTACATACAATGTTTTAGTCAGTAACTTTATCACTTTCTTTCCTCTCGTAGCTCTGGAGACATGGCCGCACATTTCGATCTGGAACATCCCTTTCTTTGTTTAAGTCTTGTTGTGGGGACAGAAATGATCTCTGCAGTAGGACTAATGACTCATATATTTATCATAGCTGTCTATGTTATTGACTGGAAGAAGACAGGAAACATGGCCATATCCGACCAAGTCATCATATCCATTGTGATTTCCAAGATCAGCCTACAGATCTACATCCAGCTGAGTCTTTTTTGGGAAAAATCCTGCAATATTGAAGATTTCCTATACTCCTTTCTCATTGATGCTGGTTACGACTCTGCTGTCTATTCCTTCATCTGGTTGTCCACTCTGCTCTCTGTCGTCTACTACCTGAAGGTCTCCAAATTTCACAACGCCTTCCTATTATATCTCAGAGGACAATTGTCAAAAAGGATCTTGCCTGTAATATTTGCCGTTTTTCTAATTTCTATCGGTTTATCCGTAGTAAACAATGGAATCTACTATAAATTATTCTCCCAAAACTCAACTCAACTTTTGGTTCCCACTGATATTGATCTGGACCAGGCTGGAGTTATACTACTGGTCCTGTTTAATGTGATTCCATTTTTCATATGTTTCATGTCCTGGTTTCTTCTTATCACCTCGTTGTGTTTTCATGTAAATCAGATGAAACACAATAAACAATCCACCTTGTCTCTGGATGTCTATTACAGGACAATGCAATATACGACTGTCTCTGTCATCAACTGTGCCATGTATGTAGCCATCAACATCCTTGTACAGGATTACCATTGCTTATTTAGTATTTTTATTTTTAATTTTATTTTGACTGCTCTTTCAACCTTCCATTCCATATATATGATCTGCGCAACAACAAAACTGAAGAAGTGGTTTTCCAGGATTCTCCGACATGGGAAAAACTGTCTAATCAGAAGAAATGATTAGACATATTCTGGGACAAAACAGCTAATAGTGTTAGGATTCTAGTACAGTGGTTTAAATTTATCCATTTGACATAGCATTGATGTCTAACTGCTTGAAGACAATAAACTGGGCCTCCATCTTTCCTTGTCCAGAACAAAAGCCCACTCTGAACCTACTTTATCACCTACAGTTACCAATTGTAAACCTAAATGGCTTCATACAAGTTTATCCATCAGATTTCACTCTTTCACCCCTATATAGGGGCCTAGATATCCCTGCAATGCACACTAAAGGATGCTAGCTTTCGGGACAGTCCTGTTGCCTGAGATTGTTTGCCCAGGCTGGTCACGAAGGATCCAGTGAATAGGCTGCTAGGACCATCCAACTAAGGGCAGAAAGCAGATAAAATCCATATCGATTGATGATGATAGACAGAAACCTCGGTACATTCTGGGTAGACAAATACTGAACAGTCAGTACAAGTGATGGTCATCAACGGAGTCCAAAATCTCCGGGGGAGCTTTAATTTTGTTCATTACAACACCATTACATCACTACTGAGAATAGATGAAGTCACAGCTTATCTCCTCCCCCTCCCTGTACAATGAGCTCTATATAGATAACACTGACCCATCATTACATCACTACTGACAATAGATGATATCACAGCTTATCTCCTCCCCCTCCCTGTACAATGACCTCTATATAGATAACACTGACCCACCATTACATCACTACTGACAATAGATGATGTCACAGCTTATCTCATCCCCCTCCCTGTACAATGACCTCTATATAGATAACACTGACCCATCATTACATCATTACTGACAATACATGATATCACAGCTTATCTCCTCCCCTCCCTGTACAATGACCTCTATATAGATAACACTGACCCATCATTACATCACTACTGACTATAGATGATGTCACAGCTTATCTCCTCCCCGTCCCTGTACAATGACCTCTATATAGATAACACTGACCCATCATTACATCACTACTGACAATAGATGATGTCACAGCTTATCTTCTCCCCCTCCCTGTACAATGTCCTTTATATAGATAACACTGACCCATCATTACATCACTATTGACAAAAGATGATGTCACAGCTTATCTCCTCCCCCTCCCTGTACATTGCCCTTTATATAGATAACACCGACCCATCATTACATCACTACTGACAATAGATGATGTCACAGCTTATCTACTCCCCCCTCCCTGTACAATGACCTCTATATAGATAACACTGACCCATCATTACATCACTACTGACAATAGATGATGTCACAGCTTATCTCCTCCCCCTCCCTGTACAATGACCTCTATAAAGATAACACTGACCCATCATTACATCACTACTGACAATAGATGATATCACAGCTTATCTCCTCCCCCCTCCCTGTACAATGACTTCTATATAGATAACATTGACCCATCATTACATCACTACTGGCAATAGATGATGTCACAGCTAATCTCCTCCTCCTCCCTGTACACTGACCTCTATATAGATAACACTGACCCATCATTACATCACTACTGACAATAGACGATGTCACAGCTTATCTCCTCCCCCTCCCTGTACAATGACCTCTATATAGATAACACTGACCCATCATTACATCACTACTGACAATAGATGATGTCACAGCTTATCTCCTCCCCCCTCCCTGTACATTGACCTCTATAAAGATAACACTGACCCATCATTACATCACTACTGACAATAGATGATGTCACAGTTTATCCCCTCCCCCCTCCCTGTACAATGTCCTCTATATAGATAACACTGACCCATCATTACATCATTACTGACAATACATGATATCACAGCTTATCTCCTCCCCTCCCTGTACAATGACCTCTATATAGATAACACTGACCCATCATTACATCACTACTGACTATAGATGATGTCACAGCTTATCTCCTCCCCGTCCCTGTACAATGACCTCTATATAGATAACACTGACCCATCATTACATCACTACTGACAATAGATGATGTCACAGCTTATCTTCTCCCCCTCCCTGTACAATGTCCTTTATATAGATAACACTGACCCATCATTACATCACTATTGACAAAAGATGATGTCACAGCTTATCTCCTCCCCCTCCCTGTACATTGCCCTTTATATAGATAACACCGACCCATCATTACATCACTACTGACAATAGATGATGTCACAGCTTATCTCCTCCCCCTCCCTGTACATTGCCCTTTATATAGATAACACCGACCCATCATTACATCACTACTGACAATAGATGATGTCACAGCTTATCTACTCCCCCCTCCCTGTACAATGACCTCTATATAGATAACACTGACCCATCATTACATCACTACTGACAATAGATGATATCACAGCTTATCTCCTCCCCCTCCCTGTACAATGACCTCTATATAGATAACACTGACCCATCATTACATCACTACTGACAATAGATGATGTCACAGCTTATCTCGTCCTCCTCCCTGTACAATGACCTCTACATACATAACACTGACCCATCATTACATCACTACTGGCAATAGATGATGTCACAGCTTATCTCCTCCCTCTGTACAATGACCTCTACATAGATAACACTGACCCATCATTACATCACTACTGGCAATAAATGATATCACAGCTTATTTATACCTTCTCTTTGTACAATGACCTCTATATAGATATCACTGACCCATCATTACATCACTACTGACAATAGATGATGTCACAGCTTATCCCCTCCCCCTGTACAATGACCTCTATATAAATAACACCGACCCATCATTACATCACTACTGACAATAGATGATGTCACAGCTTATCTCCTCCCCCTCCCTGTACAATGACTTCTATATAGATAACATTGACCCATCATTACATCACTACTGGCAATAGATGATGTCACAGCTAATCTCCTCCTCCTCCCTGTACACTGACCTCTATATAGATAACACTGACCCATCATTACATCACTACTGACAATAGATGATGTCACAGCTTATCTCCTCCCCCTCCCTGTACAATGACCTCTATATAGATAACACTGACCCATCATTACATCATTACTGACAATACATGATGTCACAGCTTATCTCCTCCCCCTCCCTTTACAATGACCTCTATATAGATAACACTGACCCATCATTACATCACTACTGACAATAGATGATGTCACAGCTTATCTCCTCCCCCTCCCTGTACAATGACCTCTATATAGATAACACTGACCCATCATTACATCACTACTGACAATAGATGATGTCACAGCTTATCTCCTCCCCCTCCCTGTACAATGACCTCTATATAGATAACACTGACCCATCATTACATCACTACTGGCAATAGATGATGTCACAGCTTATCTCCTCCTCCTCCCTGTACAATGACCTCTATATAGATAACACTGACCCATCATTACATCACTACTGACAATAAATGATGTCACAGCTTATCTCCTCCCCCTCCCTGTACAATGACCTCTATATAGATAACACTGACCCATCATTACATCACTACTGACAATAGATGATGTCACAGCTTATCCCCTCCCCCTCCCTGTACAATGACCTCTATATAGATAACACTGACCCATCATTACATCACTACTGACAATATATGATATCACAGCTTATTTATACCTTCTCTTTGTACACAGCTTTTGTAAGAAAACAACTTTACATTGACTATTTCTGCCTATTTCCTTGCTGCTGCTATAAATTGTATCACTGAGGACTGGATATGAGCCCTTAGGAGAGCACTACAAAAGTTCAGGTCTGTTGAATATTTGTGTTCATGTAATAGAAGCATTTGTTGTGGCTGCATTAAGCATCTACTAATATGGGAGACATGTCCTGTTGTCACGGGTGCTCCCGCAACCCATGTCTCGGGTCAGGGCTCACCCATGCCCCTCTCTGTGCCCCAGTGCCCCGCAGGTCCTACTAATCCGTCCTCCCTACTGCCCCTGGTCTAGAGGCTGTGTCTGCGTGACAGCTTCAGCGGTTTAAAGGGCCAGTGCACAGTTAATTGGCGCTTGCCAGACCCAGAATCCTTTACAACCCAGACTCTCCCTGCACACCCTGCCAGATCTTTTTGCTTTGTGCCTTTGAGATAGCTTTTTTCTTATGCCCTGTGCACGCGTTGTGAACCCAGTTCCATTCCTGACTACGCTCCTCTGCTGCCTGCCTTGACCTATTGCTAGGTCCCCTACTCTGATCCCTTGTTGCCCATCCTGACCTCCTGCCTATCCCCGACTACTATTCTGCCCAACATCTTTGTACCTCACCTTGGCCGCCACCACGGACAAAGTCGCACCTGTGGAACTACCTGGGGGTACCACACCCCTACAAGTCCAACCCGCTTTGTGGCAGGCCTTGGTGAAAACCACATACCACTTATACTCCGATCTCAAGTCTAGGCTTATGTCATTGTCTGCGGTGGTACAGTGGGTCCTCTACACCTGGAGCCTGACACTTGTCTTCAAAATCATGGGGTAGTATATTAAAGGGGTTGTCCAAGATGTGTGATTTGAACAGATAGCAATGCTCAGATGAATGCTGCAGTCTCTTCCATGACTGTGAGACACAAGCTCTTGGTGTTGCTGATAGAATGGCACCGGGACAACATGCTGGATGTGTGTGATGACCAAGTTTTTTTATATGTCAAATTTACCTTTTGGATAGTGTTAAGCATACCTTCTTAAAGGATATCTACTATTTGATTTCATGCATTATGAACCAAACATTCCTTGAGAAGGCTGTAGCTACACTGATGCAGGCACATACCTTGTTTAATCCCTGAGCTGAGTGGTTGTACTGAAAAAATTATGATAATGAGGCTCTGTCACTCCTTTGCCTGGTCCGGACCTTTTCCTCTCACATTAGTTATGCACTACACCAAAGAAAAATGTAATCATTATGTAATCCCTGAGAGGCAGAAGTAATCATGTGCTGCACCATCCCCCAGCTGCTGTGTACGAGTGATCCAGCTCAAGTTGATGTGTGTAATGTAGTTCTGTGTATAATGTGTTTATGTAGGCTTCCAGATTTTTAAAGTCCTGAATTTTATAAAAAAATTTCAGCCACCAGCTCAGAGATTAAACAAGATATGTTTCTGTATTCTACAGTTCATACAGCATTATATTGTGTAGTTTTCTATATAAATTCTTTAGGAGCACTGTCATCCTGGTGATATTATCCAGATGACTGTAAGTGACTGTGGTATCTTTAGGGGTGCAGTGTGGATATTTGCTGTATACATCTGGTGGCTAATTTAGCATTAATTAGCATTAGTATTCACGGCTGTAAAAAGGTTGTGAGGAAGTCCTGTTCCTGATGAAGCAGATCATCACCTATAAGTTACTAGATTCAACTAATGTCTGTGTCACTGACTGATCTGCTAGTTTGATAACCAGCATTGGCAATATGTAGTATGTATAGTTAAGGTATCGGTGACCCGTTGGAGCTATGCCTGGTTGATTTGTCTGAAAACTGATTCTGGGAGGGGATCAGGGCTATTTTTTTTGGGGGGGCAGCATTGCAGGTGGCAAAAAGGCTAGAAATTGCCCTGCTTATGGGAGTTTGGTACCTGCTCCCCAACAGACTTTTGAAATAATGGGTCTGCTAATCACAACATTTGGATACTCATATTTTATAGGAAATTTGGGAGATTTGAATGGCATTTTGATGATTTTTTTAATTTGCTGTCTCTAACCTCTGAGTCCCCGTCATAGCTCCTGGCCCCCCTCCTCTGCTGTTGCCAGTAGAAATAAGATAATAAATTTATCCAGAAAATCATTGTGGAATTATGTGTGTGTTTAGTGCAAATGGGCTGGTACGTGGGCTGCAAAGTTGTGTTTTCCAGTGCTGCTTTTTACGGTCTATAGATTGGTCCGATCCAACGGAACAACCACTTTGCATATATAAATATAATGCAAGGACTTGTCTGCCGGCAGATGGCAGTCCCAGCATTATATTTATGTATATGGCACTGACTTTTCTGTCTCTCATTCCAGCGACTGTCGGTCTCAGGCACTCTCATTCCAGTGACTGTTGCTCTCAGGCACTCTCCTTCCAGTAACTGTCGGTCTCAGGCACTTTCATTCTGGTGACTGTCGGTCTCAGGCACTCTCATTCCAGTCACCGTCTGTTTGTCATGAAAAGGCTTAGGCTTCTAGGGCTACCTAGGCCTGAGTTCAACCAAAGTTATGCAAATGAGAATTTCTTCGACAACTAAGCCAACAAATGGCAGGTATAAAATTAGTTTTAAATTTAGCCAGACCAGTTTGACTTGTGGAATCCAACTCAGCATTTGGCTTTATCGAATGACGATCTAAATTTTCCAATCTATCCTAAGCACATGGGGCAGAATGGAGACTTGGAGAGGACATAGTGTACATTATCAATGCTGTCCCTCTCCTCTCCTGTCTGCCATTTCCTGCTGCCGAGTGTGAGGCGAATGACTGAGGGGACCCTCCTGTGATCAAGACCTGCAGCTTCTGGAGGATTATTTTTTACATACAAGTGTATCGAAAGCTGAGGGTGTACAGGGAGAGATAATAGTGCAGAGTTGTTATTACATTAGTGAGGCTCCTGGCAGCACAAAACTTAGTGCTGGGAGCAGTGTAGGGAGAATCAGATGAGCCGAGCAGTGCAGGGAGAGAGGGGCGGGGCAAACACGCACATTCTCACTCAGTATTCAGCAATGCGTGGACAGGAAGTGCCCAGCAACAGCCATGGCAGGGATCACTGACAGAGGCTGGAAGAAGGGGGAAGGCTGCTGTACAGAGGTGCAAGGAGCAAAATGTGGGCAATTTCAGAAGGGCTTTAACCCCTTAAGGACTAAACCTATTTTGACCTTATGGACACAAACCCATTTTTCAAATCTAAAATGTGTCAGTTTAAATTGGAATAACTTTGGAGCACTTTAATATACCAAGTTGATTTTGAGATTTTTGTTTTTCGGGACACATTGTACAAAGCATTTGAGTGATGTATTTATAAAAAATTTGCTCTTTTTTAAACTTTGAACTCTTATAATTTTAAAACAAATAGTCATACTACACAGTCTACTACATGTCAGCAACAGTTTTTAAAATTCTTTTGTATCTTTAGGATGGTAGAAGTTTTTATGTGAAGCAGTTATTTTCAAGGAAATTTCCAAATTAATTTTATTAAGGGCAGCTTCATATCTCAAGTGATATTAAATTATTCAAAATGGCTTTTAGGAGCTTTATCAACCCTTTAGGATTTCTTCAAAGTTAAATCAAAATGGAGAGGAGAGCAAGAGAGTGGAGAGGTCTGCAGCTGGGCAGTGAAGAGGTTAATTATATGTGGTGTGCAAGTGATTTGTAGTGTTTAGGGTCACTGTAGGCATCTGGTCTTTCTCTGGGAAGGAGAATTAGGAGATCAGATACAGATATTGTAAGTTCAGAGGGGGAAAGCCAGCATTTTGCTGTGATTTGTCAGTCTGTACTAATTGCTTGGGGGGGGGGGGGTGGATTCTATTTCTCCCCTGACATGTTACTGAGAGCCTTGGCTAGCAGAAACCACGGGACTTTTCATCCTGTTAGCCTGCGTTTTGTCTGGATGACAGACAGAAGCCATGACGTTGCATGGTGTCTAAGCTAGGCTGCTCTCGTTGCTTCCCCACACGTTTACCTCTGTGTCCAAGGGCATCAAAATGGAATTACTCCAGTTGATCTTTGTAAGTACATAATGATTTCATCGCATATAGGCAGACCTTATCCTGATGCCCACCACATCCGGCCCCTTCAATAGAGTTCTCATTTCTAATTTTAAGCGCCAAGGGTTCAATATATAGGGCAAATAAAAGGGGTGACAGAGGGCATCCTTGTCTGGTACCTCTAGAAAATGGAAACAGATCTGATTCAATGTCCTCTACGCGCACCCTGGCCTTAGGAGCCGCGTACATACATTGACTAAATTAATAAACCCTTCCCCGAGGCTAAATTTTTCCATCATGCTCCAAAGGAATCTCCACTCCACCCTGTTGAATGCTTTTACTGCATCAAGCGACACGATGGAGCGGAGGTCCCCCTCACCCAGTCTAATAGCCACGTACAGCCTCTGGATACAGTCCCCAGTTCTGGATACAGTCCCCAGTTCTAGATACAGTCCCCAGTTCTAGATACAGTCCCCAGTTCTTTTCCCTGGGATAAACCCATTCTGGTCCCTATGGATTATGTCAGAATGAACTCTCTGCAGCCTTAGAGCCAGCAATTTAGCAAAAATTTTTAAGTCAGTGTTAAGTAGAGAAATGGGGCGGTACGAGGTCACTTCCAGTGGGTTCTTATCCTTTTTAAGAATCATCACTATACCCGCCTCGGCAATTTAATTCGAGACCCTGCCCCCTATCCTAATTGCTTCGAAAACCTCCAATATAGGATATAAGTTATAAGATACTTTTAGTATCCGATATGAGTTTGCATTTAGTGTAACACATAAGTCTACTGACTTGGAAAACAGATACTTGTCATGGAAATGTGTTCTAATTCGCTATTGGGAATTTGCATTATGTTTTTTTTATCATTGCTCTCTGTAAATGTGCAGTAGCCCGGAAAATTCCATCAGTAGAAATGATAGATGTCGCAGAAGAGATGGACACTACGATGGATGCGGGAAACTGGATTCTCATTATTTCGACAGAAATTGCTTTTGTCATTGGACTAATGACTCACGTGTTCCTGCTAAACGTTATCATCGTAGACTGGAGAAAAAAAAGAACCATATCTACATCCGACCAAGTCATCATCTCCATTGTGATATCAAAGTTGTTGCTACAATGTGTCATCCAAATAGATGTTCTTCTGAATTTCTTAGATGAAATATCTCCACTTTCTATTGACATGATAAATGATATTGTCCTACTCTCCACGATCCTAACCTCCATCTGGTTGTCCACTCTACTCTCTGTCACCTTGTATTTCAAGATTGTCACCCTTCACAATGTCATCTTTCTATGGATCAAGAAGAACATTGTGAAAAACATCTTTTTCATCATCATTGCCGTTATCCTGGTTTCCACTGGTTTACCATCAATAAGCATATCCATAGGATATTTTTTGAAGTCTGGGAATTCAACCCAAGGGTGTGTGTATGGTGACTGTAGTCTTGATGTAGCATTTGGTGTTCTAGAACTCGTACTGAATATTTTCCCCTTTCTTACATGTTTTCTGTCATCACTTCTTCTTATCACCTCTCTGGCTCTTCACATACAGCGGATGAGATGTACCCAACACTCAACAAGTTCTCTTAAAGCCTATTTTAAGGCTATAAAGTTCACCGTTGTCTCTTTTCTCACATGTGTCCTCTATATCATCTTAAATATAGCTGATGGATATACTAAACGTCTAGAGTCTAGATTTTATTACTTTTTGGCGATGATATGTGCAATATTACATTCCATGTACATCACCTATGCAAGAACAACCTTGAAGAAGAGCTACTCTATGGTCCTCCTCCGTCTCAGCAACTGCTTGTTCAGGCGAGAAGAACCCAATTCTAGTGAACCAGATGAACATTAAGTGTAAGAACCTGTTCGAGGGTTGTGAAAAATGGCTTCATGAACACAAAATGTTTCATCTTTATAGAACATCTTATGCCTGGTCTATTTCATGTGTACAATAAAGACTTCACCACAATGCACCCGGAAACAATGCACGCACAATTTCATTTGTTACACCTGTTAGGTAAATCTTTATCTTTATACAGATGATACTTCTCATAATGAACAGATACAGAGATCTCTGATGGAATGAGATAATGGGGCACATTTACTTACCCGGTCCTGTCGCGATCCCCGATCCGGACTGTCCGACGAGGATGAAGTCCAGCGCGATTCACCAAGATCGTGCGCCCGATATCCTGCATGTGTCGCCTCCCCGATCAGGTCCCGGAGTTCACCTTCTTCTTCCCGGTGTATTTAAGTGCATGTGTTGCGCCACAACATTTTAAATCCTCCTCTTACTCCGAATCAGTTGGGTTGTCCGCCGGCCACGCCCCCTCGGTTTGTGTCGCATGAAAGTCGGCATGATTGCACCAAAATCAGATCGGATGCACCAAAAACCCCTGTTAAATGCGGAGCAAATACTCGACAGAAATGCGGTCCCTAAGTGAATAGGCCCTAATGTGTTTGATGAGGCGTGAGAAATATTAACCCAGTAGTAATGTGGAAGGTATTCAGATGCTACATACTATGTTACATACTCCTGGCAACTTTTTGGTCCATTATTGTGGGATTAATAATGATTGCCTGTGATATTTATGGACCTTGAGAAAAAAAATCCAGATTCATGCCTTCACGCAGTTGCTCCTAGTAAACATGACATAAAGCTATGAAACAGGATAGTTTGAGTATCAATTTGGGCGGCCATATTCTACATTGCGAAGATAAACTCAACATCTTTAAGTGGAGGAAGCAGATGGTCAGGGGATGGAGGACTTAAAGACCTTCTCTCTTACTGTGCAGGGGAAGGAGGACTCACAGACTTCCTTTACTTATCATACCACAGAACGTAAGATCTGTAGGACCTCACTTCTTCAAGCCCTACGCTTTCTGGACCTCTAACGATCAAAGAAACTGCTTTGGTGGAAGCAGAATTTGCTGAACTTTGTATTAATGTCCAGGACCATCCAGGATATGTTCGCAATTTGTAACCAGATAAAAAAAATACCAAAATTCACTCAATAGGCCCAACATTCTGCGCAGAATATGCAAATATTCCACAAAAAATACGGACATACAAGTTAAAATCCTCTATAAACCGGACCATAACCAACTGGGTCCCCACCATTTTATACTAAGAGCCCCTACAGAAATATTTGTGTGTGTATCGTCTATCTATTAATCTTATAGTGAACTCAACTAGTAGATATTATTGAAATAATGTCAGAACTTGCTTGTTATAATAGACGACAGAATATAATATGCTGTAAATAGGATGTAGTAGTTGTCAATTTCTATATAAGTAATCGATAAGAAGAAACTGAATCTTTCTTTAACATACAGAAATAAAAGTCACAAAATGATTCATTGTTTTTCTTTAATTTTCTACTATTAAAGTGCTCAATTTGCTCAATTCAGCTGCGTGATGGCATGTTTTTATATAAAAACCTTTGTTTTTCAAATTGCTTTTAATATCTTTATTTGATTCAAGCATTTTTTTTTATATTTTTATAAATTTTTTACAAATACCCAAATGAATGTGTTTTTCCATTTTTATTTTAATAGAAGAGGAAAAACACCAGTGATTCAGAGTGAAGTATTCAGTTTAAAATAATAACCCTCATCCACAAAGCTCTGCACAATGCTGCACCTCCCTATCTCTCATCTCTCATCTATCACTCTACCCGTGCTCTTCGATCTGCCAGTGATATTAGATTCTCTTTTCTACTTCGAACCATGCACTATAAGCGCATTGACTGTAAGCTCTTATGAGCAGGGCCCTCACCCCTATTGTTCGATATGACAATGTTTTCACTACGCAATGATTTATTTTATTTTTATATGTTCCTGATAATTTGTAAAGTGCTATGGAAAAAGATGTCTCTATATAAATAAAGATTATTATAATTATTATTAGTATAAATAATATTATAGATAACACCGACCCATCATTACATCACTACTGACAATAGATGATGTCACATCTTATCTACTCCCCCTCCCTGTACAATGACCTCTATATAGATAACACTGACCCATCATTACATCACTACTGACAATAGATGATGTCACAGCTTATCTCCTCCCCTCCCTGTACAATGACCTCTATATAGATAACACTGGCCCATCATAACATCACTACTGACAATAGATGATGTCACATCTTATCTACTCCCCCTCCCTGTACAATGACCTCTATATAGATAACGCTGACCCATCATTACATCACTACTGACAATAGATGATGTCACAGCTTATCTCCTCCCCTCCCTGTACAATGACCTCTATATAGATAACACTGGCCCATCATAACATCACTACTGACAATAGATGACGTCACAGCTTATCTCCTCCCCCTCCCTGTACAATGACTTCTATATAGATAACACTGACCCATCATTACATCACTACTGATAATAGATGATGTCACAGCTTATCTCCTCCCCTCCCTGTACAATGACCTCTATATAGATAACACTGACCCATCATTACATCACTACTGATAATAGATGATGTCACAGCTTATCTCCTCCCCCTCCCTGTACAATGACCTCTATATAGATAACACTGACCCATCATTACATCACTACTGACAATAGATGATGTCACACCTTATTTCCTCCCCCTCCCTGTACAGTGACCTCTATATAGATAACACTGACCCATCATTACATCACTACTGACAATAGATGATGTCACAGCTTATCTCCTCCCCCCTCCCTATACAATGACCTCTATATAGATAACACTGACCCATCATTACATCACTACTGACAATAGATGATGTCACAGCTTATCCCCTCCCCCTCCCTGTACAATGACTTCTAAGTAGATAACACTGACCCATCATTACATCACTACTGACAATAGATGATGTCACAGCTTATCCCCTCCCCCTCCCTGTACAATGACTTCTAAGTAGATAACACTGACCCATCATTACATCACTACTGACAATAGATGATGTCACACCTTATTTCCTCCCCCTCCCTGTACAGTGACCTCTATATAGATAACACTGACCCATCATTACATCACTACTGACAATAGATGATGTCACAGCTTATCTCCTCCCCCTCCCTGTACAGTGACCTCTATATAGATAACACTGACCCATCATTACATCATTACTGACAATAGATGATGTCACAGCTTATCTCCTCCCCCTCCCTGTACAGTGACCTCTATATAGATAACACTGACCCATCATTACATCACTACTGACAATAGATGATGTCACAGCTTATCTCCTCCCCCTCCCTGTACAGTGACCTCTATATAGATAACACTGACCCATCATTACATCACTACTGACAATAGATGATGTCACAGCTTATCTCCTCCCCCTCCCTGTACAATGACCTCTATATAGATAACACTGACCCATCATTACATCACTACTGACAATAGATGATGTCACAGCTTATCTCCTTCCCCTCCCTGTACAATGACCTCTATATAGATAACACTGACCCATCATTACATCACTACTGACAATAGATGATGTCACAGCTTATCTCCTCCCCTCCCTGTACAATGACCTCTATATAGATAACACTGACCCATTATTACATCACTACTGACAATAGATGATGTCACAGCTTATCTCCTCCCCCTCCCTGTACAGTGACCTCTATATAGATAACACTGACCCATCATTACATCACTACTGACAATAGATGATGTCACAGCTTATCTCCTCCCCCTCCCTGTACAGTGACCTCTATATAGATAACACTGACCCATCATTACATCACTACTGACAATAGATGATGTCACAGCTTATCTCCTCCCCCTCCCTGTACAATGTCCTCTATATAGATGACACGACCCATCATTACATCACTACTGACAATAGATGATGTCACAGCTTATCCCCTCCCCCTATCTGTACAATAACCTCTATATAGATAACACTGACCCATCATTACATCACTACTGACAATAGATGATGTCACAGCTTATCTCCTCCCACTCCCTGTACAGTGACCTCTATATAGATAACACTGACCCATCATTACATCACTACTGACAATAGATGATGTCACAGCTTATCTCCTCCCCTCCCTGTACAATGACCTCTAAATAGATATTACTGACCCATCATTACATCACTACTGACAATAGATGATGTCACAGCTTATCTCCTCCCCCTCCCTGTACAATGTCCTCTATATAGATGACACGACCCATCATTACATCACTACTGACAATAGATGATGTCACAGCTTATCCCCTCCCCCTATCTGTACAATGACCTCTATATAGATAACACTGACCCATCATTACATCACTACTGACAATAGATGATGTCACAGCTTATCTCCTCCCCCTCCCTGTACAGTGACCTCTATATAGATAACACTGACCCATCATTACATCACTACTGACAATAGATGATGTCACAGCTTATCTCCTCCCCCTCCCTGTACAGTGACCTCTATATAGATAACACTGACCCATCATTACATCACTACTGACAATAGATGATGTCACAGCTTATCTCCTCCCCCTCCCTGTACAATGACCTCTATATAGATAACACTGACCCATCATTACATCACTACTGACAATAGATGATGTCACAGCTTATCTCCTTCCCCTCCCTGTACAATGACCTCTATATAGATAACACTGACCCATCATTACATCACTACTGACAATAGATGATGTCACAGCTTATCTCCTCCCCTCCCTGTACAATGACCTCTATATAGATAACACTGACCCATCATTACATCACTACTGACAATAGATGATGTCACAGCTTATCTCCTCCCCCTCCCTGTACAGTGACCTCTATATAGATAACACTGACCCATCATTACATCACTACTGACAATAGATGATGTCACAGCTTATCTCCTCCCCCTCCCTGTACAGTGACCTCTATATAGATAACACTGACCCATCATTACATCACTACTGACAATAGATGATGTCACAGCTTATCTCCTCCCCCTCCCTGTACAATGACCTCTATATAGATAACACTGACCCATCATTACATCACTACTGACAATAGATGATGTCACAGCTTATCTCCTTCCCCTCCCTGTACAATGACCTCTATATAGATAACACTGACCCATCATTACATCACTACTGACAATAGATGATGTCACAGCTTATCTCCTCCCCTCCCTGTACAATGACCTCTATATAGATAACACTGACCCATCATTACATCACTACTGACAATAGATGATGTCACAGCTTATCTCCTCCCCCTCCCTGTACAGTGACCTCTATATAGATAACACTGACCCATCATTACATCACTACTGACAATAGATGATGTCACAGCTTATCTCCTCCCCCTCCCTGTACAGTGACCTCTATATAGATAACACTGACCCATCATTACATCACTACTGACAATAGATGATGTCACAGCTTATCTCCTCCCCCTCCCTGTACAATGTCCTCTATATAGATGACACGACCCATCATTACATCACTACTGACAATAGATGATGTCACAGCTTATCTCCTCCCCCTCCCTGTACAATGACCTCTATATATAACACAGACCCATCATTACATCACTACTGACAATAGAAGATGTCACAGCTTATCTCCTCCTCCTCCCTGTACAATGACTTCTATATAGATAACACTGACCCATCATTACATCACTACTGACAATAGATGATGTCACATCTTATTTCCTCCCCCTCCCTGTACAATGACCTCTATATAGATAACACGGACCCATCATTACATCACTACTGACAATAGATGATGTCACAGCTTATCTCCTCCCCCTCCCTGTACAATGACCTCTATATAGATAACACTGACCCATCATTACATCACTACTGACAATAGATGATGTCACAGCTTATCTCCTCCCCCTACATGTATAATAACCTCTATATAGATAACACTGACCCATCATTACATCACTACTGACAATAGATGATGTCATAGCTTATCTCCTCCCACTCCCTGTATAATAACCTCTATATAGATAACACTGACCCATCATTACATCACTACTGACAATAGATGATGTCACAGCTTATCTACTCCCCCTCCCTGTACAGTGACCTCTATATAGATAACACTGACCCATCATTACATCACTACTGACAATAGATGATGTCACAGCTTATCTCTTTCCCCTCCCTGTACAATGACCTCTATATAGATAACACTGACCCATCATTACATCACTACTGACAATAGATGATGTCACAGCTTATCTCCTCCCACTCCCTGTACAGTGACCTCTATATAGATAACACTGACCCATCATTACATCACTACTGACAATAGATGATGTCACAGCTTATCTCCTCCCCTCCCTGTACAATGACCTCTATATAGATAACACTGACCCATCATTACATCACTACTGACAATAGATGATGTCACAGCTTATCTCCTCCCCCTCCCTGTACAATGTCCTCTATATAGATGACACGACCCATCATTACATCACTACTGACAATAGATGATGTCACAGCTTATCCCCTCCCCCTATCTGTACAATGACCTCTATATAGATAACACTGACCCATCATTACATCACTACTGACAATAGATGATGTCACAGCTTATCTCCTCCCCCTCCCTGTACAGTGACCTCTATATAGATAACACTGACCCATCATTACATCACTACTGACAATAGATGATGTCACAGCTTATCTCCTCCCCCTCCCTGTACAGTGACCTCTATATAGATAACACTGACCCATCATTACATCACTACTGACAATAGATGATGTCACAGCTTATCTCCTCCCCCTCCCTGTACAATGACCTCTATATAGATAACACTGACCCATCATTACATCACTACTGACAATAGATGATGTCACAGCTTATCTCCTTCCCCTCCCTGTACAATGACCTCTATATAGATAACACTGACCCATCATTACATCACTACTGACAATAGATGATGTCACAGCTTATCTCCTCCCCTCCCTGTACAATGACCTCTATATAGATAACACTGACTCATCATTACATCACTACTGACAATAGATGATGTCACAGCTTATCTCCTCCCACTCCCTGTACAGTGACCTCTATATAGATAACACTGACCCATCATTACATCACTACTGACAATAGATGATGTCACAGCTTATCCCCTCCCCCTATCTGTACAATGACCTCTATATCGATAACACTGACCCATCATTACATCACTACTGACAATAGATGATGTCACAGCTTATCTCCTCCCCCTCCCTGTACAGTGACCTCTATATAGATAACACTGACCCATCATTACATCACTACTGACAATAGATGATGTCACAGCTTATCTCCTCCCCCTCCCTGTACAATGACCTCTATATAGATAACACTGACCCATCATTACATCACTACTGACAATAGATGATGTCACAGCTTATCTCCTTCCCCTCCCTGTACAATGACCTCTATATAGATAACACTGACCCATCATTACATCACTACTGACAATAGATGATGTCACAGCTTATCTCCTCCCCTCCCTGTACAATGACCTCTATATAGATAACACTGACTCATCATTACATCACTACTGACAATAGATGATGTCACAGCTTATCTCCTCCCACTCCCTGTACAGTGACCTCTATATAGATAACACTGACCCATCATTACATCACTACTGACAATAGATGATGTCACAGCTTATCCCCTCCCCCTATCTGTACAATGACCTCTATATCGATAACACTGACCCATCATTACATCACTACTGACAATAGATGATGTCACAGCTTATCTCCTCCCCCTCCCTGTACAGTGACCTCTATATAGATAACACTGACCCATCATTACATCACTACTGACAATAGATGATGTCACAGCTTATCTCCTCCCCCTCCCTGTACAGTGACCTCTATATAGATAACACTGACCCATCATTACATCACTACTGACAATAGATGATGTCACAGCTTATCTCCTCCCCCTCCCTGTACAATGTCCTCTATATAGATAACACTGACCCATCATTACATCACTACTGACAATAGATGATGTCACAGCTTATCTCCTCCCCCTCCCTGTACAGTGACCTCTATATAGATAACACTGACCCATCATTACATCACTACTGACAATAGATGATGTCACAGCTTATCTCCTCCCCCTCCCTGTACAATGACCTCTATATAGATAACACTGACCCATCATTACATCACTACTGACAATAGATGATGTCACAGCTTATCTCCTCCCCTCCCTGTACAATGATCTCTATATAGATAACACTGACCCATCATTACATCACTACTGACAATAGATGATGTCACAGCTTATCTCCTCCCCCTCCCTGTACAGTGACCTCTATATAGATAACACTGACCCATCATTACATCACTACTGACAATAGATGATGTCACAGCTTATCTCCTCCCCCTCCCTGTACAGTGACCTCTATATAGATAACACTGACCCATCATTACATCACTACTGACAATAGATGATGTCACAGCTTATCTCCTCCCCCTCCCTGTACAATGTCCTCTATATAGATGACACGACCCATCATTACATCACTACTGACAATAGATGATGTCACAGCTTATCTCCTCCCCCTCCCTGTACAATGACCTCTATATATAACACAGACCCATCATTACATCACTACTGACAATAGAAGATGTCACAGCTTATCTCCTCCTCCTCCCTGTACAATGACTTCTATATAGATAACACTGACCCATCATTACATCACTACTGACAATAGATGATGTCACATCTTATTTCCTCCCCCTCCCTGTACAATGACCTCTATATAGATAACACGGACCCATCATTACATCACTACTGACAATAGATGATGTCACAGCTTATCTCCTCCCCCTCCCTGTACAATGACCTCTATATAGATAACACTGACCCATCATTACATCACTACTGACAATAGATGATGTCACAGCTTATCTCCTCCCCCTACATGCATAATAACCTCTATATAGATAACACTGACCCATCATTACATCACTACTGACAATAGATGATGTCATAGCTTATCTCCTCCCCCTCCCTGTATAATAACCTCTATATAGATAACACTGACCCATCATTACATCACTACTGACAATAGATGATGTCACAGCTTATCTCCTCCCCCTCCCTGTACAGTGACCTCTATATAGATAACACTGACCCATCATTACATCACTACTGACAATAGATGATGTCACAGCTTATCTCCTTCCCCTCCCTGTACAATGACCTCTATATAGATAACACTGACCCATCATTACATCACTACTGACAATAGATGATGTCACAGCTTATCTCCTCCCACTCCCTATACAGTGACCTCTATATAGATAACACTGACCCATCATTACATCACTACTGACAATAGATGATGTCACAGCTTATCTCCTCCCCTCCCTGTACAATGACCTCTATATAGATAACACTGACCCATCATTACATCACTACTGACAATAGATGATGTCACAGCTTATCTCCTCCCCCTCCCTGTACAATGTCCTCTATATAGATGACACGACCCATCATTACATCACTACTGACAATAGATGATGTCACAGCTTATCCCCTCCCCCTATCTGTACAATGACCTCTATATCGATAACACTGACCCATCATTACATCACTACTGACAATAGATGATGTCACAGCTTATCTCCTCCCCCTCCCTGTACAGTGACCTCTATATAGATAACACTGACCCATCATTACATCACTACTGACAATAGATGATGTCACAGCTTATCTCCTCCCCCTCCCTGTACAGTGACCTCTATATAGATAACACTGACCCATCATTACATCACTACTGACAATAGATGATGTCACAGCTTATCTCCTCCCCCTCCCTGTACAATGACCTCTATATAGATAACACTGACCCATCATTACATCACTACTGACAATAGATGATGTCACAGCTTATCTCCTTCCCCTCCCTGTACAATGACCTCTATATAGATAACACTGACCCATCATTACATCACTACTGACAATAGATGATGTCACAGCTTATCTCCTCCCCTCCCTGTACAATGACCTCTATATAGATAACACTGACTCATCATTACATCACTACTGACAATAGATGATGTCACAGCTTATCTCCTCCCCCTCCCTGTACAGTGACCTCTATATAGATAACACTGACCCATCATTACATCACTACTGACAATAGATGATGTCACAGCTTATCTCCTCCCCCTCCCTGTACAATGTCCTCTATATAGATAACACTGACCCATCATTACATCACTACTGACAATAGATGATGTCACAGCTTATCTCCTCCCCCTCCCTGTACAGTGACCTCTATATAGATAACACTGACCCATCATTACATCACTACTGACAATAGATGATGTCACAGCTTATCTCCTCCACCTCCCTGTACAATGACCTCTATATAGATAACACTGACCCATCATTACATCACTACTGACAATAGATGATGTCACAGCTTATCTCCTTCCCCTCCCTGTACAATGACCTCTATATAGATAACACTGACCCATCATTACATCACTACTGACAATAGATGATGTCACAGCTTATCTCCTCCCCTCCCTGTACAATGACCTCTATATAGATAACACTGACCCATCATTACATCACTACTGACAATAGATGATGTCACAGCTTATCTCCTCCCCCTCCCTGTACAGTGACCTCTATATAGATAACACTGACCCATCATTACATCACTACTGACAATAGATGATGTCACAGCTTATCTCCTCCCCCTCCCTGTACAGTGACCTCTATATAGATAACACTGACCCATCATTACATCACTACTGACAATAGATGATGTCACAACTTATCTCCTCCCCCTCCCTGTACAATGTCCTCTATATAGATGACACGACCCATCATTACATCACTACTGACAATAGATGATGTCACAGCTTATCTCCTCCCCCTCCCTGTACAATGACCTCTATATATAACACAGACCCATCATTACATCACTACTGACAATAGAAGATGTCACAGCTTATCTCCTCCTCCTCCCTGTACAATGACTTCTATATAGATAACACTGACCCATCATTACATCACTACTGACAATAGATGATGTCACATCTTATTTCCTCCCCCTCCCTGTACAATGACCTCTATATAGATAACACGGACCCATCATTACATCACTACTGACAATAGATGATGTCACAGCTTATCTCCTCCCCCTCCCTGTACAATGACCTCTATATAGATAACACTGACCCATCATTACATCACTACTGACAATAGATGATGTCACAGCTTATCTCCTCCCCCTACATGTATAATAACCTCTATATAGATAACACTGACCCATCATTACATCACTACTGACAATAGATGATGTCACAGCTTATCTCCTCCCCCTCCCTGTACAATGTCCTCTATATAGATGACACGACCCATCATTACATCACTACTGACAATAGATGATGTCACAGCTTATCCCCTCCCCCTATCTGTACAATGACCTCTATATCGATAACACTGACCCATCATTACATCACTACTGACAATAGATGATGTCACAGCTTATCTCCTCCCCCTCCCTGTACAGTGACCTCTATATAGATAACACTGACCCATCATTACATCACTACTGACAATAGATGATGTCACAGCTTATCTCCTCCCCCTCCCTGTACAGTGACCTCTATATAGATAACACTGACCCATCATTACATCACTACTGACAATAGATGATGTCACAGCTTATCTCCTCCCCCTCCCTGTACAATGACCTCTATATAGATAACACTGACCCATCATTACATCACTACTGACAATAGATGATGTCACAGCTTATCTCCTTCCCCTCCCTGTACAATGACCTCTATATAGATAACACTGACCCATCATTACATCACTACTGACAATAGATGATGTCACAGCTTATCTCCTCCCCTCCCTGTACAATGACCTCTATATAGATAACACTGACTCATCATTACATCACTACTGACAATAGATGATGTCACAGCTTATCTCCTCCCCCTCCCTGTACAGTGACCTCTATATAGATAACACTGACCCATCATTACATCACTACTGACAATAGATGATGTCACAGCTTATCTCCTCCCCCTCCCTGTACAATGTCCTCTATATAGATAACACTGACCCATCATTACATCACTACTGACAATAGATGATGTCACAGCTTATCTCCTCCCCCTCCCTGTACAGTGACCTCTATATAGATAACACTGACCCATCATTACATCACTACTGACAATAGATGATGTCACAGCTTATCTCCTCCACCTCCCTGTACAATGACCTCTATATAGATAACACTGACCCATCATTACATCACTACTGACAATAGATGATGTCACAGCTTATCTCCTTCCCCTCCCTGTACAATGACCTCTATATAGATAACACTGACCCATCATTACATCACTACTGACAATAGATGATGTCACAGCTTATCTCCTCCCCTCCCTGTACAATGACCTCTATATAGATAACACTGACCCATCATTACATCACTACTGACAATAGATGATGTCACAGCTTATCTCCTCCCCCTCCCTGTACAGTGACCTCTATATAGATAACACTGACCCATCATTACATCACTACTGACAATAGATGATGTCACAGCTTATCTCCTCCCCCTCCCTGTACAGTGACCTCTATATAGATAACACTGACCCATCATTACATCACTACTGACAATAGATGATGTCACAACTTATCTCCTCCCCCTCCCTGTACAATGTCCTCTATATAGATGACACGACCCATCATTACATCACTACTGACAATAGATGATGTCACAGCTTATCTCCTCCCCCTCCCTGTACAATGACCTCTATATATAACACAGACCCATCATTACATCACTACTGACAATAGAAGATGTCACAGCTTATCTCCTCCTCCTCCCTGTACAATGACTTCTATATAGATAACACTGACCCATCATTACATCACTACTGACAATAGATGATGTCACATCTTATTTCCTCCCCCTCCCTGTACAATGACCTCTATATAGATAACACGGACCCATCATTACATCACTACTGACAATAGATGATGTCACAGCTTATCTCCTCCCCCTCCCTGTACAATGACCTCTATATAGATAACACTGACCCATCATTACATCACTACTGACAATAGATGATGTCACAGCTTATCTCCTCCCCCTACATGTATAATAACCTCTATATAGATAACACTGACCCATCATTACATCACTACTGACAATAGATGATGTCATAGCTTATCTCCTCACCCTCCCTGTATAATAACCTCTATATAGATAACACTGACCCATCATTACATCACTACTGACAATAGATGATGTCACAGCTTATCTCCTCCCCCTCCCTGTACAGTGACCTCTATATAGATAACACTGACCCATCATTACATCACTACTGACAATAGATGATGTCACAGCTTATCTCCTTCCCCTCCCTGTACAATGACCTCTATATAGATAACACTGACCCATCATTACATCACTACTGACAATAGATGATGTCACAGCTTATCTCCTCCCCCTCCCTGTACAATGACCTCTATATAGATAACACTGACCCATCATTACATCACTACTGACAATAGATGATGTCACAGATTATCTCCTCCCCCTCCCTGTACAATGACCTCTATATAGATGACACGACCCATCATTACATCACTACTGACAATAGATGATGTCACAGCTTATCCCCTCCCCCTATCTGTACAATAACCTCTATATAGATAACACTGACCCATCATTACATCACTACTGACAATAGATGATGTCACAGCTTATCTCCTCCCCCTCCCTGTACAGTGACCTCTATATAGATAACACTGACCCATCATTACATCACTACTGACAATAGATGATGTCACAGCTTATCTCCTCCCCCTCCCTGTACAGTGACCTCTATATAGATAACACTGACCCATCATTACATCACTACTGACAATAGATGATGTCACAGCTTATTTCCTCCCCCTCCCTGTACAATGACCTCTATATAGATAACACTGACCCATCATTACATCACTACTGACAATAGATGATGTCACAGCTTATCTCCTTCCCCTCCCTGTACAATGACCTCTATATAGATAACACTGACCCATCATTACATCACTACTGACAATAGATGATGTCACAGCTTATCTCCTCCCCTCCCTGTACAATGACCTCTATATAGATAACACTGACCCATCATTACATCACTACTGACAATAGATGATGTCACAGCTTATCTCCTCCCCCTCCCTGTACAGTGACCTCTATATAGATAACACTGACCCATCATTACATCACTACTGACAATAGATGATGTCACAGCTTATCTCCTCCCCCTGTACAGTGACCTCTATATAGATAACACTGACCCATCATTACATCACTACTGACAATAGATGATGTCAGAGCTTATCTCCTCCCCCTCCCTGTACAATGTCCTCTATATAGATGACACGACCCATCATTACATCACTACTGACAATAGATGATGTCACAGCTTATCCCCTCCCCCTATCTGTACAATAACCTCTATATAGATAACACTGACCCATCATTACATCACTACTGACAATAGATGATGTCACAGCTTATCTCCTCCCACTCCCTGTACAGTGACCTCTATATAGATAACACTGACCCATCATTACATCACTACTGACAATAGATGATGTCACAGCTTATCTCCTCCCCTCCCTGTACAATGACCTCTAAATAGATAACACTGACCCATCATTACATCACTACTGACAATAGATGATATCACAGCTTATCTCCTCCCCCTCCCTGTACAATGTCCTCTATATAGATGACACGACCCATCATTACATCACTACTGACAATAGATGATGTCACAGCTTATCTCCTTCCCCTCCCTGTACAATGACCTCTATATAGATAACACTGACCCATCATTACATCACTACTGACAATAGATGATGTCACAGCTTATCCCCTCCCCCTCCCTGTACAATGACCTCTATATAGATAACACTGACCCATCATTACATCACTACTGACAATAGATGATGTCACAGCTTATCTCCTTCCCCTCCCTGTACAATGTCCTCTATATAGATAACACTGACCTATCATTACATCACTACTGACAATAGATGATGTCACAGCTTATCTCCTTCCCCTCCCTGCACAATGACCTCTATATAGATAACACTGACCCATCATTACATCACTACTGACAATAGATGATGTCACAGCTTATCCCCTCCCCCTATCTGTACAATGACCTCTATATAGATAACACTGACCCATCATTACATCACAGCTGACAATAGATGATGTCACAGCTTATCTCCTCCCTCTCCATGTACAATGACCTCTATATAGATAACACTGACCCATCATTACATCACTACTGACAATAGATGATGTCACAGCTTATCTCCTCCTCCTGTACAAAGTCCTCTATATAGATAACACTGACCCATCATTACATCACTACTGACAAAAGATGATGTCACAGCTAATCTCCTCCCCCTCCCTGTACAAAACTGGGGCATAAGAAGCTACAAGAAAAGCAGATCCAGCAAGGTGGTGAGGGGAATCACACACCAACAGGTAAGTGTACTTGATTTACAATCCTTCATCCTGGTGGTAGGTGTCCTTTAGAGCCTTTAAAAGTCTGGTCATAAAAATTAACAAAGAGACAAGCACAAAACAAGGGTAAGATACAGGTGAGGTTGGGGTATATGTTACAACGTTAACTGGTCTGGACCACTTTTACAGGTAGAATGGAAAAAGGTGATAGGTAGTTTTTAGTTTCTTCCTTGTTGCTCTACTGGATTTCAGTAGGAATTTATAGGGCCATTTTATGTGAATTGTTTGAATGTTACTTTTGTACTAGCTGTAGCTCCTGGCGTGGCCCGGGTGCACAAAAGCAGAGGAAGGGTCACAGTGCAGGGAAAAACTGCACCGATAATGATTTTGATGATCTCAAAGAAATTGTGAAAAAAGAAGAACTTTTCCAGCACTCCAGGAATGTTGTAAAAAGTGGAAAAAACTGTGGACTATGACTAAGAGCAGTATGTAATTGCTCGAAACGCGTAGGTTCACCTACTTTTTTCATGTGTTGGAAATGTTCTTCTTTTTTCACAATTTTTTGTGTCTCTGACGCTCTCTGTCTCTGACAGTTTCTGACCTTCTCTGTCTCTGATTGTCTCTGACTTTCTCACACTGTCTCTGTCCTCTGTTTGTCTTTGATTGTCTCTGACTTTCTCTGACTGTCTTTGTCTCAGACTGTCTGTGATTGTCTCTGACTGTCTCAATTGTCTCTTTTTACGACTGTCTCTGGTTTTCTCTGTCTATCTCTGACTGTAACTGTCTCTGACCATCTCTGTATTTGTCTCTGACTGTCATTTTGTTTGTCACTCTGTCACTTGTTTATCAGAAGTGTCTCATAGTAGAACTGTTCTAGTTGCCCTTGGCTACCCATTTTCCCACAGCTATTTATACAATTATAACTGATCTCTGATTGGTTTCCATGGGCAACTGGAACAGTTTTACCTCAGACATTTCTGATAAATCTCCCTCTATTTCTATCTCTATCCATCTTACATCTCACAAATAAACATCTTCTACTCATTGCCTATAGTAACCAATCACAGCTCAGAGCTCATATTAATGACTTGTGGCAGAACAACAACCAATCATGGCTCAGAGCTCATATTAATGACCTGTGACAGAATAGCAACCAATCACGGCTCATGTATATGGTGGGTAATAAATGGATTCTGGAAAGGGCGGCGTTAAAATTTCAGCTCAAAACTTGAGGCTATGATGTTCCCTGAGTCACAGAGAGCAGCCGTGCAAAATTTGGTGATTGTAAACGGGACGGTGCAAATTCCTTTAGCCAACATACATGCATTCACACACACATACATACATACACACATACATACACATACATACATACACACATACATACACACACTCACATACATACATACAGACACATACATACACACAGGGCCGCATCTGCCTCAGGCGGCAGAATGCGGGTCCCTGTAAAGGGCGGTGAAATTTGCCGCTCTAAAGTGGGCGATTCGGGCGTCCATTAACGCCCGAATCGCCCACCAGCTAAATAAATCGCGCCTGTCTCTTTAAGACACAGGCGCGATTTATATGCGGAGCGACGCAGCGCCTTTCCGGCAGCTGCGTCGCTCCGTTCTAAGCAGTGACACAGGCGTCATGACGTCACGCTCCTGTGTCACTGTGCGGAGCCGCGGCTCACAGGAGCTCACAGCCGCGTGAAGACCGGAGCCGCGCCGAGGGAGCAGCTGCCTGCAGGTGAGTATGATTTTATTATTTTTCATGTACTTTAATTAAATGTGTGGAGGTTTCATGTTATACAGGGAGGGAGGGAGGAGGGGGTACTATATAGGGCTTGAAAACGTTTGATACTGGGGGGGCGACGCTATAGATATCATATGGGGCCATAGTTATTTTATACTAGGGGGGGGTGCTATATATATTATTTGGGGCCATAATTATTTTATACTAGGGGGGGGGGATGCTACATATATTATTTGGGGCCATAATTATTTTATACTGGGGGGGGGGATGCTACATATATTATTTGGGGCCATAATTATTTTATACTGGGGGGGGGATGCTACATATATTATTTGGGGCCATAATTATTTTATACTAGGGGGGGTGCTATATGTATTATTTGGGGCCATAATTATTTTATACTAGGGGGGGGATGCTATATGTATTATTTGGGGCCATAATTAATTTATACTAGGGGGGGTGGATGCTATATTTTATTTGGGGATTTGGGGCTATAATTATTTTATACTGGGGGGGGGATGCTATATATATATTATATGGGGCCATAATTATTTTATACTGGGGGGGGGTGCTATATATTATATATCACTATAACACTAAGCTGGGGGGATGTATATGGGATACAGTATATTACTAAGCTGGGGGATGTATATGGGATACAGTATATTACTAAGCTGGGGGGATGTATATGGGGTACAGTATATTACTAAGCTGGGGGCTGTATATGGGATACAGTATATTACTAAGCTGGGGGGCTGTATATGGGATACAGTATATTACTAAGCTGGGGGGATGTATATGGGGTACAGTATATTACTAAGCTGGGGGGCTGTATATGGGATACAGTATATTACTAAGCTGGGGGGCTGTATATGGGATACAGTATATTACTAAGCTGGGGGGGTCTGTATATGGGATACAGTATATTACTAAGCTGGGGGGATGTATATGGGATACAGTATATTACTAAGCTGTGGGGCTGTATATGGGATACAGTATATTACTAAGCTGGGGGGCTGTATATGGGATACAGTATATTACTAAGCTGGGGGGTGTATATGGGGTACAGTATATTACTAAGCTGGGGGGATGTATATGGGATACAGTATATTACTAAGCTGGGAGGGGGATGTATATGGGATACAGTATATTACTAAGCTGGGGGGATGTATATGGGATACAGTATATTACTAAGCTGGGGGGATGTATATGGGATACAGTATATTACTAAGCTGGGGGGATGTATATGGGATACAGTATATTACTAAGCTGGGAGGGGGCTGTATATGGGATACAGTATATTACTAAGCTGGGGGGATGTATATGGGATACAGTATATTACTAAGCTGGGGGGCTGTATATGGGATACAGTATATTACTAAGCTGGGGGATGTATATGGGATACAGTATAT
This sequence comes from Engystomops pustulosus, assembly GCF_040894005.1. NCBI lineage: Eukaryota > Metazoa > Chordata > Amphibia > Anura > Leptodactylidae > Engystomops > Engystomops pustulosus. The sequence goes on along the minus strand of NC_092413.1, from coordinate 221,402,669 downwards.
TACTAAGCTGGGGGGCTGTATATGGGATACAGTATATTACTAAGCTGTGGGGCTGTATATGGGATACAGTATATTACTAAGCTGGGGGGATGTATATGGGATACAGTATATTACTAAGCTGGGAGGGGGCTGTATATGGGATACAGTATATTACTAAGCTGGGGGGCTGTATATGGGGTACAGTATATTACTAAGCTGGGGGCTGTATATGGGATACAGTATATTACTAAGCTGGGGGGCTGTATATGGGATACAGTATATTACTAAGCTGGGGGGCTGTATATGGGATACAGTATATTACTAAGCTGGGGGATGTATATGGGATACAGTATATTACTAAGCTGGGGGGCTGTATATGGGATACAGTATATTACTAAGCTGGGGGGCTGTATATGGGATACAGTATATTACTAAGCTGGGGGGATGTATATGGGATACAGTATATTACTAAGCTGTGGGGCTGTATATGGGATACAGTATATTACTAAGCTGGGGGGATGTATATGGGATATAGTATATTACTAAGCTGGGGGGGTGTATATGGGATACAGTATATTACTAAGCTGGGGGGCAGTATATGGGATACAGTATATTACTAAGCTGGGGGGCTGTATATGGGATACAGTATATTACTAAGCTGGGGGATGTATATGGGATACAGTATATTACTAAGCTGGGAGGATGTATATGGGATACAGTATATTACTAAGCTGGGGGCTGTATATGGGATACAGTATATTACTAAGCTGGGGGGATGTATATGGGATATAGTATATTACTAAGCTGGGGGGGTGTATATGGGATACAGTATATTACTAAGCTGGGGGGCAGTATATGGGATACAGTATATTACTAAGCTGGGGGGCTGTATATGGGGTACAGGATATTACTAAGCTGGAGGGCTGTATATGGGATACAGTATATTACTAAGCTGGGGGCTGTATATGGGGTACAGTATATTACTAAGCTGTGGGGCTGTATATGGGATACAGTATATTACTAAGCTGGGGGATGTATATGGGATACAGTATATTACTAAGCTGGGGGGCTGTATATGGGATACAGTATATTACTAAGCTGGGGGGCTGTATATGGGGTACAGTATATTACTAAGCTGGGGGGCTGTATATGGGGTACAGTATATTACTAAGCTGGGGGGCTGTATATGGGATACAGTATATTACTAAGCTGGGGGGGCTGTATATTGGGTACAGTATATTACTAAGCTGGGGGGGCTGTATATTGGGTACAGTATATTACTAAGCTGGGGGGCTGTATATCGGGTACAGTATATTACTAAGCTGGGGGGCTGTATATCGGGTACAGTATATTACTTAGTTGCAGGGGCTGTATATGGGATACAGTATATTACTAAGCTGGGAGGGAACTGTATATGTGGGGCAAGATTTTATTTAAGCTGTAGGGGATCTGTATATGGGAGCTGTATATAATTTAATTGGGGGGTGAATAACGAGGCCTTTAAATATATGAGAGCAGGGATATATAAAAATAAATGTAATATATATATATATATATATATATATATATATATTCATTAGGGGGTGCTATATATTTATTAGTTATAGGATACAGATTACTTTGCATCATGTAAACCAAATGTTGGAGGGGTCTGTAATAATAAATTGGGGGTGTTGTATACTAATTGGTGCTTAGCATGCTATAATTCCAGTAGACTAATATATATATATATAATGAAGGGATGTGTTATATGTGGGGTAGCGTGCGGTCAGTTGTGTTGTGAGGGGTATATATTATTTAGGAGCGCAGTGTTGTTATCCAGGAGACTTCATACTGTAAGTGACTGTGGTATTTTTAGGGACGCCGGGTGGAGATGCTGCACGGAGCTGAAGATATCCGGCCGTGAATTCAGCAGTGATACGTCATGGATTGGAGAACCCGGAATAAAGTCCTCCTGATGGAAGAGATTGTCATCTATAATGTACTAGTTGCCCCAATGTCTCTCAGATCCTGTAGTCAGTCACACAGTGTCAGGGAGCTGTCTGTAGGGTTGTTAATTGTTAGTAAAGTTTAAGGATTTACTTAACAGGGAGCGGGGGGGCAGCATTTTAATATTCGCCTCAGGCAGCAAATATGCTAGAATCGGCCCTGCATACACAGATACATACGCACACATACATACATACATACATACATAGACACAGTTTTATATATTAAATTAACTTTATCACATTATTTTTTTAATGTATGTGAATATAATTACAGAACAGGATGGAAAAGAAAAACAATAACAGAGCACAGATATATGTATACATTTGCCTATATATTGCCCCTTCCCAAGCCCACCCACTACCTCCCTTCCAACCGCTCTGGCATGCAATAAATCAGTAATGGATGTTTTTTCTGGTGCCTATTGTGCCTCCATATCCTCTAGTGTCTCGTCCATTTTGCTTTCTTGCTTTATCTTGGGTTTTTCTCTCTCCAGCCATCACATTATTGTCTCCAGTCTGGGGTCATTGCTTCTCTGATCTATCCAGCATTTGGTTCTGTATTGGAAAAACCCAATGAGCTTCTTCCTCAACTTGTTTGACTTATGTATCAGATACACGGAATGTACATTTGGAAAAAAATGTATTGTTATATAAACCCAAATAACTTCCAAAGAATGAAAATAATGATAGTATATAAGTGTGACACAAGCCGTCCCATACACAGCGAAAAACAGAAAGGACAGCACCAAGTATCTGATAACATTGTAGTAGGCGCCCAGGTTGATTGTTGCCATCTGGTTGAGTTTTATACGTTTTATATGAAGACTGATTGAAGCGACGGCAAGAACTGATGATGTACAGTACAATATGAAGGGCACAGAATTTCCCAATGCAAATATTAACACAATCATGACACTTCTTTTCGGGAACGCAGTGCCATCTGCCGATACATTCTGCATCGTAGATTGAGGGACACCAATGTGTTCTGCCCAAATAAAAAGTGACACGTAACACAATGATATCAACGCTGGAGCCCCAATAAGATGAGCAACTTTCTCCATCATCACCTTAAGACGTAAAAGGAGGACGTGATGGAAGTTGGAGATCTTCAGGCAGAAGACAATGGAGAGCAGAGTCATCAGCCAGGTACTTAGGTGACCAGAGAAAACTGCAATCTTATTAATAACATACAATAGAATATACAACCTGTGATTTAAGAACATGGTCAAGAGGAAGTACAGAAAAGAGGACACCTGGGAGAAGATCCTGATCATCCCGAGGCTGGTGATAACTTGGTCTACATGAGATATAGATTTTCTCTTCATCCAATCCAAGAGATTCACGGCTACAATAAAGGCATTTATCAGGACCCCGGTGATACAGAGTATCCCAGCCATCATATATGGAGAAAGACTCTGGAGGTTCATGGAACTGGACATGTCCCTGGTCAAGTGCAGATAGTATAACATCAACGAGATCATTACCTAATATCAAGTGTAATGGAAATCAAATGCTGTATATCATGCAAATATGTAAGCAAACACAGGGCAGCTTCCGGCTCGTAGCCAAATCTTGTGGAATCGGGTGATTGCGTCTATGATGAATCATATCATTTTCAGGTATGAGGACAGTACATGGGAGAGATCATGGGATCAATTATTAAAGGGATTGTCCAGAATGTGTCTTTTGAAGAGGTAGCAATGCTCAGATGAGTTAGGCTACATTCAGACAAACGTATATACGGCCGATATACGTTCCACATAGACGGCAATGGGTGCATGGCAGCCTACGGGAGCGGTACGGTGCTGCACACATGCCCTATCTTTTGACGAAATGCGTCGTTGTGCACCATATATTCCTATGGAGAGGGGCGGGGTTGTCACACACAGGATCTTACATGCTGTATTCATCTATGTGATAGGCTAACACATCAGTATTGCAGGGTATTATAATGAACAAGATTGCTTGTTCATGTCTTTTAGTTGGACAAGTAAAAAGGTTTAAAAAAGTTAATAGTTTTAGAGGTGCACATATTATTATGATATATTTTAAATCTTATTAAAAACAATACTGATCCCCAAAAAATTCAATTTTAGAAAGAAGTTGCACGACCTCAAAATAAAATATCCAGACAAATCAAAAATTAGGAAAACATAAAGCAGACATGTGTGGGAAATTGTATTTAGTAACTAATTTGGGTGGTAAAATTAACAGTCTGAAAACAAGATAATTTTGAATTTTGAAATGAAAAGGCAAATTTTTCCAAAAATTCTATTTTTTTTTTTAAATGAACACAAAACTTATTATCCAAGTGTAACTCCCTACTAATCGTCTTCCACTCGCTAATTTCTCTCCTCTTCAATCTATTCTTAATGCAGCAGCCAGGCTGGTCTTTCAGAGCAAACGCTACACGGATGCCTCCAGTTTGTGCCAATCACTGCACTGGCTACCTGTCTCCTTCCGTATTCACTTTAAATTAATAACCCTCATCCACAAAGCTCTGAATAATGCTGCACCTCCCTATCTCTCTTCTCTCATCTCAGTCTATCGCCCTTCCCGTGCTCTTCCATCTGCCAGTGATATTAGATTAATCTCTACCTTAATTCGAACCTCCCATACACGTATCCAGGACTTCTCCCGAGTTGCACTAATTCTCTGGAATGCCCTTCTCCAGACTCTCAGACTAATATCCACCCTAAAGCTTCAAACATACTCTTAAACCCATCTCTTTAGGCAGGTCCATCACACTCGCTAACCGCATGAAATGTCAACTCTCCATTTACTAATCCACCCTATGTCCTCCTCCCGTTTGTTATTTGGCAAACAGCAGATATATACCAAGCTCCAGGCTTCTCTACAGGCTGGACCATTATACAACCTCTTGTGTCACCCCCTCATCCTCATAGTCTGTAAGCTCTTGTGAGCAGGGTCCTCACTCCTATTGTTCCATATGACTGTTTGTTCTTTGTAATGTAATATAGTTGTATATGTCCCCTATGATTTGTAAAGCGCTACGGAATTTGATGGCGCTATTATTATTATCCAAAATTTTCCACTGATGTGAAGTGCAACATGTGATAATACACAACCTCAAAATCATTTTGGAAATTTAAGGTGTTCAAAAGTTATGACCATATAAAGTGACACATGTCAGATTACAAAAATGGGGCTAAGCCTTAAAGGGGTATTTCCACAAAGACAAGATTCATAAATATACTCAGCATTTCACAAATATAAGTCCAATCTGTCCAATCAGTCCTGGTGTACACAATTTTGGTTGCCCCTGGATAAATCTTCTGACTATGGTCAGATTCTTCTCATGAATAGCCTCTCCTCTCTGCACACTGCAGTGTTCTCTGTCTCCTGCGCCTGCAGTACAAGACCAGCTCAGACACAGGCACTTCCTGCCGGCTAGCAGCAAAGTGCAGAGACTTAATCTACAAGCTACAGACGGATAAGATCTTTATCCGTGAGGGCGGCAGAGCTGACTGTGTGCGTTATAGGTGATTAAGCTGAGCTGAGAGTGTCATTGTGGTGGGGATTATACATTTTAGGGGCAAAATGAAGGGTAATAAGTTTGAGGACACATTAGGGTGGGATTCTAAATTTAAGAGTCACAATTAGTAAGGGGGGCATCAAAAGTGGTGAAGATAGAAGTGGGGAAGGCCACACAAAAAAGGAAATTAAGTCAAGAGAGGGCAAAAGTGAGGTATAACTCTATGTGTGGGCACTGAGGGGGACATTATCCAGTATGGAGGTTATAGCCCTATCCCCCCCTCATCCCCAATGTATGATAAGGAGGCAATTTAGAAGAGGAAATTATTCTGTGTGGGGACACTAGGGGCAAGAGTTGGAAAAAGGGGCACGTATATCCAGGAAAAAAGAGAAATAAGCAAACAGTGCACCATGGAAAATGCAATAGTATAATAATTGTATTCTTTAAACAAAAATAAGTCAAAACAACAAGTAATCCAGGGTGATCAGAACACTCATAACACTGATGTTTTTATCCTACCAGTGATTCAGTGATTTTTGACATTTTGGCCAATAGACACATGTAGATTGGTTTTCTCTTCCAGGCTTAAAGGGAACCTGCTACCAAAAGTCAGAATTTACTGGTGAATAGGCCTTGCCGAGTACACTATATGACACCCTGATTGACAGATCTGCTCCCCTCCGTTCCCATAATATCCCCAAATAAAGATTCCTTGGCCCCCTGCCAAAAGTCCTTGCCAAGTCCTTGGGTGTTGCCGCATTTCAAATTTCAACACTCGCCAGCTCATTTGCATAACTTTCCGCTCGGCCCCCGCAGCTAACTATTCACTTATTTCCCCTCCCATTTTCTTCCAGTTCTCAGCATGACGTTGAGAGTTTGCTGAGTTTCCATGTAACTGTGTTAGACTTAGGATACTGGAAGGACCCACTAAGAAGTTACCTGGACTGACTTTTTAAAATAACAGCTCTGCTTGGGGAGCCGGGTTGTCTACATCCTCCATCTCCAGCAATTGGTTTGATGCGGCACTGCCAAGGGTTCCTGTCTATCCTCTCCTTGCAGTCTTACCCTCTGATTAGATGGAGGAAAAGAAGGAAGAGGAGCTCTGGCCAGCACCATGTCACAGTAAGGGGTGATAAGAATTAGGCGGGCTTCAAAACTAACCTTTGCAACTCTTTCACAGATCAATCCACTAGGCAATAACTATTTGTTGGTGATTGAGTGCCCCAAATATCCCTGATAGATTCTTATCTTGCCCTTGGCTGTATCACCAATCCTAATCTTCAACCATCACAGCATCTTATGTGTGGAAATGACTGTAACATCCATCATCCACTGCAAGTAAAGTACGATGGAGGATTTGCTGATTTTTATCATTGTGCTTCACTCTGACATTGCTAGTTTATACAAACTAGGGCCATGAATTGGTTACAAGCTCTTCCTGGTCAGTTCCTGCAATAGACTCAGATTGTAGTAAGCTCTTGTTATACTATTTTTTTCTGTTCTCCATATTAGTGTTTTCTGACCTTCTGCATATATTCAGATTATTCTTCTGCCTGGCAATTTTGTACTACATTGCCTTCTTTGTTGTGACACATCTCTGGGGACTATTGTTCTGTGTTCGTATTGTGCACTTTAGCACAGGAATGTAATGTAAATGAATTACTGTTACCACCTAGAGCCCTTACATAGGTTACTTACACAGCTTACTGATACTTAAAGGGGTTTTCCCTTGTCCTTTGACCTCCAGGACAGTTTATGATTGCACATTTGTTACCGTTCTTTTGGGTGGGAGATCAATGTATTAAGAACACAATCTCTTTTTATTATTTCTTTTATAACCTGTGCCACTGCATTTTTGATATATAAAGCGTAATGCCTTGGACAGGTCTGTGGCTCCTGTGTGACCCTGTATTAAGGTCATTACTAGGAATCATTTGCATAAGCAGCTTCTACCAATGCAAAAGTCCTTGGCTATAAATATTGTTTTTCTGGTTGAACACGATGCAAAGTAAAACATTTTACTAAAGTGAAATTTCTCTACAACCGGCAGATGGTTCCTAATTATTCTCAAATGAATAATATGAACTCTTATCATATCACTGGTGCATGATGGATTGAACAATGAAATAAAATTTAGTAATTAAGTATTACAAGTCCTATTAATTAGCACACTCTGGTGACTTTCAGATGTAAGCTACGTGTAGTAACTTTGCAGTAATCTTGGTTCTAGTAATGTGGTAAGCTTGGTTCTGGTAACTTATCTTTCTAGCAATCTTGGTTCTGGCAATATATCCATGCACTAATCTTGGCTAAAGTAATGTATTTATACAGTATTCTTAGTTCTAGTAATGTATCTATGTAATAATCTTGAGTCCAGTAACATATCTTTGCAGTAGTCTTGGTTCTGGTGCCATCAATGCCATTGAAAGTTATTCAAACTTTATTCAAAATAAATCAATAACAAACATTAATTTGAGTTGAAAAAGTTGATTTTTGACAACAAAACTATATATATTTAACCACAAAACTGAGCTTAAATAGTTTGCTTTTATGATTCAAAAAATTGTTGGGCTTTCTAAAATTGGCAAAGTTATCTCTAAGATGGCTGCTGCAAGATACTACAACTCCCATGAGCCTCAGTTCTCAGTAACAGTTCTCAGTACACCACAACACTGGCCGTACAGGATGCACTGCAAGGAATGTTCTAACTCTTTGTTGTTGACAATTAAGCTTGTGGAGTGTGTAATTGGATAGCAGCATATGAAAATAAAGACCAAGCACTTACATGCACCAGGAAGAAGGTGAACTCCGGGGACCTGAGCGGGGAAGTGAAACATGCAGGATATCGGGCGCACGATCTTAGTGAATCGCGACACAGTGCAATTCCGGTTGGACAATGCACTTTCGGGGAACTCCGCGGACGGGTAAAGTAAATGTGCCACTATATGTATTACGTAGGTTACAAAATACAATGTACAACACAATAGTAAAGGATCATCCAGCAAATAACCTGGAGGTGAACTGCCACACAAGGTCGGATTTGGGCTAGGGTTCCCCTGAAAAATCCCGCCGTTAATTCACGTGATTGGTACAGGTATGGGTGCTCTCATCACTAGCCCTGAGCCCTCTACATACACCCACAAAGGGAACCCTTTAGTAGGTATGGAGTCCCAAAACTATCAATAAGCCATTGATAAGTCATTGATGAGACTTTGGGAGGTTTATTCAAAACACAACACAAAATTGTAAACACTATTTCCGTCGGGATTCCCATCGATTTCCGATGTACGCCGCATTTCACAGGGGTATTTAAAATTCAAATTGTGTCGCAAGCCAATGCACTCACACACACAGGGAAGAAGGTGAACTCCGGCAGACGTCAGCGGGGAAGCGACACATGCAGGATATCGGGCGCACGATCTTAGTGAATCGTGCTGGACTTCATCCTCGTCAGACAATGCACCTCAGGGATCGCGACAGGACCAGGTAAGTAAATGTGCCCCAAGATGTCACACAACTCCACAGATCATTATATCCGTGGGTATGTAATGTCACACAGGTTAATGGCACATTATATATCTCTGGTCATGTGATGTCACACAGGTGCATGGCACATTATATATCTCTAGTCATGTGATGTCATACAGCTGCACAGCTTGTTACATCCATAAAGTGCAGGAGTGCAGCATAATTTCCAGATTTAGCATGTGACATCTGCAACCATTCAGGGCCCACTGTGGAATCACTGCCCAATCACATCTTTCTATCTGTGATTAACATTTTAATCTTTTACCACTGGACGTCTACCCCTGGTCTAGAAAAATATCCTAATCTTTTCATTGATTTATCATTTTGTAGTCACAAAGGTAAGTAGCTGCTCCTATCAATGGTGCCTACATGACACTATTATGGGTGTGGGAATCACGTAGGACCTAAGAGGATTCCTTATAGAAATGTTTTGTCAGCACCTGCAGGATTCACGTACAGACCCAAGAATACTTTTCCTTCCAGGCACTTTAAAAAAAAATCCTGACAATATTTGAAAAATTGAGCTGAACAGTAAATGATACCAAAAAGATCATAGAAAGACGTAAGGGATGACGCTAAGTGCTTTGTCGCTTAAAAATTCCTGAACAAGTACAAAACAGAACATGAAAGAAGGAGTTTTGTAACTCTTTGTCGCTGACAACTAAAGAGATAGGGGGGGTTATTTATCATTGGTTTTCCTTGGCGTAAAAAAGTCTCAAAGTAGTCGCACTGCTAAAAAGTCTCACAGGACTACATACACCTCTTCACTAATCTGGTGTAACCATAGAACTACTGCCAGTGCAACACCATGCAAAGCCACATTCATGACTTGAGACATTTGCAAAAAGTCTCATAAAAAGTCTCATAGTTACTCCAGTCCCTGCTGGTCTATTTGCTGAGACATTTTATACATTTTGAGACTTTTTTGAGACTTTTTGAAAAAAAAGTTCCCAGACTACTAAGTTGAGGTAGCTGAAAATTGATATACATTCCACAAAAGGATGGGGTGCTGTATCCAAAGAACTAGTATGTAAAATATATATATATATATACAGAGCCTTGTGAAAGTATCCAACCTCCTTAACTTTTCTACATTTTGCCACTTATCAGCTTTTTCCACAGATTCTCCTATGGATTCAGGTCTGGACTGTGACTTGGCCGTTCTTTTTGCTTTATGTTTAGGATCATTGTCTTGTTGGAAGATAAATCTCTGTCCCAGTCTCAGGTCTTTTGCATCTTCCCAACAATTTTAACCATCTTCCCTGTCCCTACTGAAGAAAAGGCCAAACTATGATGCTGCCCCCATCACGTGTGACAGTGGGCACGGTGCCACCACCATGTGTGACAGTGAGCATGGGGCCACCACCACGTGTGACAGTGGGCATGTGTGACAGTGGGGATGGTGCCACCATGTGTGACAGTGGGATGATGCCAACACCATGTGTGACAGTGGGATGATGCCAACACCATGTGTGACAGTGGGCATGTGTGACAGTGGGGATGGTGCCACCGCCATGTGTGACAGTGGGGATGCTGCCCCCCTCCATGTGTGACAGTGGGGATGGTGCCACCACCATGGCTGACAGTGGGGATGGTGATCCCATCATGTGTGACAGTGGGGATGGTGCCACCGCCATGTGTGACAGTAGGGATGGTGCCACCACCATGGCTAACAGTGGGGATGGTGCCACCCCCATGTGTTGACAGTGGGCATATGTGACAGTGGGGATGGAGCTCCCATCGAGGTGGCTGGTGGCAAACTTTAACAGACATTTTTCTGGATATCTGTGAGAAATGGCTTCTTCTTGCTGCTCTAAAGGGTAGATTGTGCATTGACTGATTGTTGTCCTATGGACGGACTCTCCCACCTCAACTGTAGATCTCTGCACCTCATCCAGAGGGATAATGGAGCTCTTGGCGGCATCTCTGATCAGCCTTCTCCTTGTTTGAGATGAAAGTTTTGGGGGACAGTTGGTAGATTTGCAGGGTCTGATCCTCCTTCCATTACAAAAAGATGCTTGCACATGGCTCCTTGGAATGTTTACGGTTTGTGAATTTTTTTTGTAACCAAATCCGGCTTTAAACTTTTCCACAACAGAGTCACAGACCGGCCTGGTGTGTTCCTTCATGATGCAGAACCCTGAGACGATCACAGAGCAGGGGGATCTATATGGAGACCTGATTACACACAGGGGGATCATATTTATCATTAGTCATAAAAAAGTAATTCATTCATTGAGTCTTGAAATTCATGAAATTCATGACATTTTCACAAATTTCTATGAATGAAGTCAATATTGATATTTTTATCAATTTTTAACTACCTACAATACTTGTAATGACGTCATATGTATTTTAACCCTTACAGGACCCAATTTAATTTTCGCATTTATGTTTTTTACTCCCCTTATCCCAAAAGCAGTAACTTTTTTATTTTTACATTTCCTGGAGCTGGTTTAGGGCTTGTTATCTGCAGGACAAATTGTACTTTTTAGTGGTGTCATTTACTATTCCTTGAAATATACTGGAAAGCTGGAGAAAAAATTCCAAATCCAGTGAAATTGACAAAAAAACACATTTGTGCCGTTTTCTTGTGGGCTCTGATTTTACGGGTTTTATTCTACGCTCCAAATGACATTTTCTCTTTATTCTTTGGGTCGCTACGAACACAGGGAAACCACATTTTAAAAAATGTGATTTTTTTTGTACTTAAAAAATATTTGCAATTTTGCCAAATTTTGAGGCCAATAACTTTTTTGCACTATGTGCTGGCGTATTAATTTATATATCGATTTGGGACCTACCGTATTCTCCGGGCTATTAGGCGCACCGGACTATAAGGCGCATTAGTAATAAACGCCTTATATATAAAATAATTACATATATAAGGCGCACCGGACTATAAGGCGCAGGGTCCGGGGGCGTGGCGGAAGTCCGGGGGCGTGGCAGGCAAGCGGAGCGGAGACAGACCCGGCAAGAGGTGAGCGGTCTCCGGGGAAGGGGGTCCGTTCAGGTGGAGGAGGGCAGCGGACCCTACTTACATAGGTCCCCGCTACCGGAGACAGCAGATCTCCAGCGGGAACTGCAGACCACGCGGCAGAAGTTGGTTTGCGCTAGCCTGTTGTTCGTGCCGCGTGGTCTGCAGTACCCGCTGGAGATCTGCTGTCTCCGGTAGCGGGGACCTATGTAAGTAGGGTCCGCTGCCCTCCTCCATACATAGGGCGCACCGGACTATAAGGCGCACTTTGGATTTCTAAGGAAATCCTAGGTTTTTATGTGCACCTTATAGTCCGGAAAATACGGTATGTGCTATATGATAGACCTTGGAAACAACGGGTATTTGCCCTACAAGCCCTTTTTTCTCCTTTTATCTTTTCTTTTAGCTCTACAAAGAGCAGAGATTGGTATATGTCATTAAACATTTAATTTAAAAAATAGCTTTGCAATAAAGTCATGAAAACCTTCCCTATAGACTACAAAAATGGCAAAATCCTGTTTAATAGTATAAATAAGTTCCTACACAATGGCAATGGCCCCATAATGATGAGACGAGAGACAACTAGACTATAATATATAACCATAGACCTGCAATAAGCATCAATAGATTCATGAGAAATCCAAAGCAGCACAGTAAATGTCCATACCCCAAATCAAACGACATGTGAAAAGCCACAAATAGATCCAGGCAGAAAAGAATCCTCAAAATAGTTTGAAGAAAAAAACAGCACAAAAAAGAAGGTTGAAAAAACTGTGGGGCAGATTTACTTACCCGGTCCATTCGATCCAGCGGCTCGTTCTCTGTGAAGGATTCGGGTCTTTCAGCGATTCACTAAGGCAGTTCCTCCAACGTCCACCAGGTTTTGCTGCTGCACTGAATGCACTGGAGTTCACCAAGCCGGGCCAAGTGAAGGTAAGCGCATGTCCAGCGAAACTTTTTTTTAAAATGCGCCTGTTTCTCTGAATCCGTTAGGTTTTCGTTCAGCCATGGCCCCCGATTTCCATCTCCTGCACACCGGCGCCGATGCGACACAATACAATCTTGTGCGCCAAAAACCCGGGGCAAATCAAGGAAAATCGACGCATAACGGAAAAATTCGGATAACCCGCCATAAAAACGCAATTTGGTCCCTTAGTAAATCCCCCCCTGTGTATTTTAGAATCCATAGGAGCCACATATGGAATAAAAAAACACAGTTTTTTCAACTTTATTTTTTTGTGCTGTCTTTTCTTCAAACTACATAGATAGATAGATAGATAGATAGATAGATAGATAGATAGATAGATAGAAAGATGTGTATTTGAGGGCCCCTCTAATGAACAGAATCCTCCATCCAGCGGTTTCACCATGTATCAGCGTCCTGTGGAGGACATGTGAAAGGACATTGGGAAGGTAGTAAGCATGGTGACTATTTTGGCCACCGGTCTGGGGAAACTACCTCTCTGTGCCCCCGACCCCCTTCCTGATCTCAGAGAACCAAAGCAATCACTTGGATTGCTCCTCTAAATAGAATGTAAAATGCCCAATATTGAGACAACTCCTATTCTTGAGCAGAGCATGTAAAAACATGGAACATTGAGATACATGACCTTCTTAGGTCCCTGTTGGAAGAGATTATGTAGAGGGAGTGGAGAGTAGGTGGGCTGCATGTTAGAATTGCTGTGATCCAAAATTCATAAGTGCGTTCCTCCACGGTACCAGCAAAATACATTGTCTTACTGAGTAGGTACATTGTCTGCAGCACCAAGAAGAGGCTCATGCTCTTCACAGCACTGAAGTGAATCTCTAAATTTGGGCATTCAAAACCGGACCCAGAGCTCCTCATCCGTCTGATGTGCATCCAAAGAGAATGTAGTAACAGAGTAATAGCAACTACAAATAACAGGAATGGTGGACCTGAGCCTGTGAGGAACAGCAAGAGCATGTTCCTGGACTTTTCATACTTCACAGATTTTATTAAGGGGAAATCTTCACTGGAAGCATTTGATAGATGTTGCATCTCTATCTTTTTGAAGATCCAACCAAGCGGAAGACTGAATAACACAGACATCAGCAGGGAAGTCAAAAGGAACCATGGGACCAGGGTGGAGATCTTGGTCTTCAGGAAGATGAAGAACTTCCAGCTGTAGCTCGTGATCTTCACGCAGTAGAAGACACAGAGGACGGTGGCGAACCAGAGGTTAGTAGAATGCAGAAATGTGGTCAATACCAATATAGAAGACATAGCATAAAGGTCTTTGCTCACCCATGTATTATATAGGGGAGATATGTAGCCCACGTAGATGACACAGATGTGCAAGCTTCTAGATGTTGCCAAGGAGCTCAGGATTTTATCACCAATAAGAAAGGAATTTAGGGTTTTCCACTTTCTGAAATTAGCAGCAATGATGATTAGATTCCCTAGGATCCCAACGATGCACAGAGTATACATCACAGATGCTAGAAGATACCAGAGCGCGGGTCTCATGACATCCATTGAGGTCCTTCTTATTGTATGTATGGCAGATGTTGTGGCTCTTTGCTCGTCCTTGGAGTGAAAGTCTTTCTGTGATAATCTGCTTTTACGGCTTCTTTATATAACGGTCATCCTGTTCATCTCTCATGGAAAATCCAGGCATCTGTTTGACTTTTATGCAAATCTGTGATCCAGCTATTTGTTTATGAAAAACACTTCGAGTCTTGAAAATGATCGACGCTTAACTCCTTAAAGGGGTTTTCCCACTAAATAAAATTCTTAACTTTCAATCCCCTAGTGATGTTAACACAATAATGATTATTTTTAGACATTTACAATTTTACAGTGTTATTGCTGTTTCAGCTCCTATAACTCCATCGGCTGCTCAGTGCAAAATCCCAGGGTGTGGGTGGGTCTCTCTAAGCAGACACATTATTATGCATCTAGTTCTGTGGGGTGACAATGTGGTTACATTATCAGGGTACAAGGTGTGTATACACTTTCATCTGGCTTCTGACATTGTACTAACACACTGACACAGAGAAAGATGAGACAGATCAGAGATACATGACATAACAAAGGCTGACAGGCTTTTACACTGTTACACTGTAAGCTCTGCTACATCTCACAGATATGTTCCTGCCTCCCCCTTCCCCTGTTCACTTATCTCCTTGTAGTTTTTAGTTTGCAGCCTCTCTCTCTCCTCACCATGTGCTGACAGGAAGTGATCAGTGAGTGTCTCTGAGCTCTGTGCAGGGGGCGGGGATACAGGCTCAGAGCAGAGAGAGACAGAAACTCAGCAAACAGAGCCTCACACAGAAATCCAAGATGGTGCTACCCAACCCAAAGTCAGAAGTTACAGGGTCGTGTCTAAGGGAAACTGAAATTGTGTACAGCTGGACTGATAGAGACAGATTGGAATTATATCTGTGAGATGCTGCATTTTAGTTAATAACAGTGAATTAGAGAATGTGTAATGTGTGAAAGGACACAGTTTATAGCTTAAAGAGGATTTCCCATGAAACAAGTGAGGCCCTCTTGGATAGGGCCTAACTTGCTGATCGTGGGAGTTTCAGTGATGAGACCCCCACAGATACGACAACGGGAGGTCAAACGGGTCGGATGTCCCCAGTCAGAACCCTTGTCTTTTCCCGGGTCAGTCCTACCACATATGTGCAAAAGTGTGAAGTGCTTCCCGTTTTTATTAAATGGCTAGATACATAGATGGAAATTGGAAAAAGCGAGCAGCACTCCAAAGGTAGAATTCAAAAGTTGGTGATCTTTATTGAGGCAAGTGGCAACGTTTCAGTGTTGGACACCTTTTTCAAGCCTTGAAAACCTGAAAGCCTTGAGACAGTTTGGTCAAGTCAGCACCATGTTGCAGAAATTGATGGCAACTCTCCCTTGTGGCTTCTTTTTTAAGACCTTCCCATCCGCAGAGAGGAATTACCCAAAGGGAACCGAGAGCTATTGGCCATAAAACTTTTCTTTGGAGGAATGGCGCTATCTTCTGGAAGGAGCTTGTCATTCAGTCTATATCTACACTGACCAAAAGAATCTCCTATATCTCCAGACTGCTCAGTGTCTCAATCCTCGACAGGCTCACTGGTCCCTCTTCTTTTCTCGGTTCAACTTCTTGATTCACTTTCTCATGCCTATGATGATACTGACTTTGGGACATTGCTATTATGTGGCTGGGCAGCCCTGGCTGCAGGGATCTATTTCTCTCATATTGCTCTCATATCTGGTGGCCAGATCTTGTCAAGGACTTTGAGATTTTGTTCCCGCGCTTCCTGTGCCCGTAACAAGTCATCACGTCTCAAGCCTGCAGGTCTGCTGCTGCCGTTGCCGATAGCCAGTTGCCCGTGGACTCACATAGCCATGGACTTTATTACTGATCTCCCATCTTCTCCCGGTAATACAGTCATCTGGGTGTTAACGGATTGGTTTTCCAAGATGTCCCATTTCGTCCCTCTACCAGGTCTGCTGTCAGCTCCATGCTTTGCCAGTCTGTTCTTTCAGCACATTTTCCGGCTTCATGTACTCCCCCTGCACATTGTCTCGGAAGTGGAGTACAGTTCCTTTCCCATTTCTGGTGATCCCTGTGTGGTCAACTTCAAGTAAAGCTGGACTTCTCATGTGCATACCATCCGTTGTCCAATGGAAAAGTTGAAAGGTTTAATAAGACCTTGGGCTGCTATCTCCGCAATTTTGTCTACGCCCGACAAGACGACTGGTCCACTCTGCTGCCATGGGCTTAATTCTCCTAAAACTCTCTGGAGTCGGAGTCTGCCTTTGTTGTTTATGGACAACATCCACACCCTCCTCTTCCTTTCTCTGTATCTGCTGATGTTACTGCCGTGAAAGAGTTGGTAGAAGACCCTAAGTCCATCTGGGGATAGACTTGTCAATCTTCGGGTGACTGCCTGTAACAAAACTCAGGCTGATAAGAAACGCAAACCTCCGTCAGTTTTTTCTCCAGGTGATAAAGTGTGGCTCTCTTCCAGACTTGACAGGCTAAAGACTCCGAGCTGTAAACTTGGGCCGCGTTTCCTGGGTCCCTTCCAGGTGCTGAAGCGCATCAATCCCATGGCATACAAACTGTGCCTTCCTCCCACCATGCGCATCACGAACTCCTTCCATGTCTACATGTCTCCCTTCTGAAGCCAGTCATCTTGAACCACTTCTCTCGACAGGTACCTCCTCCCGCTCCTGTCCTAGTGCTGATAAAGCTATTTCATGTGATTTCGAATTTCTGTTGTGACCCCGATTGCATTATTGCCTTGGCCTTGGCCTCTACTGTAGACAAAGTCGCACCTGTGGAACAACCTGGTGGTACCACGGCGCAACAAGTCTAACCTGCTTTGCGGTGGGCTCTGGTGGAAATCGGGTACCACTTAGACTCCCACGTGTCGGCTTACGTCATCATCCACTACCACTGATCCTGACACACACTCAGCAAAGAGCACAGATCCAAGAAGATACCAGAGGATGAGTCTTTCTCTTAAGATAGATGCTATCATAGTAAGCTCCTCTATGGGGTTAACAACATGGTATGAGGATCTGGTAATACATATTTTTATATACAAAGTTAATGTCTCTTATTCATGTAAATTCTATGCATTAATTTCCATGCAAATCTGTTTTACGGTAGGTTGACTAGGAAACTATCCAGACTTTCCATAACCTCACCGCGAGGAAAGATTTTGTATTGAATGTAGTGAAGTTGTTTTAATGGGTTAATGATTTGTAAGAAATAAAAATGTGTTTTTATAGGCAAGGTAAGAAGTAAAGGTGGCAAAAGTGTATACATCAGGTATATATATAGGTATATACATACCTATAGATATAAGTTATAAAGATATATAAAGATAGGGATCTGGCAGTGGGGAGATTATTTAACAATAAACAGAATGTAAAATAGGAGAAGGTTCTATTTTTGGATAATATGAGTTAATAATTCTGTTATACACATATAGGATTTGCACAGCATATTTCATATAATTCTAGAAATCAGCGCCACACAAAGGGATCAGTACATAACACTAGAATGTATATTCACGGCCCCAGGGCTTTTACCTTGTCATTGTGATATCTCATTGCAGAACAAATGCCATTGAAAAAATTTAAATTACACTTGCACAATATTTATGTAAACTAGTAAGTAATCATGTCACGCTTGGCTATAACTGTATATATACAGTCCACTATCCCATTAAACAAACATAACTTTATCTCTTCACTCCCATTGCCATCCTGTCTGATGAGTACTGATCCAATCACCTTTCAGGCTGGGACTTGGATTCTCATATAAGGTCTTCTGAATCACTGCTCTTTGCCTACTACACTCTTGTTTTTAGTGTGTTCTTATACTGTTATTCTGTATTATGGTATTTTGACCTGCTGCCTGACTCTCTGACTATCCCTTTGTCTAGTGATTTTGTACTGCATTGTCCGTATTTGACAACTATCCCTATGTTTGAATTGCCTTGTCTTTGTCTCAATTTTTTCACTTTGGCATAGGAAGGCAACCTCGACTAGTTGTCTACCTACTGCCTAGGCAGGGATAGCTGTGAAGGGGGCTTTGTCTGTTTCTGTCTGCATAACACAGGGTCTGTCCAAAGTACTCTGAAATTGTTGTTTCACCATGCAATGTTTTTGCTAAAATACAATAGAAATAAATGTAAGAGGGGAGTGCCAGAGATAGTGGAGCAGCTCAACTATTTCCATCACTCCCAAATTGAATGGAGATGCAGAACATATGCTGGTCCTGCTACGCCATCAATTAGTAAGAATGGCCCCAGCACCACTACCAACACCAATCAGCTTTTCCTCTCCTTTCCTCTGGATAGGGAGTAACCTTAAAAATTGTGACCACCCCTTAAGTGTAGCCTCATACAGTAAAAGGCAAAAAAGAAGGTGGCAGGCCAGAAATTTATTACATGTACTAATTGAAAGTGTTTGATTAACTTATAGATCCGGTAGCATAGAAGGAGATCCAAAGCAGAAGATAGGTTAGGATTCTAGAGGCAGCTAAAGAGTCAATATGGAGAGCTTTCATTCTTCTCCCCTTCATGAGTTTGGCAGCCACAATGACGAGATTCATTAAAAAAAAAATAATTTGGGAGCATTTGCATAGTGCATAGAGCAGCCGGGATCAGCATCAAAAAGTGTACATTTTAGTTAAATTAGGATTACCAAAATTATTTGCCAAATAGCAGAATTATGAGAGAAAGCGAAAATTTTAAAGGACACCTGTCATCAGGTCTGTGTCACTAGTCCTGTCACCTCTACCTGTTGGAGCAGCTCACAAGGATCCCATCCCAGCCTTTATCTAGTTATTTCATACATTATTCATTGTAAAATCATCTTTTCTTTATCATGTAAATGAGGCTGGTCACATGGTCAGAGGCAGTGATGTCACCCCTGTTACCCCTCCCCTCTCCTCCCCCTGCTCATGTCTGTGTATAATGTATAGTAAAGCATGGCTAGTGTGTGTGCTGCATCCTCCTAATATACAGGTGAGAGACACAGACATCAGCTACACATGAATCTGACATGTTCTGCTGTAACATGGCCGCCTGGAGCTGCTGTATCTCTCCTATACACACACAGGCTGCAGGGGGCGTGGCCACCAGCACCAGGAAGCACATCATTATACAGCCTCACATCATTATACAGGCTGTCAGTCATGCACTGGGGGTGTGGCTGTGCCTCCCACTCATGAATAGAGTGGACAGCTTGAATATGCTAATGCTTCATTGGACATTTCACAGGTCATTTGCATACAGCTTTAGGACCTCATTGCTTAGGTTTACAGGCATGTAGAGGGACAATGAAGGGATAGAGGCAATGCTCTCTAATGGCAGTTTATGAAAATATATTTAGTTTAGGGGGGTTATTTTGCATGACGGGTTCTCTTTAAGGCATTTTTACATACATTTCATTAGTATTTGATACCACTTCCCTTACACTATATGACTTGGGTCAAACATTTTGAATCTCCTTTCTCAAACGTCTCACAATATTTGGTAGTAATTTGCCCCCCTCCTCCTCACAGAACTGGCGTCGTGTTTGTAGCCTCTTGCTGGCAACAGCCTTTTTAGCTTTGATCATAACAATAGGATTGAGATCAGGTATTTGCGATGGCTCCAGAACATTGTTTTCCTTAAGCCGCTGTGTAACCAGTTTGGCAGTAGCTTTGGGTCGAAGATCCGTTTGGAAGTGCCCTACAATGTTCTTTTCTCATGATGCTTCTATTGTGTGACGTGCACCTGTCCATTCACATTAGGATCCCATGTGTTACAGTCCGGATGGGGTTTTCACGCTTGTAGGCATCTCCTTTTTAGTGATTGGGGCCAAATAGTTCAATTTTAGTTTTATCAGACCACAGGACTAGAGATGGGCGAAACCAAAGTTTATGCTGATTCGTGGGAACGAAGTTGTTTTTTTTCCCCTCATGTTTCTGCTAAATGGGCGCGAGAACAACGTGTAAGCACTTCACACTTCATGTTGTAGCGTCCAGCTGCTGCTATTGTGCTGTGCGATTCTTGCTGCAATCCCTCTCTGCTATACCCCAAATAGCAGTTCTATTTAGTGACAAAATCGAATAGGATTGACTTTCATGTACCTGCAGTAGTGAGCTGTCAGTTGTGGGTTATCTGTATAACGCACATTGCAATACCCTATTGTGACTCTAGTTTACAGCCAGATTTACGTGTGAAATCCACGTAGTTTATACAGTGATTTTCGCTGAAATTATACTGTCAGTTTTGGGGTATCTGTATAACGCACATTGCAATTCCTTTTGGGGGCTCTAGTTTACAGCCAGATTTATGTGTGAAATCCACATAGTTTATACAGTGATTCATCATCGTCGGGTGAAGAGAGTGTCAGCTTGCGGAGCAGGCAGCAAGTCGCTACTGTGGCTGTGAGTCAGCAGGGTGGCAGCAGTGCTGACGGGAGCCAAACGTCCGCGGGGTACAAATCCCGATTCGCAGGGCCAAATAAGCAGTGGCACAGGGACTCAGCGAGGCAGCGGCGGTAGTAGTCGCTCAGTGCAGAGTGTTGGCGGTAAAATTACCACCTCAGCGGTGTGGCAGTTTTTTGTAAAGACACCAGAGGAGCCGAGCGTGGGTATATGTCGTATCTGCGGTCAGAAAGTGAAGCGTGGCCAGGGAGCTAACCTTGGCACCACGGCCCTGCGCCAACACATGCAGTGTCACCATCCAATGGCCTGGGAGAAAAGGGTGTCAGATGCGGTCCATCCTGTAGGCGCAGCAACAGCAGCAACACCTAGTGGCACACATGCTGTTTCAGCAAGTCAAGGCTATAGCACCTCTGCCAAAGGGAGCTGTTTGTCTTTGACATCATCTCCCAGTCCAGATGCTCCTGCTCCTCGCTACACATGGCGCCAGCAGTCGTTGAGCGAGGCGATTACAAAAAGACAACTCTATGCATCCAGCCATTCTAAGGTGCAGAAGCTGACCGTGCTCTTGTCGAAGTTGTTGGTACTGCAGTCTCTCCCTTTCCATGTCGTGGACTCTGCACCCTTCAGAGAACTAATGGCTTGTGCCGAACCGAGGTGGAGAGTTCCAAGCCGCAATTTTTTTTCCAAAAAGGCTGTGCCAGCCCTTCATTAATATGTACAACAGAAGATGGGCCAGTCCTTGAGCTTATCAGTTTCTTCCAAGGTGCACGGCAGCGCGGACGTGTGGAGCTGTAATTATGGTCAGGGCCAGTATATGTCCTTTACGGCCCACTGGGTGAATGTGTTTCCATCCCAGCCACACCAACAACTTCCACAAGAGACGGCGCTTTCTCCTCCAGGTTGTCAAACTGCTGCTCCTGCGCCAGTATCCGCCTCCTGCTTCTCCGCCACCACCTCAGCCTCCACAAGTGCTGCTCCATCATACCACATGTGCAGGGCACAGCGGTGTCACGCAGTTCTACACCTGGTTTGCCTGGGCAAACGAAGTCACACAGGGGAGGAACTGCTTCACGTCATGCTAGAAGTCAATGAGTGGCTTTTTCCTGCTGCTGAGAGGAAGGAACAAATGGCATACTATAGAGAAATACTGAGCACACAGTTGGCCGCTGCCTATGTGCGCCATTGTCCATCCTCTGTCAGGTCTGACCGGGGGATTCCTGGCAGTCATCGCTCGCGTACTACTGCCACGGCTGCTGTGGGGAGCTGGGGAGGTAGGAGCAGTAGCAGTTCCATCAAAAGTCGCTTAAGTCTGGATTCCTTAATGAGCAATTTCTTTCACCCGCCTAGAGAGGAGGGTAGCTGCCACCGGCAGCAGCAGGACATGAAGCATACCCTGCACCAGCAGGTGGTGGCCTACTTGGACAGCACTTTACCATTTGAGGTAGAGGATCCCATGGACTACTGGGCAGCCAAACTTGATGCATGGCCGCAACTTGCGGAGTTTACAGTACAGAAGCTGTCCTGCCCGGCCAGTAGTGTGGCATCAGAGTGGGTGTTCAGTGCAGCGGGGGCCATCATTACCCCCAGGAGAACCCGCTTGTCCACCGGTAATGTGGAGAGACTGACCTCTCAAGATGTCAAGATGAATCAGGCTTGGATCGGCCAGGATTTCAACTCACCAATGCCTAATGCATCATGCCATGACGCCTCCTCCAAACGTTGAGAAATGAGTCGGAGTTCTAACTACCTGCCTCAGGTACTATTCTGATGCTGCCACCCGCCTGATGCCACACATCTGCTGCTAGTTGCACCATCTGCCTCCTACCATCTTTACCATGGACTGGAATTGTCCGCCACCTCCACACTATATCATGATGCCACTCTGCAGGCTCCTGCTGCTTATGATGCCCCCTTCACACTATATCATTGTGCCACTCTGCGGGCTCCTGCTGCTGCTACTTCTGATGCCCCCTTCACACTATATCATTGTGCCACTCTGTGGGCTCCTGCTGCTGCTGCTTCTGATGCCGCCTTCACACTATATCATTGTGCCACTCTGCGGGCTCCTGCTGCTGCTTCTGATGCCGCCTTCACACTATATCATTGTGCCACTCTGCGGGCTCCTGCTGCTGCTGCTTCTGATGCCACCAACACACTATATCATTGTGCCACTCTGTGGGCTCCTCCTGCTGCTGCTTCTGATGCCGCCTTCACACTATATCATTGTGCCACTCTACGGGTTCCTGCCGCTACTGATGCCACCTTCACACTATATCATTGTGCCACTCTGCAGGCTCCTGCTGCTTCTGATGCCACCTTCACACCATATCATTGTGCCACTCTGCAGGCTCCTGCTGCTTCTGATGCCACCTTCACACTATATCATTGTGCCACTCTGCGGGCTCCTGCTGCTACTGATGCCACCTTCACACTATATCATTGTGCCACTCTGCGGGCTCTTGATGCTACTGCTTTTGATGCCACCAACACACTATATCATTGTGCCACTCTGCCGCTCTTGCTGTTTCTGATGCCACCTTCACACTATATCATTGTGCCACTCTGAGGGCTCCTGCTACTACTGATGCCACCTTCACACTATATCATTGTGCCACTCTGCGGGCTCCTGCTGCTGCTGCTGCTGCTACTGATGCCACCAACGCACTATATCATTGAGCCACTCTGCAGGCTACAGCTGCTTCTGATGCCACCTTCACACTATATCATTGTGCCACTCTGTGGGCTCCTGCTGCTGCTGCTGCTTCTGATGCCGCCTTCACACTATATCATTGTGCCACTCTGCGGGCTCCTGCTGCTGCTGCTACTGATGCCACCAACGCACTATATCATTGAGCCACTCTGCAGGCTACTGCTGCTTCTGATGCCACCTTCACACTATATCATTGTGCCACTCTGTGGGCTCCTGCTGCTGCTGCTGCTTCTGATGCCGCCTTCACACTATATCATTGTGCCACTTTTCGGGCTCCTGCTGCTGCGCTGCTACTGATGCCACCAGTGCACTATATCATTGTGCCACTCTGCAGGCTCCTGCTGCTTCTGATGCCACCTTCACACTATATCATTGTGCCACTCTGAGGGCTCCTGCTGCTACTGATGCCACCTTCACACTATATCATTGTGCCAATCTGCGGCCTCCTGCTGCTGCTGCTTTTGATGCCACCAACACACTATATCATTGTGCCACTCTGCCGCTCTTGCTGCTTCTAATGCCACCTTCACACTATATCATTGTGCCACTCTGCAGGCTCCTGCTGCTTCTGATGCCACCTTCACACTATATCATTGTGCCACTCTGCGGGCTCCTGCTGCTACTGATGCCATCTTCACACTATATCATTGTGCCACTCTGCGGGCTCCTGCTGCTGCTGCTTTTGATGCCACCAACACTTTATATCATTGTGCCACTCTGCCGCTCTTGCTGCTTCTGATGCCACCTTCACACTATATCATTGTGCCACTCAGTGTAAAAAGAGTGCACTCTTTGATGTTATAGTGGGATCTTGGCCCTCAGCTCAGTCCTTTCGAGCTGGCACAGACATTACCTTGTCATGCTGCGTTCCTGCTTCGCTTATTTGGTGAAATTGGCCTATGTAAGTGCACATGGAAGTGAAGAGTGAAGCGATTCTAAGAGCCGCGGCTATCATGTGCGTGTCATACTAAAACACAGCATTGTTTGGAGACCAAACCACGCTCCCTATGCATACTTAAGCATGGCACAACGTTTTACAACACCCTACAGGCTGTTTTTTAACGTGATTAGTTTTGATTCGATTTGGGTCGAATCAAATTTTTCGAAAAATTCCGCGAATCGGGATGAAACGAATTTTAACAAATTCGCCCATCTCTACACAGGACATGTCTCCCAAAATGAAGGATTTTGTTCCTTTGCATTAGCTTTTTTTCTGTCTCTTTTAGTGTAATGGCTTTTTACTGGCAAAATCTTTCAACCATGTGAATACAGGACTCTTGTCACTGTGTATAATGACTCCTGCCAGCCATTGCATCTTCACAAGGTCTTTGCCTTTTGCTCTTGGGTTGATTTGCACATTTTGGAGAAGAACACATTAACCTCTGCATGACCCGGGGCGGCCTGACTGCAGGAGACTGGGTGGCCTGAGTGCAGGAGACTGAGTGGCCTGAATGCAGGAGACTAGGTGGCCTGACTGCAGGAGACTGGGTGGCCTGACTGCAAGAGGTGAGGTGGCCTGACTGCAGGAGGTGGGGTGGCCTGACTGCAGGAGGTGGGGTGGCCTGACTTCAGGAGGCTGGGTGGTCTGACTGCAGGAGGTGGGGTAGCCTGACTGCAGGACGCAGGTGGTCTGACTGCAGGAGACTGGGTGGCCTGACTGCAGGAGATGGAGTGGTCTGACTGCAGGAGATGGGGTGGCATCATTGCAGGAGACGGGGTAGTCTGACTGCAGGAGATTGGGTGGCCTGACAGCAGGAGGGGGGGTGGCCTGACTGCAGGAGGGGGGGTGGCCTGA
The DNA here is from genome assembly GCF_040894005.1 of Engystomops pustulosus. NCBI lineage: Eukaryota > Metazoa > Chordata > Amphibia > Anura > Leptodactylidae > Engystomops > Engystomops pustulosus. Next base: position 221,377,287 of record NC_092413.1, on the reverse strand, counting down.
CTTCAAGAGGCGGGGTGGTCTGATTGCAGGAGGTGGGGTAGCCTGACTGCAGGATGCAGGTGGTCTGACTGCAGGAGACTGGGTGGTCTGACTGCAGGAGACTGGGTGGCCTGACTGCAGGAGACTGGGTGGCCTGACTGCAGGAGATGGAGTGGTCTGACTGCAGGAGATGGGGTGGCCTGACTGCAGGAGGGGGGGTGGCCTTACTGCAGGAGACTGGGTGGCCTGACTACAGGAGGCGGGGTGGTGTGACTACAGGAGGCGGGGTGGTCTGACTGCAGGAGGTGGGATGGCCTGACTGCAGGAGATTGGGTGGCCTGACTGCAAGATGCAGGGTGGCCTGACTGCAGGAAGTGGGGTGACCTGACTGCAGGAGACTGGTTGGTCTGACTGCAGGAGACTGGTTGGTCTGACTGCAGAAGACTGGGTGGCCTGACTGCAGAAGACTGGGTGGCCTGACTGCAGAAGACTGGGTGGCCTGACTGCAGGAGGCGGAATGGCCTGACTGCAGGAGACTGGGTGGCCTGACTGCAAGATGCAGGGTGGCCTGACTGCAGGAAGTGGGGTGACCTGACTGCAGGAGACTGGTTGGTCTGACTGTAGGAGACTGGGTGGCCTGACTGCAGAAGACTGGGTGGCCTGACTGCAGAAGACTGGGTGGCCTGACTACAGGAGGCGGAATGGCCTGACTGCAGGAGACTGGGTGGCCTGACTGGAAGATGCAGGGTGGCCTTATTTCAGGAGGTTCGGTGGCCTGATAGCAGGAGACTGGTTGGCCTGACTGCAGGAGGCTGGGTTACCTGACTGTAGGAGACTGGGTATGATAGATGATTTTCCATTCCTGCTACAACCTAGAAAAAACCACCTCCAGGGGATGAACACATTAGAGAAGAAGGTAATGTTTTTAGGCTTGGGAGAGCTGGGGTGGTGACAGGTTCGCTTTAAGTGATCTGTATTTTAAGGTTGGCAATATTTGGCTTTCCCTGTGAATGTTTCAGGAATCATGTGAAGACTGAACTAACATTCAATATAAAGCACAAATTACTAAAATTATTATAAGTTAAATTCTGAAGCTACATTATTATGTTACCGTATATACCCAAGCATAAGCGAAGGCCTGTATACAGCCAGCACCCTTTAGTAATGTCAAGTTCTGCCCTTGTTCACACATCCTCAGGTTCTCTAATGACTGATAACATTCGCAGATTGAGCTCAGGAGAAATCAAACCAAAACAACGTATCTCAGTTTCTGCCAACTGATGCCATCAAAAGTAAGGCAGATGTGAGATGCTTTATTTGTGTCACACAGTATTATACAGGGAAGACCTGGGCTTGTTAACTTAGGGATAAAGAAGTTATGTCCATAGTCCATTGGTTAGTAAATTATTACATGGGAATTGGAGACACTAAGGCTTTGTTTTCCTTGAAGTGAAGTGTTTTCCTTGAAATGTTTTGTAAATCCTTCTTGTGAAATGGGAAAACATAGGAGGGGGGTTTTGCAGTACTTTGACTATGGCTGAATCTGATAAAAGTCCACTCCTCTCCACCAAACGTCTTTATGGTATTCTCAGCATTCAGCAAGTATATGAAAAATTAAAACATTTTTATTAAACATAAAACAATACTTCACAGTAGCCAGCCAGTCCCCTTAGTATACAGCCACCCCCCCTGTAGTATACAGCCAACCAGCCCCCTTTAGTATACAGCCAGCCCCAGGTTTGCCCTGTACTCATAAAAAAAAAAGCTTACATACTCACCTTCGGGTGGTCCCGATGTTCGGTGCAGCTCTTCTTCTGTCTTCTCCCCGATTCCCTGCTCCCCATGCGCTCTGCCGGCTGGCACACTGTATGATGTGGGGCGCGTCTCTGCCAGCTGTTACAGCAGACAGAAGAGGAGCCGTGGGAGCATAGGGGAGCCGCGCCAAGCATTGTGGGCGCCTGAAGATGAGTATGTAAGTTAAAAGGTTTGCCTGACATACGTGTATTAGGAATCATGTGAAGACTGAACTAACATTCAATAAAAAGCACAAATTACTAAAATTATTGTAAGTTAAATTCTGACCCTACATTATTATGTTACCGTATTTATGGGAAAATCTATTGACTCGAGTATAAGCTGAGGGTGGGAAATGCATTGGTCACAGACTCCCAGTATATAGCCATCCCCCAGTAGTATACAACCAGCAAGCCCTCAGTAGTGTACACCCAGCCCCCTGTAGTACACAGCCAGCCAGCCACCAGTAGTATACAGCCATCCCCTTGTAGTATACAGCCAGCCAGCCCCCTTTATTAGCCAGCCCCTTTTAGTATACAGCCAGCCCCAGTTTGCCCAGCACTTAAAAAAATAAACTTACATACTCACCTTCGGGTGGTCCCGAAGTTTGGCGCGGCTCCTGATGCTCGGAGCAGCTCCTCTTCTGTCTTCTCCACGATGCTCCAGTCCCCATGCGCTCTGCCAGCTGGCGCACACTATGATGCAGCTACTCATGATGTCATAGTATGCGCCGACAAATGGCTGCTCCTCTGCCGGCTGTTACAGCAGACAGAAGACAGAAGAGGAGCCATGGGGACTGGAGCATCATGGAGAAGATAGAAGAGGAGCCGCACCAAGCATCGTGGGCACCGGAAGGTGAGTATGTAAGTTTTTTTATATTGACTCGTGTATAAGCCGAGGTGTGGTTATTTAGCACATTTTTTGTGCTGAAAAACTCGGCTTATACACAATTATATACGGGTATATTATATTATTCATTTGTCAATATATTGTCAATATAATATATTGACAAACAAAGTTTCTATCAAACCCACTAGATGTGGCTCTCTTGGACTTGTGGAGCGCCGACACTTTAATGTGCGCATGCGCACAGAAGAAACCGCGTTGTATAACTGAGTAACTCGCCAGTGGTAAGTTAAACAATATCAAGCACAATTTATTATATATTGGCTGTATATTTTAAACATAAAATGGCGGACTTAGACATTTATTGAACTCTCAGGCCAATGGTGGACGATAAGCGCTGACTGTCATCATCGTTGTGAAAAACTGACTTTTTAGGCTGGTTCTTATCCTTATAAAGGGTGGACTTTTATAAAAAGTAACAGCTTTTGAAAACCAATTTACTGCTTATTTTGGATCCATAATTTTTAATCTATATCTGATCAGCTGCACATTCAACATAAAAGCTGATGACTATTAGGGATATCAGAGTTTTTGGTGCATGGGCCCTGCACAAATGTTGTGATATATATACTATATTATATACTTTAATATACTGTATTTTATTATGCATTGTATAAATATGTCTTTTTAGAAATATTAAAAGTTAAGTAACAACAGTTTTATTGAAGAAGTTCCCAGATGGTGCATCTTATAAGTCTCCATATGCCTTCAAGGTGGCCTTAATTGGCAAAGTCTCCAAGAAGGAGAATTCTTATTTCCTGACCATAGTCAGCATTTATTCCATGTCATTAGGCTTCCTGAAAGTCATGGTAAAAAGGTAATGTTTTCCTTATTCTATCCTGTAAAATGCATTTGCATATTTCCCAGAAACCCCTTGTTGAGTATACAGGACTGTAAGTCTCCTCATGCCTGCAAGGAGGCCTTAATTGGTAAAGTCTCTGTAATGAGGACTCTTTTTTTCTGACTCCAAAGTTAAATGGAAAAAGGAGACAGATTTCTGAAGGCTCTTGTACGTATGTGGGGATTGTTGGGGAACATCATGGTTCAGACCTAAGCAGGAGACATAGGAGGGGCCAGTCTAGCAAAATCTCGACAATGAACCAAGACAATTTTTAGAAAATTTATATAATAATGAGATAGAAATTTCACACATAATATTAATCACATCAGGGATCACATAGAAAGACTGATGGGTAGATCGATAAATAGAATGAAAGACACCAGATCTCCAATGTCTATTCCTGAGCGCAGCAAATAAGAACATACAATATTGAGATACATGTTTTCTTCAGTTCACTATTGGACAGAATTATGTACAGTGAATGGATAGCGGGAGGGCTGTATGTTAAGATTGAATAGATCCAAAATGCTATTTTATTGGCTTCGATTGTTCTCAAAAAATGCACAGTTATAACTAAGTACATCGTCTGCAGCACCAGGAAGAGGCTCATACTCTTCACAGCATTGAAGTGAGACTTCAGGTTGGGACTCCGAAAACCAGACCCAGAGCTCCTCATCCGTCTGGTGTGCATCCAAAGAGAATGGAGTAACAAGAAGATTGCAGCAAAAAATAAAAGGAATGGAAGAATTGAGCCAAGGAGGAGAAGCATGAACAAGTTTAGAGAAACTTTGAACTTTTGAGCTCCGGAGAGAGTCAGATTTCCCATTGAAACATTTGTTAGATTTTGCTTCTGCATTCCATGATTGGTCAAACCAAATGGAAGACTAGAAGATATGGAGATCAGCAGAGAAGCCAGAAGGAACCATGGGACCAGGGTGGAGATCTTGGTCTTCAGGAAGATGAAGAACTTCCAGCTGTAGCTCGTGATCTTCACACAGTAGAAGACACAGAGGACGGTGGCGAACCAGAGGTTAGTAGAGTACAGGAACATTGTGATCACAGATACTGAAGACTTAGCCCATGGATTTCCAACATCCCATAGACCAAGTAGGTATAAAAAGTAATGCAAAAAGCCATTGAAGAGGCACAAGCTTCTGGAGATTGCCAAGTAATTCAGGATCTCATCAACAGTATTCAGAAATTTCATTGTTCTCCACTTCACGATATTGGCAGCCACAATGATGAGATTTATCATCCCCCCAGCAATGCACTCAGTACACACAAGAGATGCGAGAATATACTGGAGGAATGTTATATCCATGGTGATGGATGCAGAAGATATTTTGACTCTAACCTCTTCCACAGCATGGAGGTCTGTGTGTAATGATTTGGGTGTATGTTTTCTATATACAGATTACTAGTTCATCTCTCATGGAAATTCCAGCTGCCTGTGCCCTTTCCATGCAAATTTGTGATCCAGGACGCTGCGTATGAAAAACATCCGCAAATCATTATGTATAGAACGAAATACAATCAGCACTTAGAAGCGAGACAAAATAATCCTGCGATGACTGGAGAGGAATCTGAAACAGAAAAGACTCTTCTGCTAGTAACATCCTTGTACAGGTGATACATCCAATGCCAGCAGGAAAGACACCATCATGCTCCAGGCATGGACTTTGCTGCTCAGTGGATTTGACTTGTGGACAAGCTAGAAAAAGCCATTAGAAGTCGCCCCAATGTCAAACACTGCATTCATTGGGTAACTATGGCCATCACTTTTGCAGGACACTATTGTTGACTCAGGATGGTTCCCTAACTAATCCATGGTACTCTGCAGTTGGACTGACTTAATTGGAGAATTTCATGCAAGACCAGCAAGTGGTTGGGGGGTATAACTGGGTTACAAAACTAAAACTAGGTCCAGGCAGCCTATAGCATCCCTGTAGAGCAGGAGGGAGGGAGCTGCTAGCATAACACCTAAGTATAGAGAGGACTCGAACCACACTGTTTAGGTTCCTATGAAATATTGCCGTTTTGAATCCGCATAACACAAACCCAAACATCAGTCAGATTGTGGGTGTTATCCTTCACATACCTCAATAATGTATCAGTATCAAAGACGTTGCTGACATTAAGAGAAGCAATATCCTTAAAGAGAACCTACCACCACGAATCTACCTATAAAGGTAGATCGGGTGGTAGGTGGATGTAAGGGGCGTGAGGAGTGCTCTTTTTAGAGCTAATCCTCACCTCCCCGCTAACTTTTGGCCCAGTAGCCCCGGTAGCCACATTACTCCTCCTACCCTGTTGTGTCCGGCGCGCAGCTCCTCGTAGCTGCACGCCCTCGTCTGACAAGCCGGCTACTGCGCAGTAGCTCCGGCCTCGGAGCTGGGACTGCTCAGCCGGCGTTCTGCGGACGGCGTTCTGCATATCGGACGAGGGTGCGCAGCTACGAGGAGCTGCGCGCCGGACACAACAGGGTAGGAGGAGTAATGTGGCTACCGGGGCGTGGAGTAGCCGCGCTGTGTAGCCTCGTGCCGGCTACTCCATGCCCCAGTAGCCGCATAACTAAATTTACATATTAGGTTAATAAAGTTTCCCAAAAGTTAGCGGGGACGTGAGGATTAGCTCTAAAAAGAGCTCTCCTCACGTCCCTTACATCCACCTACCACCCGATCTACCTTTATAGGTAGATTCGTGGTGGTAGGTTCCCTTTAAAAGGAACCTACCTCCACAAATCTACCTATAAAGGTAGATCGGGTGTTAGGTGGATCAATGGGATGTGAGGATAGTCCTTTTAAGGGCTAATCCTCACGTCCCCGCAATTTTTTGGTAACTTTTATCAATTGTTTATGCTAATATTATTAAGCGGCTACTGGGGCGTGGAGTAGCCGCATCTGAGGTTACACGAGGCGGCTACTCCACGCCCCGGTAGCCTATTTTCTCCTCCTACTCACCATCTTCGGTTCGCAGCTGCTCGTAGCTGCGCGCCCTCGTCCGGCGATCCTGCCGTCTGCACATGCGCAGAAGAGCAGGCCCGCGCCTGTGCAGCCCCGGCTTCGGAGCAGTGACCGCGCAGGCGAGGGCCTGCTGTTCTGCGCATGCGCAGACTGCCATATCGTCGGACGAGGACGAGGGTGAGTTCTCCACCACTAACCTAGTCTGACAGCTAGCGCCAAGCCTGGTCGTGGTTGTGCGGTTGCTGGACAGGTGCTGACAGCGCAACTGCCAGTTTTGTCCTATAGAACTTTGATTTTAGTTTCCTCATTGGCCCCTTTTGTAGGCTATAAAAAATAAATTCCGTCAGTGAGGACATGTGTGGGCATTATTTTTGCGGGATGAGATGAATTTTCCAATTATACCATTTTGGGGTTGGTATGCCTTATTGTTGAAAAATTATTAATTCATTATTTGGGGGGGCGGGGGGAAGCACCAATTCTGTTATGGATTTTTTACCTTTTTTTAGTTCACCATATAGCTGAATAAACATGTTGGGGCAGATTTACTTACCCGGCAGATTTACTCACGATTCCGCTGTACTTTGTCCGACGTGGATTCGGTCTGCCGAGATTCACTAAGCTCGTGCGCCTGAGTTCCTGCATCTAAAACTACCTTCTTCTTCCCGGTGCTTGTAAGTGTTTGTCTCTTACGCGCTGTACGAATCCGTCGGGTTGTCCGCCGGCCTGCCCCCCCATTTCTGTCGTGTGCAAGCCGGCGCCAATGCACCAAAATCTGATCGCGTGCGCCAAAATCCCGGGGCAAATCGGCTCAAAACGGAAATCGTCTGGAAACCCAACAGAAATGCGTCCGACGGACCCTTAGTAAATGAGCCCCGTTATCTTTATTCTATGGGTTGATACGATTACGGGGATACTATACTTTTACGTTTTACTAAATTTGCAAAACAAAACCTAAAGTGGGGAAAAATAATTTTTCCATTGCCGTCTTCCAAGTGCCATAACATTTTTATTTTTTTGGCTACGGAGCTGGTTGATGACTTGTTTTTTGTGGGACATGTTGTACTTTGCATCAGTATTATTCTGAAGTAGATATGTTTTTTGATCACTTTTTATTGCATTTTTTTGTGGGATGAAATAGGGAAAAATCATAATTTTTCCATAATGTTTAACAGATTTTTTTACAATGTTGGTTAAATCAAGCTGGTTAAATAATATTTTTTTTTATTCTACAGTCATTACAGATGCAGAGATGATGTGGGGTTTGTGTTATGATTTTGACTTTTTTTTAAATTATGTGTTGATGGGGCTTATGGGCATTTTTATTAATTTATGAATTTACTTGAAAGAACATTTTTTTCTTTTACCTTTTATTAATTCCGCCAGGGAACTTGACCAAACAATCATATGACCGGTGCTCAGTCGGACCGCGCTGCACATTTATCAAGCAAAGTCCGACAGAGTTGTTGCACGCCCCATGTAATAGGTGCAACACCTTTAACATGGGGTGTTGCACTTCTCCGACAGTGCACCACTTTTCTTCTTGGTGCACCTAACCTAAACCTTACCAGGGCCCCTTACTCATAGATCCAGGCACCGGGACTGTGGTATCTTCTTATATTTGTTATCCATGGCTTCCTGCCTTCTAAAATCAACTTTTATAATTCGGCTAATGAGCCTGAAGGGCTCTGGTAAGAGGGGCCGGGGTTACAGGAGCCCTCTGGCTTCATGGGATGTTATACTTCAGCAGCACAGCTCAGTGTCACCCTCTCCTCTTGACTTCCTGTAATCTCATAGTGGGAGGGGGGAAATGCTCCTTCTGAATGTAACAGCCTGAAAATCTGCAGCATACATTTTTATAATTTAAGTCATGTCTTTCTGCAGATATATGGACCTATGGATCTCCACCATTGCCTGTGGTGAGCATACACCATTACCTTTATTCGCCTGCGTCAGACCAGCCTTGTTAATTCACATGCACGGCCTCCATCTGCACGAAATACCAACACTACTAGTGAGCCTACTAATCTACCAAGACTAGTTATATTTTATACCAAAGCATTCCTGCATGGCGGGTGCACCGGCAGCACCAGTTACAGACCCAATGGGGGTCATTTACTAAGGGCCCGAATCTCGTTTTTTAGTCGGGTTGCCCAAAAATTACGGATTTGCGCCGAATTGCTCCGGGTCGGATTGTGGCGATCGGATTGTGGCGCATCAGCGTCGGCATGCACACGAAGGAAATCGGGGTCGTGGCCATCGGAAAACCCGACGGATTCGGAAAAACCGCCGTATTTAAAATAAAAAAAATGTGTCGCTCAACACGCACTTACCTGCACCCAGCATAGCTTGGTGAACTTCAGAGAACTCCGACGGACTTCAGCGCAGCAGCAACACCTAGTGGATATCGGGCGCACTGCCTTAGTGAATCCCGCCCGGACCCGAATCAGTGTCGGAGAACCCACCGCTTGATTGCGATTGGACCGGGTAAGTAAATCTGCCCAATAGTGTCACCCAACTGGTTTGGCTTTGGAGAACTTCTCAGTGTGCTCTCTCAATGGCTTCTCTGGTTTTCAACCTTTATCTTCTGTATGGGAATCTGGAAAACCTGAGTCCACAGTTGTTTATATTTTTATTGGCAACTAAAATAGTTGATATCAATTACCAGCTTTCCAGACTACTCCGGTCTCTTCATCAGGCTTTAGGTACAAGACCACATCAGGACAGAAGACATTTTTATACACAAGTCATAAGAAACAGATCTATTCAGTTGTAAACGCTTCTATACAGATGTGGTGTTATATCCGATTTCTGATGAAGAGACCTGAGTAGTCCGGAAAGCTGGCAATTGACATCATCCTTTTGAATTAGTCAATAAAGGTATCAACAACTGAGGACTCTCCACTTTTATCTACTTAACTACTTACTAACACAATACAAAGAGTCTTTTAGCATATAGAAATCTGGACATTGTTGCAGGTGAGCCACCAGGTCGCTATCTCTTGGAATGCTCCTGACATGTAGACAATACTATGTTATTAAATTAGTCAAAGTCTTAACCCTCTTTTATTAGAAAAAACATCATAAATGCTAATTTCATAAAGTAAAATATTTTTTATTTAATTAAGTGTATTCAATTTATTTTATACAACAGAAAAAGATTATACATAAATCTGATTTACGTTTAATCCTGATATTTGCATAACTCCAATAAATATGCTATTATATATTATTATATTTCACAAAACCCAAAACTCTGCTCCTAAGGAGTAAACAGGAGAAAATAATGAGATGACCTCATCCAGTCTGTCCCAGTCTACACAGAAAAACTATAGGCACATGTGATAAGACTCTGGAGTAAAAGAGAAAATGCAAATTAATGGAACAATGAAAGATACAAAGGGCCACATTTACCACTTTTGTGCGCCTAAGTGTAGTAGTTGTGCCTAAATTCTGGCGCACTGTTTTGCCTGAATTATCACAAGCTACAACCATCTGTGATAAGTATATTTTCTGCCTCTTGTTAATCACTTTACTTTAACACAGTTTGGGTGCAATTTTGGCGCAGTTTAGGCGCAATGTTAGATTCGGGCACTTACATGTCATCCTGCTACAAGCTCCTCTCTGCTTCTCCCACAGCCCAGAATGAAGATAACACTCACAGCAGCACCCAGGTGTGTGACACCCAGCACCCAGTGACCTCCTCAGCAGGGGCTTCTCCTGGAGGGGATCCCCCAGTGCTGGTCTCCTGCTGCACCCCTGTAATTCTGCACAGTATCCCCCTCAGACACACTGGTGATACTGTGCAGAATTACATGGGGGACACTTGTCTGTAGTATCTGCAACATTCTGCAAAGTTCTCAGCTCTTGCTGTGAGCTCAAGATTTTGCAGAATGTTTTGTAAATAGAAGGTGATGAACTGTAAATAGAGTCTGCAGCTCCTGTCTGCAGTGTATCTAATGTATCTATTATATGTTCCAGTGTCTGCAGTGTATGTAGTGTGTCTATTATCTGTTCTAGTGTCTGGCTGAGCTCTGCTGCTGGGGATGAGCTGCTCTGCACAGGGTCTCAGTGTTACTTCTCAGATAACGCCACCTTCGGGCTGGAGTGTTTTTGCGCCCGTTTTTGCACCTAAATGAGAAGTCACAAGTGATGAATATCATTAGGAGCAGCAAAACATCTGGATTGGTAAGATAAATGAGGGAAAGGTTGTTATTTTTGCTGCGTGGCTAGTTTGGCGTTTAATCACAAAAATGTCGCAAAAACGGTGCACCTGAATGAAAAGGCGCAAAAATAACAGAAAAAACGAGTGATACATGTGGCCCAAATTCTTATCCAAGAAAAAAATTTCAAAAAAATTATGAACAATGAGGTTGGGATGTATGGACGGTGTGTGGCATTATGTGGTATTGATAACACTTTGTATTTTCTTATTATTTACTTGTATTTCAAGTAATTATTCATTTCATTATTGGCTGTTTTGGTTGCTTTGACTTTTTTAGATAGATAGTGTGGGGAATTGCTCTGGTAGATGCTTTGTAGCAGTGCAGGAAGCAGGGACACACGCAGGGTTAACGTCCAAAAAAATCAAGTGTTTATTCACACTTCCTTGACAAAACACAAAATTCAGCCTTGGCTTAGGCACATGCAAAACACCAAAAATAAACCCTGCCCGGCTGGGCACTGCCTAATACAATTACAGCACCTTACTATACGGGTACCAGGCTGCCTTGCACACGCTCTAGGCCAGCAGAATATCATGAAGCACTCAGTTACCTTTGCTGTGTGAACATGGTCCAGCCTTCAGCTGTCCAGGTAGTGCCTCTCCTACTGCTTCTGACCTGCAGACTAAATCAGGCTCTAACGAGGCCTGTGACCCGTCCCTGTGACCCGCACCTGTGGGCTATACAGAAACCCAGGACCGAAGCCCGGATGGAGTAGGAGTCCCACTACCAGCCTACCCCTCCTCCATAATAAGCAGGCCCAGTACGGACATTACCAATGTGTCTGTGTTAGCTAGGCCAACATGGATCAAACAGACTTCTCCTGCTTACTATATGTCTGCATTAACCCTTGGGTTAAGGCAGACAAATCTGCATTTTATCTGCCTGTAAAACAGATAGAGGTTTTCCCACACAACACCTCTCACTTTCTCACATACCCTCCCCCTCAGTTCAGACCCACCGGGGCGAACTTCTGACATTAAGCAATGCGTTTGGGACAAGGCATCCGCATTGCCCTGTAGTTTCCCTGCTCTGTGCTCCACCGTAAAGCTGAAATTTTGGAGGGACAAGAACCACCTAGTGACCCTCGCGTTCCTCTCTTTAGTTCTACTCATCCATGTGAGAGGAGAGTGGTCAGTTATGAGACGGAACTGTCGTCCCAGCAAGTAGTACCGTAGGGACTCTAATGCCCATTTTATCGCCATGCATTCCTTCTCTACTATACTATAATTTTTCTCTGCTGACGTGAGCTTCCGCTCAGGTAGGTAATGGGTTGTTCCTCTCCATACACCTCCTGAGAGAGGACAGCCCCCAGCCCTACATCTAACACGTCCGTATGTACAATAAACTCTCTCTTGAAGTTTGGCGTAATGAGGACGGGAGATCCACACAATGCAGACTTCAATGCCTGAAAAGCCCCTTCTGCTTGTTCATTCCACCGCACCATGACAGGCCTTTTACCCTTCAGCAGGTCTGTCAGGGGAGCAGATACTGTGGCAAAGTTTGGTATAAACCGTCGGTAGTACCCAACAATGCCCAGGAACGCCCTGACTTGTTTGGTGCTCACTGGTTGAGGCCAACCCTGTATAGCGTCGATCTTGTTGACCTGATGTTTAATTATACCTCGACCGATCACATACCCCAAATAGTGTGTCTCCTCCATTCCCAGCGCACACTTCTTGGGGTTTGCGGTCAGGCCTGCTGCCCTTAGCGAGTTCACTACGGCCTGTACCTTGGCCAAGTGACTCTCCCAGTCTTGGCTGAAGATGATGATATCATCCAGATAGGCTGAGGCGTATCTCCTATGTGGCTTTAACACCATGTCCATTAACCGTTGGAAGGTAGCGGGGGGCCCCATGAAGCCCAAACGGTAACACAACATAGTGAAAAAGAAGCTCAGGGGTGATAAAGGCTGTCTTTTAATTAGCCCTATCTGTCAGGGGTACCTGCCAATATCCTTTGGTTAGATCCAGTGTGGTGAAGTACCGAGCTCCCCCTAGTCTCTCTATAAGCTCGTCCACCCGGGGCATTGGATAGGCATCAAACTTAGACACCTCATTCAATTTTCTAAAATCGTTGCAAAATCGGACTTCTCGGATGGCGAACAATAAATATGGCAACAGTACATCCCAGTCCTTCCCATCCTTGTTTACCACCTTCTTTAGCATACTCTTTAGAGTTTTGTTAAACCGTTCTACCAATCCATCCGTCTGAGGATGGTACACAGAGGTGCGCAACTGTTTAATATTAAAGAGCCGACATAGCTCCTTGGTTACCTTTGACATAAAAGGGGTCCTCTGTCTGTGAGGATCTCCTTGGACAGTCCCACCCTGCAAAACATGGCAAACATTTCCTTAGCAATTAGTTTCGCAGAGGTGTGCCGTAGTGGGATGGCCTCAGAATATCGGGTAGCATAGTCCATGACTACCAAGATATGCTGATGCCCCCGAGCGGATTTAACCAGTGGACCCACCAAATCCATAGCGACCCTTTCAAAGGGTACCTCAATAATGGGCAGAGGTACCAATGGACTTTGAAAGTGTACCATGGGAGCATGCAATTGACACTCAGAGAAAGTTTCACAATACCTTTTTACCCTATCGTACACTCCGGGCCAATAAAAACGCTGCAAGATGCGTTCCAGTGTTTTTGTGGTACCTAGGTGCCCTCCCATCACATGCTTATGGGCAAGGTCTAATACCATCTGACGAAATGGCTGAGGTACCATTAACTGCTCCCGGGTTTCACCGTGCTGATCAACTTGGTACAACAATTCTTGATTAACCATCATTCTAGGAAACAACTTTTTCGCACCTGGGTGTTGAGGTACTCCATTAATCTCGACTATGTTTTCTCTGGCGCGGACCAGAGTGGGGTCCTGGAGTTGTGCAGTACTAAAGTTGTCACGGGACACCTCCAAATCTGACAACTGTGGCCCTGTCACTATCTCCTCAGTTTCGCCTGCCATAACATCTGTCCTCTTCTTCTCTAGTGGTCACCCCTACGGCAGGAACCCCAGAGTCTGGGTCATCAGGCTCGGGTTCTGAGATCTGACCAGACGACACAGGAGAACGAACCCCCAACTCTTGATTTCCCCGCCATAAAGTCCAGAACATGGGGACTAAGATAAGATAAGGTCGTGGGGCAAATTCATGACAACCCCAGCCTCATGTAGCGTCTCTCAACAGGTGGTCTGGAAGTTAATAACTGTAGTGGGATAGTCCTTTACGTCCCCATGGATGCACAGGACACCAATTGTGCACCCTGTTAAAGTCTTGGGGTCTATGAGGGACCCATTGATCAAGGTCACCCGACCGAGTCCAGCAGGGCCAACGCTGGATGCCCTGCCATGGTCACCCGGCACAGATGGCGCTCATCAGCAGAGTCGGGGCTAGTAGCTGTGTAGACTGGAGCAGCATAGAGAGAAACACTTCGGGCAGAACTGCAGTCCATGGGCTCTGAGGAATTGGGGCAATGGGCTGCAATATGACCTGGCTCATGGCAGGTCCAACAGGTGGGAGCCTCCCCCTCCTCCTCCCCTGGGGTACATCCCAGACATTGGGAGTTGTCTTGCCCTGAGGACTTATGGGTATAAGGGGCTCTCTTTGTTAGGGACTGAATAGCACAAAACCTCTCCACCAACCCCACCAGTGCCTCGGCATCAGATGGGTCCCCGTGTCCTACCCATTGCTGGATCTCACCCGGCAAAGCCCTCAGGAAACGGTCCAAAACAACTTTCTCCACAATCTGGGCTGGGGTTGACGTCTCTGGCTGGAGCCACTTACGGACCAAGTGAATCAGTTGGTGCATCTGTCCCCTTGGTGGTAGCGCCTCCTGATAACTCCAGTCGTGCACTCTTTGAGCACGTAGCTGCAGATCCATTCCTAGTCGGGCCAAGATCTCTGCTTTTACCTTGGGGTAGTCTCGGGCATCCTCCTTGCCCAGATCACAGTATATCTGCTGGGATTCAGCGACGAGGAATGGGGCCAACACCTCTGCCCAGTACTGCTGTGGCAACCTCTCACGGATGGCCACCCTCTCAGATAGGCCTCCACATCGTCCACTGCTGTCATCTTTGTCATGGCTTCAAGGACCTCTTCCCTGGGGTCTTTCACAGTCATTTCTGGGACAGTCCTGTGCTGAGCAGTTGCCAGGGCTGTCATCTGCTGGAGCAGCTGTTGCTGCGCAGTAATTGCCTCCTCATGCCTGTTGCTGCATGTTTACCTGCTGCTGAGTCGCCATAGCTTGTTGCTGCTGCACATTGGACTAGACAAGCTGCTTTATTAACTCTTCCATGGCTGTGGCTTGCAGCTTCAGTGCTGTCGACATCCAGGACATGCAACTAGTGTGTACTTCACTGCACTTTGCCCGCTCCAATCCACAATGTGTGGGGAATTGCTCTGGTAGATGCTTTGTAGCAGTGCAGGAAGCAGGGACACACGCAGGGTTAACATCCAAAAAAATCAAGTGTTTATTCACACTTCCTTGACAAAACACAAATTCAGCCTTGGCTTAGGCACATACAAAATATAAAATAAATCCTGCCCGGCTGGGCACTGCCTAATACAATTACAGCACCTAACTATACAGGTACCAGGCTGCCTGGCACACGCTCTGGGCCAGCAGAATATCAGGAGGCACTCAGTTACCTTTGCTGTATGAACACGGTCCAGCCTTCAGTTCTCCAGGTAGTGCCTCTCCTACTGCTTCTGGTCTGCAGTCTAAATCAGGCTCTGACAAGGCCTGTCACCCGCACCTGTGACCCTGCACCTGTGACCCTGCACCTGTGACCCTGCACCTGTGACCCACCCCTGTGACAAGCATCTGTGACCCGCACCTGTGACCCTGCACCTGTGACCCTGCACCTGTGACCCTGCACCTGTGACCCGCACCTGTGACCCTGCATCTGTGACCCGCACCTGTGACCCTGCACCTGTGACCCTGCACCTGTGACCCGCACCTGTGACCCGCACCTGTGACCCGCACCTGTGACCCGCACCTGTGACCCTCACCTGTGACCCTGCACCTGTGACCCTGC